>NC_091295.1:41340886-41394995 GCF_038502225.1 Cherax quadricarinatus | reverse complement strand
GGGAGAGGCACTCTCAAGAAATTTTGATGTAACTAAGAAAAAATTTTGGAGTGAGATAAACAAGAAAGCCTAGGGAACGAATGGATTTGTCAGTTAAAAACAGAGTAGGGGATTTAGTAGATGGGGAGATGGAGGTATTGGGTAGATGGCAAGAATATTTTGAGAAACTTTTAAATGTTGACGAAGAAAGGGAGGCTGTAATTTCATGCACTGGCCAGGGAGGTATACCATCTTTTAGGAGTGAAGAAGAGCAGGATATGAGTGTGGGGGAGGTGCGTGAGGCATTACGTAGAATGAAAGGGGGTAAAACAGCTGGAACTGATGGGATTATGACTGAAATGTTAAAAGCAGGGGGGGATATAGTGTTGGAGTGGTTGGTATTTTTGTTTAATAAATGTATGAAAGAGGGGAAGGTACCTAGGGATTGGCAGAGAGCATGTTAAAATCCTTTATATAAAGGGAAAGAGGACAAAAGAGATTGTAAAAATTATAGAGGAATAAGTTTACTGAGTATACCAGGAAAAGTGTATTGTAGGGTTATTATTGAAAGAATTAGAGGCAAGACAGAATGTAGGATTGCGGATGAGCAAGGAGGTTTTAGAGTGGGTAGGGGATGTGTAGATCAAGTGTTTACATTGAAGCATATATGTGAACAGTATTTAGATAAAGGTAGGGAAGTTTTCATTGCTTTTATGGATTTAGAAAACGCATATGATAGAGTGGATAGGGGAGCAATGTGGCATATGTTGCAAGTATATGGAATAGGTAGTAAGTTACTAAATGCTGTAAAGAGCTTTTATGAGGATAGTGAGGCTCAGGTTAGGGTGTGTAGAAGAGAGGGAGAATACTTCCCGGTAAAAGTAGGTCTTAGACAGGGATGTGTAATGTCACCATGGTTGTTTAATATATTTATAGATGGGGTTGTAAAAGAAGTAAATGCTAGGGTGTTTGAGAGAGGGGTGGGATTAAATTATGGGGAATCAAATACAAAATGTGAATTAACACAGTTACTTTTTGCTGATGATACTGTGCTTATGGGAGATTCTAAAGAAAAGTTGCAAAGGTTAGTGGACGAGTTTGGGAGAATGTGTAAAGGTAGAAAGTTGAAAGTGAACATAGAAAAGAGTAAGGTGATGAGGGTATTAAATGATTTAAATAAAGGAAAAATGGATATCAAATTGGAAAGGAGGAGTATGGAAAAAAGTGAATGTTTTCAGATATTTGAGAGTTGATGTGTCAGCGGATGGATGTATGAAGGTTGAGGTTAATCATAGAATTGATGAAGGAAAAAAGGTGAGTGGTGCAAAGAAGGGAATGTATGAAAGTATAGTGGTGCCAACACTCTTATATGGGTGTGAAGCTTGGGTTGTGAATGCTGCAGCGAGGAGGCAGTTGGAGGCAGTGGAGATGTCCTGTCTAAGGCCAATGTGTGGTGTAAATATTATGCAGAGAATTCGGAGGGTGGAAATTAAGAGAAGGTGTGGAGTTAATAAAAGTATTACTCAGAAGGCTGAAGAGGGGTTGTTGAGATGGTTTGGCCATTTAGAGAGAATGGATCAAAGTAGAATGACATGGAGAGCGTATAAATCTGTAGGGGAAGGAAGGCGGGGTAGGGATCGTCCTCGAAAAGGTTGGAGGGAGGGGGTAAAAAAAGTTTTGTGGGCGAGGGGTTTGGACTTCCAGCAAGCATGCGTGAGCGTGTTAGATAGGAGTGAATGGAGACGAATGGTATTTGGGATCTGACGAGCTGTTGGAGTGTGAGCATGGTAATATTTAGTGAAGGGATTCAGGGAAACCGGTTATTTTTATATAGCCGGACTTGAGTATTGGAAATGGGAAGTACAATGCCTGCACTCTCAACGAGGGGTTTGGGATATTGGCAGTTTGGAGGGATATGTTGTGTATCTTTATACATATATGCTCTAATCTGAGCACCTCTGCAAAACCAGTGATTATGTGTGAGTGAGGTAAAAGTGTTGAATGATGATGAAAGTATTTTCTTTTGGGGGATTTTCTTTCTTTTTGGGTCACCCTGCCTCGGTGGGAGACGGCCGACTTGTTTATATATATATATATATATATATATATATATATATATGTATATGTATATATATATATATATATATATATATATATATATATATATATATATATATATATATATATATATATATATATATATATATATATATATATATATATATATATATATATATATATATATATATATATATATATATATATATATATATATATATATATATATATATATATATGTACATATATATATATATATATATATATATATATATATATATATATATATATATATATATATATATATATATATATATATATATATATATGTACATATATATATATATATATATATATATATATATATATATATGTATATATATATATATATATATATACATATATATATATATATACATATATATATATATATATACATATATATATATATATATACATATATATATATATACATATATATATTTTTTTTTATTATTATCACACTGGCCGATTCCCACCAAGGCAGGGTGGCCCGAAAAAGAAAAACTTTCACCATCATTCACTCCATCACTGTCTTGCCAGAAGGGTGCTTTACACTACAGTTTTTAAACTGCAACATTAACACCCCTCCTTCAGAGTGCAGGCACTGTACTTCCCATCTCCAGGACTCAAGTCCGGCCTGCCGGTTTCCCTGAACCCCTTCATAAATGTTACCCTGTTCACACTCCAACAGCACGTCAAGTATTAAAAACCATTTGTCTCCATTCACTCCTATCAAACACGCTCACGCATGCCTGCTGGAAGTCCAAGCCCCTCGCACACAAAACCTCCTTTACCCCCTCCCTCCAACCTTTCCTAGGCCGACCCCTACCCCGCCTTCCCTCCACTACAGACTGATACACTCTTGAAGTTATTCTGTTTCGCTCCATTCTCTCCACATGTCCGAACCACCTCAACAACCCTTCCTCAGCCCTCTGGACAACAGTTTTGGTAATCCCGCACCTCCTCCTAACTTCCAAACTACGAATTCTCTGCATTATATTCACACCACACATTGCCCTCAGACATGACATCTCCACTGCCTCCAGCCTTCTCCTCGCTGCAACATTCATCACCCATGCTTCACACCCATATAAGAGCGTTGGTAAAACTATACTCTCATACATTCCCCTCTTTGCCTCCAAGGACAAAGTTCTTTGTCTCCACAGACTCCTAAGTGCACCACTCACCCTTTTCCCCTCATCAATTCTATGATTCACCTCATCTTTCATAGACCCATCCGCTGACACGTCCACTCTCAAATATCTGAATACATTCACCTCCTCCATACTCTCTCCCTCCAATCTGATATCCAATCTTTCATCACCTAATCTTTTTGTTATCCTCATAACCTTACTCTTTCCTGTATTCACTTTCAATTTTCTTCTTTTGCACACCCTACCAAATTCATCCACCAATCTCTGCAACTTCTCTTCAGAATCTCCCAAGAGCACAGTGTCATCAGCAAAGAGCAACTGTGACAACTCCCACTTTATGTGTGATTCTTTATCTTTTAACTCCACGCCTCTTGCGAAGACCCTCGCATTTACTTCTCTTACAACCCCATCTATAAATATATTAAACAACCACGGTGACATCACACATCCTTGTCTAAGGCCTACTTTTACTGGGAAATAATTTCCCTCTTTCCTACATACTCTAACTTGAGCCTCACTATCCTCGTAAAAACTCTTCACTGCTTTCAGTAACCTACCTCCTACACCATACACCTGCAACATCTGCCACATTGCCCCCCTATCCACCCTGTCATACGCCTTTTCCAAATCCATAAATGCCACAAAGACCTCTTTAGCCTTATCTAAATACTGTTCACTTATATGTTTCACTGTAAACACCTGGTCCACACACACACACCCTACCTTTCCTAAAGCCTCCTTGTTCATCTGCTATCCTATTCTCCGTCTTACTCTTAATTCTTTCAATAATAACTCTACCATACACTTTGCCAGGTATACTCAACAGACTTATCCCCCTATAATTTTTGCACTCTCTTTTATCCCTTTTGCCTTTATACAAAGGAACTATGCATGCTCTCTGCCAATCCCTAGGTACCTTACCCTCTTCCATACATTTATTAAATAATTGCACCAACCACTCCAAAACTATATCCCCACCTGCTTTTAACATTTCTATCTTTATCCCATCAATCCCGGCTGCCTTACCCCCTTTCATTTTACCTACTGCCTCACGAACTTCCCCCACACTCACAACTGGCTCTTCCTCACTCCTACAAGATGTTGTTCCTCCTTGCCCAATACACGAAATCACAGCTTCCCTATCTTCATCAACATTTAACAATTCCTCAAAATATTCCCTCCATCTTCCCAATACCTCTAACTCTCCATTTAATAACTCTCCTCTCCTATTTTTAACTGACAAATCCATTTGTTCTCTAGGCTTTCTTAACTTGTTAATCTCACTCCAAAACTTTTTCTTATTTTCAACAAAATTTGTTGATAACATCTCACCCACTCTCTCATTTGCTCTCTTTTTACATTGCTTCACCACTCTCTTAACCTCTCTCTTTTTCTCCATGTACTCTTCCCTCCTTGCATCACTTCTACTTTGTAAAAACTTCTCATATGCTAACTTTTTCTCCCTTACTACTCTCTTCACATCATCATTCCACCAATAGCTCCTCTTCCCTCCCGCACCCACTTTCCTGTAACCACAAACTTCTGCTGAACACTCCAACACTACATTTTTAAACCTACCCCATACCTCTTCGACCCCATTGCCTATGCTCTCATTAGCCCATCTATCCTCCAATAGCTGTTTATATCTTACCCTAACTGCCTCCTCTTTTAGTTTATAAACCTTCACCTCTCTCTTCCCTGATGCTTCTATTCTCCTTGTATCCCATCTACCTTTTACTCTCAGTGTAGCTACAACTAGAAAGTGATCTGATATATCTGTGGCCCCTCTATAAACATGTACATCCTGAAGTCTACTCAACAGTCTTTTATCTACCAATACATAATCCAACAAACTACTGTCATTTCGCCCTACATCATATCTTGTATGCTGATTTATCCTCTTTTTCTTAAAATATGTATTACCTATAACTAAACCCCTTTCTATACAAAGTTCAATCAAAGGGCTCCCATTATCATTTACACCTGGCACCCCAAACTTACCTACCACACCCTCTCTAAAGGTTTCTCCTACTTTAGCATTCAGGTCCCCTACCACAATTACTCTCTCACTTGGTTCAAAGGCTCCTATACATTCACTTAACATCTCCCAAAATCTCTCTCTCTCCTCTGCATTCCTCTCTTCTCCAGGTGTATACACGCTTATTATGACCCACTTCTCGCATCCAACCTTTACTTTAATCCACATAATTCTTGAATTTACACATTCATATTCTCTTTTCTCCTTCCATAACTGATCATTCAACATTACTGCTACCCCTTCCTTTGCTCTAACTCTCTCAGATACTCCAGATTTAATCCCATTTATTTCCCCCCACCGAAACTCCCCTACCCCCTTCAGCTTTGTTTCGCTTAGGGCCAGGACATCCAACTTCTTTTCATTCATAACATCAGCAATCATCTGTTTCTTGTCATGCGCACTACATCCACGCACATTTAAGCATCCCAGTTTTATAAAGTTTTTCTTCTTCTCTTTTTTAGTAAATGTCTACAGGAGAAGGGGTTACTAGCCCATTGCTCCCGGCACTTTATTCGCCTCATACGACACGCATGGCTTACGGAGGAAAGATTCTCTTCCACTTCCCCATGGACAATAGAAGAAATAAAGAGGAACAAGAGCTATTTAGAAAAAGGAGAAAAACCTAGATGTATGTATATATATATGCATGTGCCTGTCTGTGAAGTGTAAGTAGGAGTAGCATGATATCCCTATTATCTAGCGTGTTTATGAGAAAGAAAAAGAAACCAGCAATCCTACCATCATGCAAAACAGTTACAGGTTTCTGTTTCACAGTCATCTGGCAGGACGGTAGTACTTCCCTGGGTGGTTGCTGTCTACCAACCTACTACCTATATATATATATATATATATATATCTATATATATATATATATATATATATATATATATATATATATATATATATATATATATATATATATATATATATATATATATATATATATATATATATATATATATATATATATAGATATATATATATATAACAAGTTGGCCGTCTCCCACCGAGGCAGGGTAACCCAAAAAAGAAAGAAAATCTCCAAAAAGAAAATACTAGATTGGATACAAGAAAAATAGAAGCAGCAAGTAAGAGAGAGGTGAAGGTGTATGAACTATAGAGGAGGCAGTTAAGGTAAGATATAAACAACTATTGGAGGATAGATGGGCTGGTGAGAGTATAGGCAATGGGGTCGAAGAGGTATGGGGTAGGTTTAAAAATGTAGTGTTAGAGTGCTCAGCAGAAGTTTGTGGTTACAGGAAAGTGGGTGCAGGGGGGAAGAAGAGCGATTGGTGGAATGTTGATGTAAAGGGAATAATAAGAGAGAAAAAGTTAGCATATGAGAGGTTTTTACAAAGTAGAAGTGATGCAAGGAGGGAAGAGTATACAGAGAAAGAAAGAGAGGTTAAGAGAGTGGTGAAGCAATCTAAAAAGAGAGCAAATGAGAAAGTGGGTGAGATGTTATCAATAAATTTTGTTGAAAATGAGAAAAAGTTTTTGGGTGAGATTAATAAGCTGAGGAAGCCTAAGGAACACATGGATTTGACAGTTAAAAATAGGAGATGAGAGTCATTAAATGGTGAGTTAGAGGTATCGGGAAGATGGAGGGAATATTTTGAGGATTGTTAAATGTTGATGAAGATGGGGAAGCTGTGACTTCGTGTATAGGGAAAGGAGGAATAACATCTTGTAGGAGTGAGGAAGAGCCAGTTGTGAGTGTGGGGGAAATTCATGGGGCAGTAGGTAAAATGAAAGGGGGTAAGGCAGCTGGGATTGATGGGATAAAGAAAGAAATGTTAAAAGCAGGTGGGGATATAGTTTTGGAGTGGTTGGTGCTTTTATTTAATAACTGTATGGAAGAGGGTAAGGTACCTAGGAATTGGAAGAGAGCATGCATAGTTCCTTTGTGTAAAGGCAAAGGGGACAAAAAAGAGTGCAAAAACTATAGGGAATAAGTCTGTTGAGTATACCTGGTAAAGTGTATGGTAAAGTTATTATTGAAAGAATTAAGAGAAAGACGGAGAGTAGGATAGCAGATGAACAAGGAGGCTTTAGGAAAGGTAGGGGGTGTGTGGACCAGGTGTTTACAGTGAAACATATAAGTGAACAGTATTTAGATAAGGCTAAAGAGGTTTTGTGGCATTTATGGATTTGGAAAAGGCATATGACAGGGTGGATTGGGGGGACAATGTGGCAGATGTTGCAGGTGTATGGTGTAGGAGGTAGGTTACTGAAAGCAGTGAAGAGTTTTTACGAGGATAGTGAAGCTCAGGTTAGAGTATGTAGAAGAGAGGGAGATTATTTCCCAGTAAAAGTAGGCCTTAGACAAGGATGTGTGATGTCACCATGGTTGTTCAATATATTTATAGATGGGGTTGTAAGAGAAGTGAATGCTCGCGTGTTGGCAAGAGGTGTGGAGTTAAAAGATAATCAAACACAAAGTGTGAGTTGTCATAGTTGCTCTTTGTTGATGACACTGTGCTTTTGGGAGATTCTGAAGAGAAGTTGCAGAGGTTGTTGGGTGAATTTGGTAGGGTATGTAAGAAAAGAAAATTAAAAGTGAATATAGGAAAGAGTAAGGTGATGATTGGATATAAGATTGGAGGGAGAGAGTATGGAGGAGATGAATGTATTCAAATATTTAGGAGTGGACGTGTCAGCAGATGGACCTATGAAGGAGGAGGTGAATCAAAGAGTTGATGAGGATAAAAGGTGAGTGATGCACTTAGGAGTCTGTGGAGACAAAGAACTTTGTCTGTGGAAGCAAAGAGGGGAATGTATGAGAGTATAGTTGTACCAACACTCTTGTATGGGTGTGAAGCATGGGTGATGAACATTGCAACGAGAAGGCTGGAGGCAGTGGAGATGTCATGTCTGAGGGTAATGTGTAGTGTGAATATAATGCAGAGAATTCGTAGTTTGGAAATTTGGAGAAGGCGTGGGATTACCAAAACTATTATCCAGAGGGCTGAGGAGGGGTTGTTGAGGTGGTTCGGACATGTAGAGGAAATGGAACAAAATAGAATGACTTCGAGAGTGTATAAATCTGTAGTGGAAGGAAGGCGGGGTAGGAGTCGGCCTTAGAAGGGTTGCAGGGAGGGGGTAAGAGGTTTTGTGTGCGAGGGGCTTGGACATCCAGCAATCATGTGTGAGCGTATTTGATAGGAGTGAATGGAAACGAATGGTTTTTATTACTTGACGTGCTGTTGGAATGTGAGCAAAGTAACATTTATGAAGGGATTCAGGGAAACCGGCAGGCCGGACTTGAGTCCTGGAGATGGGAAATACAGTGTCTTCACGCTGAAGGAGGGATGTTAATGTTGCGGTTTTATAACTGTAGTGTAAAGCACCCTTCTGGCAAGACAGTGATTGAGTGAATGATGAAAGTTTTTCTTTTTCGGGCCACCCTGCCTTGGTGGGAATCGGCCGATGTGTTAATAAAAAAAAATAAAAAAATATATATTGTGGGTGTATGTGTGTTTGTAAGTATAAAGTTTATAATGTGCGACTAAATAACACGGTGTCAAACCACAAAATAATAATAATAATAATAATAATAATAATAATAATAATAATAATAATAATAATAATAATAATGCAAAGAAACTTTCCAACAAATTTAATAATACAAAAATCTAGAACTTTGGGCAAGAAGAAGAAAACTGCGGAAACTTATCGTAAAAGGTCAGCTTCTCAGTCTTAATATTATAAACTTTAATTGTCAAAGTTGAGAGAGTAAGGTTTCTGAATTTACAGTAGCACAACTTTGGGGAAGGAAAGTTTTTAAGACCTGGTAAGGCAGTGTTTATCAACATGGAGAGAGAGAGAGTGAGACAAGCTTGCATAAAAAGCTTTCTCTAAAACCCGTCAAGAGAGTGTTTCTCTATCAGTGTGGAGAGGGAGACTCTGGCAGAGACGTTCATAATGCTTCCTCTCCCTTACTTTATTCTACTAGTGTGTTCTACTAGTGTGTTCTACTAGTGTGTTCTACTAGTGTGTTCTACTAGTGTGTTCTACTAGTGTGTTCTACTAGTGTGTTCTACTAGTGTGTTCTACTAGTGTGTTCTACTAGTGTGTTCTACTAGTGTGTTCTACTAGTGTGTTCTACTAGTGTGTTCTACTAGTGTGTTCTACTAGTGTATTCTACTAGTGTGTTCTACTAGTGTGTTCTACTAGTGTGTTCTACTAGTGTGTTCTACTAGTGTGTTCTACTAGTGTGTTCTACTCACCATCACTAGACCTTATAAATAAAGTACACAAATAACCCGCACACAGGAGAGAGAGAGAGAGAGAGAGAGAGAGAGAGAGAGAGAGAGAGAGAGAGAGAGAGAGAGAGAGAGAGAGAGAGAGAGAGAGAGAGAGAGAGAGAGAGAGAGAGAGAGAGTTGTGATGTGCGCTAGTTCGTAGAACCAACATATAAATATCCATTGATCAAAAACTTGCTAGAAAGTACAAATTTAATTTATCGATTCTCAGACCTCCATGAAAACTGAAAATCTCGGAAACAAGAGGTATGTAGACCGGAAAAAATACCGGCGATATACCGGTTATAAACCGGGTCTCATGTAACACAGAATATATCTTATGTGGAACACAGGAACAGTGAGCAGTCACACACACACACACACACACACACACACACACACACACACGAGAACGTGTGGGAGCTTCAGATGGGTGAGGATAATGTCTTAATGCTTGATACGATCACAGATGCTGTGGAGGATGATGGATGACCATTGAGGTAACGACGCGTGACGAGGGTTGGGGTGGTGGGGAGGGGGACTCTCAGGGGGGGGGTGTGTGGGGAGGGGAGGTATAGGGGCAAGGTGAGGGAGGGGGGTTATGAATAGTGGGGGTAACGAATATTAGGGGTTAGTTGATGGGAGGGTGAAGGAGGGGGAGAGATAGAAGTGGGTAAAGGCATCAACTACAACTACCTCTATAATAATTCTGGTGCCATTACAGATGTAGCTGCAGAAATAATATTATTACTACTGCTACTGCTACCACTCCTACAACTACTACTACGACTACTACCACTTCCCCTGCAACTACTACCACTTCCCCTGCAACTACTACCACTTCCCCTGCACTACTACCACTTCCCCTGCAACTACTACCACTTCCCCTGCAACTAGCCATGCCGCTGCCTTGACACTCATACTGTGTCTATACCACTAACTCTTCTTAATTTCGTGCGCTGGGTGGCCAGAGGTGGCTGGGTGGCCCGAGGTGGCTGGGTGGCCCGAAGTGGCTGGGTGGCCCGAGGTGGCTGGGTGGCCCGAGGTGGCTGGGTGGCCTGTGGTGGCTGGGTGGCCCGAGGTGGCTGGGTGGCCCGAGGTGGCTGGGTGGCCTGTGGTGGCTGGGTGGCCCGAGGTGGCTGGGTGGCCCGATGTGGCTGGGTGGCCTGTGGTGGCTGGGTGGCCCGAGGTGGCTGGGTGGCCCGAGGTGGCTGGGTGGCCTGTGGTGGCTGGGTGGCCTGTGGTGGCTGGGTGGCCTGTGGTGGCTGGGTGGCCCGAGGTGGCTGGGTGGCCCGAGGTGGCTGGGTGGCCTGTGGTGGCTGGGTGGCCTGTGGTGGCTGGGTGGCCCGAGGTGGCTGGGTGGCCCGATGTGACTGGATGGCCTGTGGTGGCTGGGTGGCCCGGGGTGGCTGGGTGGCCCGAGGTGGTTGGGTGGCCTGTGGTGGCTGGGTGGCCTGTGGTGGCTGGGTGGCCCGGGGTGGCTGGGTGGCCCGAGGTGGCTGGGTGGCCCGAGGTGGCTGGGTGGCCTGTGGTGGCTGGGTGGCCCGAGGTGGCTGGGTGGTCCGATGTGGCTGGGTGGCCCGAGGTGGCTGGGTGGCCCAATGTGGCTAGGTGGCCTGTGGTGGCTGGGTGGCCTGTGGTGGCTGGGTGGCCTGTGGTGGCTGGGTGGCCTGTGGTGGCTGGGTGGCCCGAGGTGGCTGAGTGGCCCGTTGTGGCTGGGTGGCCCGATGTGGCTGGGTGGCCCGAGGTGGCTGGGTGGCCCGGGGTGGCTGGGTGGCCTGTGGTGGCTGGCCACCCGGATATCCCTGTGTAGTTACGGCACCTCCGTCAAGGTGGTGGTGGCCAGTGTCTGGCGCGAGGGGTGAGCCGGGGGGGAGTGAGCCGGGGGGGAGTGGGGGGGAGTGAGCCGGGGGGAGTGAGGGGGGGAGTGAGACGGGGGGAGTGAGCCGGGGGGAGTGAGCCGGGGGGGAGTGAGCCGGGGGGGAGTGAGCCGGGGGGGAGTGAGGGGGGGGAGTGAGCCGGGGGGGACATTAAAATAAAAATAAACTTTCGTTCTCCCTAAGATAACCCCCGGTAGTAAGATAACCCCCGGTAGTAAGATAACCCCCGGTAGTAAGATAACCCACGGTAGTAAGATAATCCCTGGTAGTAAGATAACCCCCGGTAGTAAGATAACCCCCGGTAGTAAGATAACCCCCGGTAGTAAGATAACCCCCGGTAGTAAGATAACCCCCGGTAGTAAGATAATCCCTGGTAGTAAGATAACCCCCGGTAGTAAGATAACCTCCGGTAGTAAGATAACCTCCGGTAGTAAGATAACCCCCGGTAGTAAGATAACCCCCGGTAGTAAGATAACCTCCGGTAGTAAGATAACCCCCGGTAGTAAGATAACCTCCGGTAGTAAGATAACCCCCGGTAGTAAGATAACCTCCGGTAGTAAGATAACCCCCGGTAGTAAGATAACCCCCGGTAGTAAGATAACCCCCGGTAGTAAGATAACCCCCGGTAGTAAGATAACCTCCGGTAGTAAGATAACCCCCGGTAGTAAGATAACCCCCGGTAGTAAGATAACCTCCGGTAGTAAGATAACCCCCGGTAGTAAGATAACCGCCGGTAGTAAGATAACCCCCAGTAGTAAGATAACCCCCGGTAGTAAGATAACCCCCGGTAGTAAGATAACCCCCGGTAGTAAGATAACCCCCGGTAGTAAGATAACCCCCGGTAGTAAGATAACCCCCGGTAGTAAGATAACCCCCGGTAGTAAGATAATCCCTGGTAGTAAGATAACCCTCGGTAGTAAGATAACCTCCGGTAGTAAGATAACCTCCGGTAGTAAGATAACCCCCGGTAGTAAGATAACCCCCAGTAGTAAGATAACCCCCGGTAGTAAGATAACCCCCGGTAGTAAGATAACCCCCGGTAGTAAGATAACCCCCAGTAGTAAGATAACCCCCGGTAGTAAGATAACCCCCGGTAGTAAGATAATCCTCGGTAGTAACCCCGGTAGTAAGATAACCCCCCCCGGTAGTAAGATAATCCTCGGTAGTAACATAATCCCTGGTAGTAAGATAACCCCCCGGTAGTAAGATAACCCCCGGTAGTAAGATAAACCCCGGTAGTAAGATAACCCCCGGTAGTAAGATAAACCCCGGTAGTAAGAAACACCCGGTAGTAAGATAACCCCCGGTAGTAAGATAACCGGTAGTAAGATAATAACCCCCGGTAGTAAGATAACCCCCGGTAGTAAGATAACCCCCGGTAGTAAGATAACCCCCGGTAGTAAGATAACCCCCGGTAGTAAGATAACCCCCGGTAGTAAGATAACCCCCGGTAGTAAGATAATCTCTGGTAGTAAGATAACCCCCGGTAGTAAGATAACCCCCGGTAGTAAGATAACCCCCGGTATTAAGATAACCCCCGGTAGTAAGATAACCCCCGGTAGTAAGATAACCCCCGGTAGTAAGATAACCCCCGGTAGTAAGATAACGCCCGGTAGTAAGATAACCCCCGGTAGTAAGATAACCCCCGGTAGTAAGATAATCTCTGGTAGTAAGATAACCCCCGGTAGTAAGATAACCCCCGGTAGTAAGATAACCCCCGGTAGTAAGATAACCCCCGGTAGTAAGATAACCCCCGGTAGTAAGATAATCCCTGGTAGTAAGATAACCCTCGGTAGTAAGATAACCCCCGGTAGTAAGATAACCCCCGGTAGTAAAGATAATCCCTGGTAGTAAGATAACCCCCGGTAGTAAGATAATCCCTGGTAGTAAGATAACCCCCGGTAGTAAGATAACCCCCGGTAGTAAGATAACCCCCGGTAGTAAGATAACCCCCGGTAGTAAGATAATCCCTGGTAGTAAGATAACCCCCGGTAGTAAGATAACCCCCGGTAGTAAGATAACCCCCGGTAGTAAGATAACCCCCGGTAGTAAGATAACCCCCGGTAGCAAGATAAGCCCGGGTAGTAAGATAACCTCCGGTAGTAAGATAACCCCCGGTAGTAAGATAACCCCCGGTAGTAAGATAACCCCCGGTAGTAAGATAACCCCCGGTAGTAAGATAACCCCCGGTAGTAAGATAACCCCCGGTAGTAAGATAACCCCCGGTAGTAAGATAACCCCCGGTAGTAAGATAACCCCCGGTAGTAAGATAACCCCCGGTAGTAAGATAACCCCCGGTAGTAAGATAACCCCCGGTAGTAAGATAACCCCCGGTAGTAAGGTAGTAAGATAACCCCCGGTAGTAAGATAACCCCCGGTAGTAAGATAACCCCCGGTAGTAAGATAACCCCCGGTAGTAAGATAACCCCCGGTAGTAAGATAACCCCCGGTAGTAAGATAACCTCCGGTAGTAAGATAACCCCCGGTAGTAAGATAGCCCCCGGTAGTAAGATAACCCCCGGTAGTAAGATAACCCCCGGTAGTAAGATAACCCCCGGTAGTAAGATAACCCCCGGTAGTAAGATAAGTAGTAAATAACCCCCGGTAGTAAGATAACCCCCGGTAGTAAGATAACCCCCGGTAGTAAGATAACCCCCGGTAGTAAGATAACCCCCGGTAGTAAGATAACCCCCGGTAGTAAGATAACCCCCGGTAGTAAGATAACCCCCGGTAGTAAGATAACCCCCGGTAGTAAGATAACCCCCGGTAGTAAGATAACCCCCGGTAGTAAGATAACCCCCGGTAGTAAGATAATCCCTGGTAGTAAGATAACCCCCGGTAGTAAGATAATCCCTGGTAGTAAGATAACCCCCGGTAGTAAGATAACCCCCGGTAGTAAGATAACCCCCGGTAGTAAGATAACCCCCGGTAGTAAGATAGTAAGATTCCCCGGTAGTAAGATAACCCCCGGTAGTAAGATATTTCCCGGTAGTAAGATAAGCCCCGGTAGTAAGATAACCCTCGGTAGTAAGATAATCCTCGGTAGTAAGATAACCCCCGGTAGTAAGATAACCCCCGGTAGTAAGATAACCCCCGGTAGTAAGATAACCCCCGGTAGTAAGATAACCCCCGGTAGTAAGATAACCCCCGGTAGTAAGATAACCCCCGGTAGTAAGATAACCCCCCCCCGGTAGTAAGATAACCCCCGGTAGTAAGATAACCCCCGGTAGTAAGATAACCCCCGGTAGTAAGATAACCCCCGGTAGTAAGATAACCCCCGGTAGTAAGATAACCCCCGGTAGTAAGATAACCCCCGGTAGTAAGATAACCCCCGGTAGTAAGATAACCCCCCCCCGGTAGGAAGATAACCCCCGGTAGTAAGATAACCCCCGGTAGTAAGATAACCCCCGGTAGTAAGATAACCCCCGGTAGTAAGATAACCCCCGGTAGTAAGATAACCCCCGGTAGTAAGATAACCCCCGGTAGTAAGATAACCCCCGGTAGTAAGATAATCCCTGGTAGTAAGTAACCCCCGGTAGTAAGATAAGCCCCGGTAGTAAGATAACCTCCGGTAGTAAGATAACCCCCGGTAGTAAGATAACCCCCGGTAGTAAGATAACCCCCGGTAGTAAGATAACCCCCGGTAGTAAGATAACCCCCGGTAGTAAGATAACCCCCGGTAGTAAGATAATCCCTGGTAGTAAGTAACCCCCGGTAGTAAAATAAGCCCCGGTAGTAAGATAACCTCCGGTAGTAAGATAACCCCCGGTAGTAAGATAACCCCCGGTAGTAAGATAACCCCCGGTAGTAAGATAACCCCCGGTAGTAAGATAACCCCCGGTAGTAAGATAACCCCCGGTAGTAAGATAATCCCTGGTAGTAAGATAACCCCCGGTAGTAAGATAAGCCCCGGTAGTAAGATAACCTCCGGTAGTAAGATAACCCCCGGTAGTAAGATAACCCCCGGTAGTAAGATAACCCCCGGTAGTAAGATATTTCCCGGTAGTAAGATAACCCCCGGTAGTAAGATAATCCTTGGTAGTAAGATAATCCTCGGTAGTAAGATAACCCCCGGTAGTAAGATAATCCTCGGTAGTAAGATAACCCTTGGTAGTAAGATAATCCTCGGTAGTAAGATAATCCCCGGTAGTAATATAACCCTCAGTACTAAGATAATCCCCGGTAGTAAGATAACCCCCGGTAGTAAGATAACCCTCGGTAGTAAGATAACCCCCAGTAGTAAGATACCCCCCGGTATTAAGATAATCCCCGGTAGTGTAATGACCCCCGGTAGTATGATGACCCCAGGTAGTATGATGACCCCAGGTAGTATGATGACCCCAGGTAGTATGATGACCCCTGGTAGTATGATGATCCCAGGAAGTATGATGGCCCCTGGTAGTATGATGACCACAGGTAGTATGATTACCCCAGGTAGTGTGATGACCCCAGGTAGTGTGATAACCCCCTGTAGTATGATGACCCCTTATAGTATGATGATCCCAGGTAGTATGATGACCCCCTGTAGTATGACCCCCTGTAGTATGATGATCCCTGGTAGTATGATGACCCCAGGTAGTATGATGACCTCAGGTAGTATGACCCCTGTTAGTATGCTGGCCCCAGGTAGTATGACCCCCGGTAGTATAACCCTCGGTAGTAGTACCCCCGGTAGTATGATGACCCCCTTTACACAAATAACCCGCACATGAAAGAGAGAAGCTTACGACGACGTTTCGGTCCGACTTGGACCATTGACAAAGTCACACTGTGACTTTGTCAATGGTCCAAGTCGGACCGAAACGTCGTCGTAAGCTTCTCTCTTTCATGTGCGGGTTATTTGTGTATCGTTCCAGTCACGGTATTGTGCCTTTTTGTTATTTATGACCCCCTTTAGTATGAAGACTCCCGGAAAAGATAAATGAACGAACAAAAGAAAAAATACTGTTCTGACTGAAAACAGTAGGGAAAGAGGAGGAAAAGGAGAGTGGAAACGGGGCTGGGGTGAGAGGGGGAACAGGCGTAGAAGAACGGACTAAGAGAACAAGAAGGTGGGAAAGGAGACACAAGCTGAGGTGAAAGCGAGGGGGTTGGAGAAAAGGTCTGGCCGGGGTTTAAGGGTGACACCACTTTGGTCCATAAATCCTGGGCGGGATAGAGGCCAAAACTACCACAACAAGAACACACTGGCTGATGTGATGGCCACTCTCGTTCCTGTCATATTTTACAGTACTGTACTCGAGTTTAAACAACGAGGACATACGTAAAGAAAAACCCGTATATATAAAGATATATATATATATATATATATATATATATATATATATATATATATATATATATATATATATATATATATATATATATATATATATATATATATATATATATATATATATATATATATATATATATATATATATATATATATATATATATATATATATATATATATATATATATATATATATATATATATATATATATATATATATATACATATATATATATATATATATATATATATATATATATATATATATGTATATATATATATATATATATATATATATATATATATATATATATATATATATATATATATATATATATATATATATATATATATATATATATGAGCGCACCTCACTCCGGGGACTTCCTCCAAACAGTTCCCATACCGGCAATGGGAACGCCCCTCGGCCCTAAGACCCTCCGTATTGCAGTGGCTCTGCCCCTTGCTGTCCCAGTTCACACGGAATGTACGTGTATTTGCGGCGAAGCACAAACCGACGAATATGGTCTACATGGTCTTAACACAATGAGGTCAGCGACATCATAAAGAGAACCCTTGCTACAGCTGGATGCCCAACTGAGAGGGAGCCCCGATCACTAGCAGCCAACAATGCCCACAACCCTGCAAACTGCCCTGGTGGGATCACCATCTATCCTTGGAAGAATGGCAAGCTCTTACCATAGGACTATACCTGTGTGTCCACACTTGTTGATACCTATATCCATCACAGTGTGGGGCGACAGGGAGGAGCTGCTGACTACAGGGAGGAGTACAAGATCAGCAAGTACAGAGACATAACCCAACAGTATCAATTTGTCCCAGTGGGAACAGAGACCTTGGGATCATGGGGAAAACATGCCACACGTTTCCTTAAAGAACTGGGTTCCAGACTCACCGACACCACCAGGGGCCCAAGGGCAGCCACTTTCATGTTCCAGGGCCTCAGCGTGGCCATCCAGAGGGAAAATGCTTGCTGCATATTTGGCTCGCGTTCGGCTTCGGGGGAGCTGGAGGAGATTCATAATCTTTGATATATTGTACCAATGTACTTATGTTTGTGTTTTCTATCAATATATTCTGTCTATTAATAAAGTACATATATAACATAAGTTATAGGGTGTAATAGAAGAAAATATTCAGAAAGCTCAGGGGAGAACCTTGAGTTTTCCCTGAGGTACGTTTATTATCTTCTCTGAGGATGTGGGTCCAGTAAAGTTCTAGAGATGGTACCTCCCTATATCTATCTATCTATCTATCTATCTATCTATCTATCTATCTATCTATCTATCTATCTATATATATATATATATATATATATATATATATATATATATATATATATATATATATATATATATATATATACATATATTTATTTTCAACTGTGCACGATTAGGATCACAAGTGACATGGTCCTTAGGCAAATAGATAAATTAAAACCTAACAAATCCCCAGGCCCTGATGAACTGTATGCAAGGGTTCTAAAGGAATGTAAAGAGGAACTTAGCACACCATTAGCTAATCTTTTCAACATATCACTACAAACTGGCATGGTGCCAGATAAGTGGAAAATGGCAAATGTGATACCTATTTTCAAAACAGGTGACAGGTCCTTAGCTTCGAACTATAGACCAATAAGCCTAACCTCCATAGTGGGAAAATTTATGGAATCAATAGTTGCCGAGGCAGTTCGTAGCCACCTTGAAAAGCATAAATTAATCAACGAATCTCAGCATGGTTTTACAAAGGGGCGTTCCTGCCTTACGAATTTATTAACTTTTTTCACTAAGGTATTTGAGGAGGTAGATCATGGTAATGAATATGATATTGTGTATATGGACTTCAGTAAGGCTTTTGGCAGGGTCCCACATCAGAGAATATTGAGGAAAATTAAAGCACATGGAATAGGAGAAGAAATTTTTTCCTGGATAGAGGCATGGTTGACAAATAGGCAGCAGAGAGTTTGCATAAATGGGGAGAAATCAGAGTGGGGAAGCGTCACGAGCGGTGTTCCACAGGGGTCAGTGTTGGGCCCCCTGCTGTTCACAATCTACATAAACGACATAGATGAGGGCATAAAGAGCGACATCGGCAAGTTTGCCGATGACACCAAAATAGGCCGTCGAATTCATTCTGACGAGGACATTCGAGCACTCCAGGAAGATTTGAATAGACTGATGCAGTGGTCGGAGAAGTGGCAGATGCAGTTTAATATAGACAAATGCAAAGTTCTAAATGTTGGACAGGACAATAACCATGCCACATATAAACTAAATAATGTTGATCTTAATATTACGGATTGCGAAAAAGATTTAGGAGTTCTGGTTAGCAGTAATCTGAAACCAAGACAACAGTGCATAAGTGTTCGCAATAAAGCTAATAGAATCCTTGGCTTCATATCAAGAAGCATAAATAATAGGAGTCCTCAGGTTGTTCTTCAACTCTATACATCCTTGGTTAGGCCTCATTTAGATTATGCTGCACAGTTTTGGTCACCGTATTACAGGATGGATATAAATTCTCTGGAAAATGTACAAAGGAGGATGACAAAGTTGATCCCATGTATCAGAAACCTTCCCTATGAGGATAGACTAAGGGCCCTGAATCTGCACTCTGTAGAAAGACGTAGAATTAGGGGTGATATGATTGAGGTGTATAAATGGAAGACAGGAATAAATAAAGGGGATGTAAATAGTGTGCTGAAAATATCTAGCCTAGACAGGACTCGCAGCAATGGTTTTAAGTTGGAAAAATTCAGATTCAGGAAGGATATAGGAAAGTACTGGTTTGGTAATAGAGTTGTGGATGAGTGGAACAAACTCCCGAGTACAGTTATAGAGGCCAGAACGTTGTGTAGCTTTAAAAATAGGTTGATAAATACATGAGTGGATGTGGGTGGGTGTGAGTTGGACCTGATAGCTTGTGCTACCAGGTCGGTTGCCGTGTTTCTCCCTTAAGTCAATGTGACCTGACCTGACTAGGTTGGGTGCATTGGCTTAAGCCGGTAGGAGACTTGGACCTGCCTCGCCAGTAGGCCTTCTGCAGTGTTCCTTCGTTCTTATGTTCTTATGTTCTTATGTCTCCCACCGAGGCAGGGTGACCCAGAAAAAGAAAGAAAATCCCCAAAAAGAAAATACTTTCATCATCATTCAACACTTTCACCTCACTCACACATAATCAATGTTTATGCAGAGGTGCTCAGAACACAACAGTTTAGAAGCATATACGTATAAAGATACACAACATATGGAAGTGAGGAAGTATATGGGGTGATAAATCCATCTTGAGAACCTTGTATAAACCAAGTACGCAGACGCAACACAGCACAATAAGATCAACAACAATAACAAGAAAATCTCATTAGAATCCAACACCAAGAAGAACTCACCACCGGGAGAAGGACAAAAAAAAAAAAAAAGCATCACAAGTCAGCCGTAATCGCATTGCCGCGCGCTGCAGAAAACGCAATTTTCCATATCTGAGAGGAAATGCTATTGCGCATCTGGTATATCCGCGCATGCATAACACAAGCAAACACTATTATCCCGGCGGAGGAAGTCCTCAGGGTGCGCCTGTCTGCATGAACAAGAACTCATCTGTGGCCAGGGAAGGAGGAGGTGGAGGAGGGTCGGCAGGAACAAGTGAGCATCGTCTACTGTCCTCTAGACTAACTCATATAAATGTTCGCTGGAGTTGCGCTAATAATAACAATAGTAATAATAATAGTAATAATAATAATAATAATAATAATAATAAAAATAATAATTAATAATAATATAAATAAAAATAATAATAATTACAACAACATTAATAATAATAATAACAATAATAATAATAATAATAATAATAATAATAATAATAATAATAATAATAATAATAATAATAATAATAATAATAATAATAATAATAATAAAAATCTTTGTTTCTACAAGTACATGATACAACTAATACATATTAGAAAGCCCCTGGTTATGACAGAGAATTTTTTGAAACTTAGGTTCACTTCGTCCCCAGGATGCGACCCATACCAGTCAGCTAACATCAAGGTACCTACCTACTGCTATGTGAACAGGGACAGCAGGCGTCTTACTGGCAGTGCTGGAGGCGGTTAGCACTGTCAAACTATCACAAGGAGTGCTGGAGGCTCGATCCTCCGTCCACCAGAGGAGCTACGTACCTAAGTTGTGAAGATTCGTTTTAAAATTTCACAATAAAGCAAAAAATAAAAGGCCAGTAAAAGCATTTAGTTGAAAGAACGAGACCGTCTGCAGTTAGAAACACAGCTATCAGTTTGAACAAGCTTCTAATGTGCCAACGTTTCTCCTTGTGCAGAGCTTCAATGAAACTGTACGTAGGGCGAAACATTGTTACAGTAAAAGCTCTCTTTATCTACCTCTCATTTCTACTGCATTCATTTCAACTGATATTTTTTTTATCTCCTATAACACCCCCCACCACCCCACCACCCCACCACCACCCCCACCATAACCACCCCCCACCACTACCACCAACAATAACAACAACAACAACAATACTACCACCACTACTACTAATAATAATAATAACAATAATAATATCAATAATAATAATACTTGCCATATACAAGTTACCCTCTAGGGAAAATTCCCTCAATCAGAAGCAGGGGGGTGGGGGCACGAGTACACTGAAAGACAACACAATGAGTGTCAGGGGCCCAAGACTGTTCAACTGCCTCTCACCATACATAAGGGGTATTACAAATAGACCCCTGGCTGTCGTGAAGAAGGCGCTGGACAGGCACCTAAAGTCAGTACCTGATCAGCCAAGAAGCTGTGGTTCATAAGTCTGTTTACGTGTGGCCAGCAGTAACAGCCTGGTAGACTAAACCCTGAACCACCACAAGGCATGGTCTCAGACCGGGCCGCGGGGGCGTTGACCCCCCAAACTATCTCCAGGTAAACTCCAGGCATAACCACTTCTAGACCTCTTTCTCTCTCTCTCCCCTCTAGGTACTTGATCACACGATGAATATCTTTCATATGGAGAGTTATCACTCTTCATTTACTCTAGGTGGCATTTATCCAAGTCAAACTCCATCATCCATCCTCCACTCTACTTGCTCAATTTATCCAAGTCTGCACGAAAAGAGTTGCATCATCTCCCCAAAGAAAGATACCTCTCATCTTCTCTTCAAAAAAGTATCCCCAGGCACCTCCACAAAGAAACAGCATCCTCCAGCACCTCCACAAAGAAACAGCATCCTCCAGCACCTCCACAAAGAAACAGCATCGTCCAGCACCTCCACAAAGAAACAGCATCGTCCAGCACCTCCACAAAGAAACAGCATCCTCCAGCACCTCCACAAAGAAACAGCATCCTCCAGCACCTCCACAAAGAAACAGCATCCTCCAGCACCTCCACAAAGAAACAGCATCCTCCAGCACCTCCACAAAGAAACAGCATCCTCCAGCACCTCCACAAAGAAACAGCATCCTCCAGCACCTCCACAAAGAAACAGCATCGTCCAGCACCTCCACAAAGAAACAGCATCGTCCAGCACCTCCACAAAGAAACAGCATCCTCCAGCACCTCCCCAAAGAAACAGCATCCTCCAGCACCTCCACAAAGAAACAGCATCCTCCAGCACCTCCACAAAGAAACACCATCCTCCAGCACCTCCACGAAGAAACAGCATCCTCCAGCACCTCCACAAAGAAACAGCATCCTCCAGCACCTCCACAAAGAAACAGCATCCTCCAGCACCTCCACAAAGAAACAGCATCCTCCAGCACCTCCACAAAGAAACAGCATCCTCCAGCACCTCCACAAAGAAACAGCATCCTCCAGCACCTCCACAAAGAAACAGCATCCTCCAGCACCTCCACAAAGAAACAGCATCCTCCAGCACCTCCACAAAGAAACAGCATCCTCCAGCACCTCCACAAAGAAACAGCATCCTCCAGCACCTCCACAAAGAAACAGCATCTCCAGCACCTCCACAAAGAAACAGCATCCTCCAGCACCTCCACAAAGAAACAGCATCCTCCAGCACCTCCCCAAAGAAACAGCATCCTCCAGCACCTCCACAAAGAAACAGCATCCTCCAGCACCTCCACAAAGAAACAGCATCCTCCAGCACCTCCACAAAGAAACAGCATCCTCCAGCACCTCCACAAAGAAACAGCATCCTCCAGCACCTCCACAAAGAAACAGCATCCTCCAGCACCTCCACAAAGAAACAGCATCCTCCAGCACCTCCATTAAAGAAACAGCATCCTCCAGCACCTCCACAAAGAAACAGCATCCTCCAGCACCTCCACAAAGAAACAGCATCCTCCAGCACCTCCACAAAGAAACAGCATCCTCCAGCACCTCCACAAAGAAACAGCATCCTCCAGCACCTCCACAAAGAAACAGCATCCTCCAGCACCTCCATTAAAGAAACAGCATCCTCCAGCACCTCCACAGAAACAGCATCCTCCAGCACCTCCATTAAAGAAACAGCATCCTCCAGCACCTCCACAGAAACAGCATTCTCCAGCACCTCCACAAAGAAACAGCATCCTCCAGCACCTGGAGTTTACCTGGAGTTTACATGGAGAGAGTTCCGGGGGTCAACGCCCCCGTGGCCCGGTCTGTGACCAGGCCTCCTGGTGGATCAGAGCCTGATCAACCAGGCTGTTGCTGCTGGCTGCACGCAAACCAACGTACGAGCCACAGCCCGGCTGGTCAGGAACCGACTTTAGGTGCTTGTCCAGTGCCAGCTTGAAGACTGCCAGGGGTCTGTTGGTAATCCCCCTTATGTATGCTGGGAGGCAGTTGAACAGTCTCGGGCCCCTGACACCTCCACACAGAAACAGCATCCTCCAGCACCTCCACAAAGAAACAGCATCCTCCAGCACCTCCATTAAAGAAACAGCATCCTCCAGCACCTCCACAGAAACAGCATCCTCCAGCACCTCCATTAAAGAAACAGCATCCTCCAGCACCTCCACAGAAACAGCATCCTCCAGCACCTCCACAAAGAAACAGCATCCTCCAGCACCTCCATTGAAGAAACAGCATCCTCCAGCACCTCCATTAAAGAAACAGTATCCTCCAGCACCTCCACAAAGAAACAGCATCCTCCAGCACCTCCTCAAAGAAACAGCATCCTCCAGCACCTCCTCAAAGAAACAGCATCCTCCAGCACCTCCTCAAAGAAACAGCATCCTCCAGCACCTCCACAAAGAAACAGCATCCTTCAGCACCTCCATTAAAGAAACAGCATCCTCCAGCACCTCTACAGAAACGGCATCCTCCAGCACCTCCATTAAAGAAACAGCATCCTCCAGCACCTCTATTAAAGAAATAGCATCCTCCAGCACCTCCACAGAAACAGCATCTTCCAGCACCTCCATTAAAGAAACAGCATCCTCCAGCACCTCCATTAAAGAAACAGCATCCTCCAGCACCTCCATTAAAGAAACAGCATCCTCCAGCACCTTCACAAAGAAACAACATCCTCCAGCACCTCCATAAAGAAACAGCATCCTCCAGCACGTCCATAAAGAAATAGCATCCTCCAGCACCTCCATAAAGAAACAGCATCCTCCAGCACCTCCATTAAAGAAACAGCATCCTCCAGCACCTCCACAGAAACAGCATCCTCCAGCACCTCCATTAAAGAAACAGCATCCTTCAGCACCTCCACAGAAACAGCATCCTCCAGCACCTCCATTAAAGAAACAGCATCCTCCAGCACCTCCATTAAAGAAACAGCATCCTCTAGCACCTCCATTAAAGAAACAGAATCCTCCACCACCTTCACAAAGAAACAACATCCTCCAGCACCTCCATAAAGAAACAGCATCCTCCAGCACCTCCATAAAGAAATAGCATCCTCCAGCACCTAGTTAACGAAACAGCATCCTCCAGCACCTCCATAAAGAAATAGCATCCTCCAGCACCTCCATAAAGAAACAGCATCCTCCAGCACCTCCATTAAAGAAACAGCATCCTCCAGCACCTCCATTAAAGAAACAGCATCCTCCAGCACCTCCATTAAAGAAACAGCATCCTCCAGCACCTCCATTAACGAAACAGCATCCTCCAGCACCTCCATAAAGAAATAGCATCCTCCAGCACCTCCATAAAGAAACAGCATCCTCCAGCACCTCCATTAAAGAAACAGCATCCTCCAGCACCTCCATTAAAGAAACAGCATCCTCCAGCACCTCCATTAAAGAAACAGCATCCTCCAGCACCTTCACAAAGAAACAACATCCTCCAGCACCTCCATAAAGAAACAACATCCTCCAGCACCTCCATAAAGAAACAGCATCCTCCAGCACCTCCATAAAGAAATAGCATCCTCCAGCACCTCCACAAAGAAACAGCATCCTCCAGCAGCTCCATTAAAGAAACAGCATCCTCCAGCACCTCCACAGAAACAGCATCCTCCAGCACCTCCACAAAGAAACAGCATCCTCCAGCACCTCCATTTAAGAAACAGCATCCTCCAGCACTTCCATTAAAGAAACAGCATCCTGCAGCACCTCCACAAAGAAACAGCATCCTCCAGCACCTCCACAAAGAAACAGCATCCTCCAGCACCTCCTCAAAGAAACAGCACCCTCCAGCACCTCCACAAAGAAACAGCATCCTCCAGCACCTCCATTAAAGAAACAGCATCCTCCAGCACCTCCACAGAAACAGCATCCTCCAGCACCTCAATTAAAGAAGCAGCATCCTCCAGCACCTCCATTAAAGAAACAGCATCCTCCAGCACCTCCATTAAAGAAACAGCATCCTCCAGCACCTCCATTAAAGAAACAGCATCCTCCAGCACCTTCACAAAGAAACAACATCCTCCAGCACCTCCATAAAGAAACAGCATCCTCCAGCACCTCCATAAAGAAACAGCATCCTCCAGCACCTCTATAAAGAAACAGCATCCTCCAGCACCACCATAAAGAAACAGCATCCTCCAGCACCTCCACAAAGAAACAGCATCATCCAGCACGACCATACAGAAACAGCATTCTCCAGCACCTCCATAAAGAAACAGCATCCTCCAGCTCCTCCATAAAGAAACAGCATCCTCCAGCACCTCCACAGAAACAGCATTATCCAGCACCTCCACAAAGAAACAGCATCCTCCAGCACCTCCACAAAGAAACAGCATCCTCCAGCACCTCCATTAAATAAACAGGATCCTCCAGCACCTGCACAGAAACAGCATCCTCCAGCACCTCCACAAAGAAACAGCATCCTCCAGCACCTCCATTAAAGAAACAGCATCCTCCAGCACCTGCACAGAAACAGCATCCTCCAGCACCTCCACAAAGAAACAGCATCCTCCAGCACCTCCATTAAAGAAACAGCATCCTCCAGCACCTCCATTAAAGAAACAGCATCCTCCAGCACCTCCATTAAAGAAACAGCATCCTTCAGCACCTCCACAAAGAAACAGCATCCTCCAGCACCTCCACAAAGAAACAGCATCCTCCAGCACCTCCATTAAAGAAACAGCATCCTCCAGCACCTCCATTAAAGAAACAGCATCCTCCAGCACCTCCATTAAAGAAACAGCATCCTCCAGCACCTCCACAAAGAAACAGCATCCTCCTGCACCTCCACAAAGAAACAGCATTCTCCAGCACCTCCATTAAAGAAACAGCATCCTCCAGCACCTCCATTAAAGAAACAGCATCCTCCAGCACCTCCACAAAGAAACAGCATCCTCCAGCACCTCCACAAAGAAACAGCATCCTCCAGCACCTCCTCAAAGAAACAGCATCCTCCAGCACCTCCTCAAAGAAACAGCATCCTCCCGCACCTCCACAAAGAAACAGCATCCTCCAGCACCTCCATTAAAGAAACAGCATCCTCCAGCACCTCCACAGAAACAGCATCCTCCAGCACCTCCATTAAAGAAACAGCATCCTCCAGAACCTCCATTAAAGAAACAGCATCCTCCAGCACCTCCACAGAAACAGCATCCTCCAGCACCTCCATTAAAGAAACAGCATCCTCCAGTACCACCATTAAAGAAACAGCATCCTCCAGCACCTTCACAAAGAAACAACATCCTCCAGCACCTCCATAAAGAAAAAGCATCCTCCAGCACCTCCATAAAGAAACAGCATCCTCCAGCACCTCCATAAAGAAACAGCATCCTCCAGCACCACCATAAAGAAACAGCATCCTCCAGCACCTCCACAAAGAAACATCATCCTCCAGCACCTCCATAAAGAAACAGCATCCTCCAGCACCTCCATTAAAGAAGCAGCATCCTCCAGCACCTTCACAAAGAAACAACATCCTCCAGCACCTCCATAAAGAAACAGCATCCTCCAGCACCTCCATAAAGAAACAGCATCCTCCAGCACCTCCACAAAGAAACAGCATCCTCCAGCACCACCATAAAGAAACAGCATCCTCCAGCACCTCCATAAAGAAACAGCATCCTCCAGCTCCTCCATAAAGAAACAGCATCCTCCAGCACCTCCACAAAGAAACAGCATCCTCCAGCACCTCCACAAAGAAACAGCACCCTCCAGCACCTCCACAATCAACAGCATCACCACAGAGAAACAGCATTATCTAGAGAGAAGAAGCATCTCATAGCATCTCCACAATAAACAGCATCTCCCCGGGGACGAGGCCAGAGCATCCCCGCACATCTCTCTCCCAGCGTGCGGTGGGAGCTGAGAGCTACTGCTGCTGCCGGTAGTGGTGGTGGTACTGTTGCTGCTGTTATTGTTGTCGCTGGTGCTGCTGCTACTGCTGCTGGTGCTGCGTCTCGTGCCACAGTAAAAGTCAGCTTCCGATATCTGATACATCTCGCGGTGGTAACATTATTCTTCATCTTCTTGGGATTCTGGGATTTTGGGGATCAATGGAGGTGAAACCCGGGCGGCGGGGCATGACAGTGCCACCCCTCGTGCACCTGAAAGGTCGAAAATCCCACACTAAATCGGCAAGCTCCGACATCGTAAGAGCGAGAGGAACGTAAGAGGAACATCCCTTGACCTCTTGAAATTGCCGCGAGAATGCTATAGATGTGAGGGAGGATCGAGAGATCTGAGCCTTATAGACATGAGCCATAAGGTCGAGTCTCGCACGGCCTCTGACGCGAATTTCAACTCTACTTAACAAAAAAATATCGAAATAGCGAATAAATAATGGAGAAGGTATTTCCGTATTTATATATGTATGCATGTGTTGTCTTTGTTGTTCGTGGTGTGCGTCAGAGGCTGAGCTGTGTTGTGTAGTGTTGAGCTGCTGGAGGTCACTTTGTGTTATGAGGCTGGAGGTACACGACCCTTGGAGGGAGGAGCAGTGACCCTGGTGAAGGGCTCTTGATCTGAGGAAGTGGAGCCACTCTCCCTTTCCTTAGATGAAACCCGTTTACCTCCAATCCCCCAGGTGTTTACAACTATGTGATAAGTATTTTACCACGATTATAATAATAGTAATAATAATAATAATAATAATAATAATAATTATTATTATTATTGTTATTATTGCTGTTATTATTATTATTATTATTATTATTATTATTATTATTATTATTATTATTATTATTATTATTATTATTATTATTATTGTAATTATTATTATTATAATAATTATTATTATTATTATTATTATTATTATTATTATTATTATTATTATTATTATTATTATTATTATTATTATTATTATTATTATTATTATTATTATTATTATTATTATCATTATTATTATTATTATTATTATATTATTATTATTAAGGCACAAATTGTGGGTAAATGAGCATTGAGTATTTACGATCCAGGAAGGCCTAGGGGGCTAAATCTAGGGAAACAGACTAAAAGGGACAGGCCTGGGTATATAAAGTTAGAAATAGGTCCAGGGATATAAACCAAAAAATTAGGCCTAGATTGGGCTAGGGACATAAGCTTAAGGTAAGACTTAGGGACATAATCCTAGGTCAATAGATACAGAGAGAAATGGAGGAAGGCCTAAGAATATAAGCCTAAGGAGATAGGCCAGAAGATAAAAACACGATTAATTTAAGGTTTATCTCCCTAGCCCTTTTTCTCTAGGCCTGTCTCTCTTGGCCTAATGAATATTTAAAGAGTGAAACATTGCATCAACAAACACTTGTTCAGCAAAGAGTGTGTTCTCTTAACTATCACTGAGAGAATGTTAAGTGGACTCGACACACTGTATGTGGTAATGGCAAACCTTCACAGTGCTAAGGCACGGAGGGAGGAAGGTGGTGATAAGATTTACTTGTTTAACCCAGAACTGGTTAGCTTCCCAGGATAACCCAGTGCGCGAGGGATGGCAGCTTCAGGAAAACAGTGAAGAACACACAGAGACGGTCTTATTGGGGAAGACAGAAAGAAGGCACAATACAGTGTTCAATGTAGTCACTTATTGCCTGGGGACAGTGGCAGTGCCATTTATCCAGACGGTGCACTGATTACACTATACCACAGTGTTGCAGTCACCTGCAACACTCACTAATTACCACTGTATTACGGTTGTTGTTTTGTTGCAAAACTGTCACTATCCTTCCATCTCTGCTGCAGTCCCTCACAACATCCATTAACTACACTGGCCAACAAACGCTTCAATTCACCCTTAAAAACATATCTTTCTGTTCTCGACGCTGGTTCTATTTCTGTGAAATAGTGGGGGTTCTATTTGCGTAAAATAGAACCCCTCGGTGAACGATTTCACCAAGACACAGCCATCATGGAGAAGAGATATCAGGGAAACAGACTACCAGATTGATGGTGGACTACTGCTGGACACTGGTGCTGGAGAGCCACACTGATGGTGGACTACTGCTGGACACTGGTGCTGGAGAGCCACACTGATGGTGGACTACTGCTGGACAATGATGCTGGAGAGCCACACTGATGGTGGACTACTGCTGGACACTGGTGCTGGAGAGCCACACTGATGGTGGACTACTGCTGGACAATGGTGCTGGAGAGCCACACTGATGGTGGACTACTGCTGGACAATGGTGCTGGAGAGCCACACTGATGGTGGACTACTGCTGGACACTGGTGCTGGAGAGCCACACTGATGGTGGACTACTGCTGGACACTGGTGCTGGAGAGCCACACTGATGGTGGACTACTGCTGGACACTGGTGCTGGAGAGCCATATTGATGGTGGACTACTGCTGGACACTGGTGCTGGAGAGCCACACTGATGGTGGACTACTGCTGGACACTGGTGCTGAAGAGCTGCACTGATGGTGGACTTCTGCTGGACACTAGTGCTGGAGAGCTGCACTGATGGTGGACTTCTGCTGGACACTGGTGCTGAAGAGCTGCACTGATGGTGGACTTCTGCTGGACACTGGTGCTGGAGAGCTGCACTGATGGTGGACTACTGCTGGACACTGGTGCTGGAGAGCCCCACTGATGGTGGACTTCTGCTGGACACTGGTGCTGGAGAGCCACACTGATGGTGGACTACTGCTGGACACTGGTGCTGGAGAGCCACACTGATGGTGGACTTCTGCTGGACACTGGTGCTGGAGAGCCACACTGATGGTGGACTACTGCTGGACACTGGTGCTGGAGAGCCACACTGGTGCTGGACTACTGCTGGACACTGGTGCTGGAGAGCCACACTGGTGCTGGACTCCTGCTGGACACTGGTGCTGGAGAGTCACACTGGTGCTGGACTCCTGCTGGACACTGGTGCTGGAGAGCCACACTGGTGCTGGACTACTGCTGGACGCTGGTGCTGGAGAGCCACACTGGTGCTGGACTACTGCTGGACACTGGTGCTGGAGAGCCACACTGGTGCTGGACTACTGCTGGACGCTGGTGCTGGAGAGCCACACTGGTGCTGGACTACTGCTGGACGCTGGTGCTGGAGAGCCACACTGGTGCTTGACTACTGCTGGACGCTGGTGCTGGAGAGCCACACTGGTGCTGGACTACTGCTGGACGCTGGTGCTGGAGAGCCACACTGGTGCTGGACTACTGCTGGACGCTGGTGCTGGAGAGCCACACTGGTGCTGGACTACTGCTGGACGCTGGTGCTGGAGAGCCACACTGGTGCTGGACTACTGCTGGACGCTGGTGCTTGAGAGCCACACTGGTGCTGGACTACTGCTGGACGCTGGTGCTGGAGAGCCACACTGGTGCTGGACTACTGCTAGACACTGGTGCTGGAGAGCTACACTGGTGCTGGACTACTCCTGGACGCTGGTGCTGGAGAGCCACACTGGTGCTGGAGAGTGTTATGCAGGGTTCTGCATGACATCGTAATGTACATATAGTGGAGAAGTGTGCCATAATAATATGAATATTATAGTTGTAAGGAATAATTTTATAATTGATAATGTGCATATGGGGGTACTGTAAAGTACTCTAACTGTAATTATAAAGAAATTCTGTTAATGATTTATTTTCCAAGGATGTTTGGGTACGCGGAGTAAGAGTGGTTTGGGGGGTCACGTGACGTTAGCATGGTGTGTAGAGGCTGGCGTCGGAGATGCTGTGTATTTAAGATAAGTTTGTAGTTGTGCACTCATTTTGTTTATCCAACTCAAGCCATAGGCTCTCATATGGCTTACCTGTATGTTCACCCAGGCTCTGACATGGTCAGGGTGCTGTGGGATGAGTGAGGAAATAAGAAATGAGGTTTGTAGTGTAATGACGGCCTGACGCTGACGAAGCCTAGTGGTTATGGTGGCTGAACCTCCAGCCAGCTGTTGTGTGTACCCTCATTTGGGCGTTTAGGATTAAGGTTTTTCTGTTATGTTATGTTATGGTGTTTAAATAGATATATTTTCCTAATTGGGATTTTTGCCTAACCCTCTGTTACCCAACCCCTTGAAGTACACATACCAGTTTAGCGCTTTCTGTTTTGACTGGGATAGCCCTGGGTGGCCGGTTTGGGCTTGAGATGTGTGTAACTTTTACCTTTGCCCTTAGACCAGGCTCAAGCCCCCAGCTATCTCACATTTTTGCGTAACATGGGGGCCTGTATATGGGAGAATTATAAAATTTTATGTGGTAATTCAAGTTTGCAACCTGGAAAGTCAATAATCATTCTTTACTGGGTTGGTCAGAGGAAGCATTCACTATAACACTCACACTAAAATAATAATTTACCTTTGTTTGTAATATTGCTGGTTTTTAGGGTGTTATTATTAATTAATACCCTGTGAATAATTTACTTTTGTGTGCAACATTGCTGGTTTTTAGGATGTTATTATTAATTAATACCCTGTGAATAATTTACCTTTCTGTATAATATTGCTGGTTTTAGGGTGTTATTATTAATTAATACTCATTTACCTTTCAGTACCATATTGTTGATTTTTAGGGTGTTATTAATACTTGATATTTTGTGCATAATTTACCCTTGCAGGTACAATCTTGCTGATTTTTAGGGGGTTATGCTCACCTAAATTTCTGGGAATAATTTACCTTTGCAAGTGCAGTAGCTCTTATTTTTTTTTCTGCCAGGATTTTCTTTTTGTGTGCAATCCTGTTTAATTTGAGGGAGTCATATGACAACTTCTTGTGAATATACTACTTCAGTATATGTACCTTGATGTGTGCTTTATTATTTTATATTAGTAAGTTCTGTGGCTGGTAGTAAGATTTGGTGCTATTATTTCCCAAAATGGCTGACACTGGTGAAAATTCTGAGGATGACATGCATTTGGAAGGTGACACTCAATCAAATCCCCATGATAGGGACCTGGATAAGGAAGTAGTAATTTTACAAATGAAATTAGCCCTAGTTGCAGAAGAAAAGGAACAACGGTTAAGGATTGAGCGCACAAAGATCCAGGAAAAGAGAGCCTTAGAGGAGCTTAGGGCTCAAGAAAGAGCTAAAGAGAGGCAGCTTGCTTGTCACCCAGCCACAGACACAAGGGAAGATGTTTTTTATTTGGATAAAGCCATAAAATTTTTGCCCAAATTCCTAGAGAAAGACCCAGAACAGTTTTTTCTGCTATTTGAAAGTACGGCCAAATCCCAAGTTTGGCCGGAAAAGGAATGGGCTATATTAGCAAGAACCCAATTAGTTGGTAAAGGGTTACAGGCTGTTAGTTCTTTAGAAGGATCTGCCTTTTCTGATTATCATAAGCTAAAAGAGGTAGTTTTACTGGCTTATCAAATGTTGCCGGAAAGGTACAGGCAGAAATTCAGAGGACTAAAGTTTCAGTCAGGGCAGTCTTTGGTGGAATATGGTAAGGAGAAGATGTCACTTCTAAATAGGTGGTGTCGCTCAAAGGGGGTGGTAGGCAATTATGAAGGTGTAATTACCTTAATTTTGTTAGAGGATCTAATGAGAAATGTTCCTTCTGACCTTAAGGCATATCTTGAGGAGAAGAATCTTGATGATTTTAATAATGCTTTAGAGCTGGGTGACAGATTTTTAGCTAACCAAAAATTTGGTAGCAGTTACCACACCCCACATACTAATAATGGTAAGTTTTCTCCACCCACCAATAGGAATAAGAAATTTCAGAAGTTTAAGCCACCCATTTATCAGCCTAATAACCACAAGGGTTTTAATAACCCTAATTTTCCAGTACCCACTCGAGGAGGTTTTAAGTCAGCTGTCACAGGTCCAGGACTACAAGGAACAGGTGGGACGAGCCCAGTTCCCCAGAACCAAGGGATCCAACCTAGGTCAGATGGGCAGGGGGCCTTTTAAACCTTATCACTGTACATATTGCAATAAACAGGGCCACCTGCAGCCATATTGTCGAAAGATGCTTAGGGACCAGGCTGCGGCAGATGCTTCTCCAGTAAATACACCGATTACACATGATGTGGCTTGCATTGCAGTCTTGCCCCAAGGTATCCAAAGAAGACCAGCAGTCTTTGACCCTCGGATGAAGGTCTATTCAAGTAAGTCTACTGTGGCCTTACTCCAAAATGAAGGTAGGGTCACGGGTGTTATGTCTTTGAGGGACACTTGTAGCACATACACCTTGCTTCGCAGGGGTGTATTGCCAGTGTCGCATGACACCTACACTGGATTGGACATTTTTCTTAAAGGGATAACTGGAGTCCCTGTCAGGACTCCAGTGCACAGGTTATGGATAGAGTCTGAGTACCAGTCTTGGTACCTACCTGTAGGTATTGCAGAAGATGTACCTTTTGAAGGAGTTGACCTTCTACTAGGCAACAACGTTGTGGGACTCCTCAAAAGTGAGGAATGTTTGGTTTAGCAGGACCCGGCTTTACAAGGTGGTAATGACCCAATTGGAGCAACGGTACCTGAAAATTTTTCAATGTGCTTTCGGACTAAACAGGGGAAGAAGGCAGGAGCTGTGCCTCCCTGTGACCCTTCTGCACACTGTGGTGATGGTTTGGGCATGGGGAGCCTGTTCATTGAGTCTGACCTGCAGGAGACTCTGAGCAGTGATGAACCGGCTAAACCGGAACTCGGTTGGAGAAGTGGTCTTGGTGCTGATGTGGGAAAAAATCCCCTGACTCTGCAGCAGCTGAGTGAGGCCCGGGAAGGTTGTGACCTCCGGAACGCTATTCATTTATCAGTTGTCGCGGAGGATGTGGTTCCCAAATTTACCAAGTGTTTATTTTGCAGAGTTGATCAAATGAGCAAGACTCTTTTTAAGAGGACCTGTGCTTACGTGGACGCGGCAGAACTATTAAAGTGTCTTTGTCAGTATTTTTTACAGATTCTGAAGGAACGGCATTTCAGTGTTAAGACGGGAGAGCTAAATAATCAGTGTTTATTAATAAATTTCTTTTCTAACAGGTTACCAGAGTCTGTACCCTTTCTGAATAATTTTGTGTGTGTGGTTTTGAGATTTCTGGTGAAACATTTTTGTCTCTTAGGCTTTGCACAAATCACCCAGAAGTCATATTTTATGAAATGTCATGTAGTTTTGAGAGGCCTACTTGAGGTTAAATTTACCAATGTATATCATCCTAGGAGTCAAAGAAAAGCTCCATGGTTTTCCCAGTCTCTCAGGGCAATGCATATTTGTTTTCCCCAGTACCAGAAGGACTGGGAGGAGGGAATTCGCCTCCCTTTCATTACCGTGTGGGGAAGCACTCTGGAATCATTAAGTCATGTGCTACGTGAGGATGGTGATGTTTCCCCAGCAGTGTTTTTTCTCGGTTTCAGAAAATTCTTGGCTAAGATGAGGTCGATGACACTAGTGCACCAGTCTGCCAGTCCGCCCAGGATGACGTGGGACTATGAGGTGGTGCTACACATTCTGGAAGCTGGAGAGATGGGATTGGCATTGGAACCGGATCCTGGGAAGGCTATGATGGAACTGTGTGGTGACTTCAAAATGATGATGGATAAAGTCCCTGAGAAAGATAATGTAAGCAGGAAAATTGTAAGAGATTGTGGAAGATTTAGATCTTCTGAAAGACTGGTTGAAGTGTTGGCTCAGCCATGGTGCACCTTAGTGAAAGAGTTTTGGGATGCTGAAAAATGGGGCCATGTTAAACCCCATGAGGTAGAGGTTTCCGAATTTGTGAAATATCAGCAGGCCTGGCATGATGTAAGCTGGGGTGAAATAGGTTCCTTGAAGGAAGTGAAGTGTTTATTTCTAGAGGCTGTGTTTGTATCCAGCGAGAGTTGGTGGACGTTGTTTTTTACTGGTCTCACACTAGGTGATACCTTGAAAACTTGCACTGACTGCCGCCAGGTACAGTTAAAAAATAAGGTTTTGTCTCCTCTTTATGAACTACATGCAAATTGTGTGAGTGAACAGTGGGTGCGTCATCTGCTTCCCACGACCATGTGTGCCAAGGACACACCCGTATTTGTAACTTTAATATCTCTGTCCATGTACCTTTTGTATGCCATTAACCCTCAAGATCTTTTATGTGTAATCCTGAGTGACCCACCCCGGGTTTTGCAAAATGATACAGAGGTTGGGTCAGTCTTGTTGCAGGGTAGAGCAGGAGAAGTAATGCCACTCGGCTGCTTCTCAGCAAAAAGCAGCAGGCACCAAAGAATTTATACCTTCATAGAAAAGGAGGTTTTTGCCTTAGTATTGGCAGTGCAACATTTTGAGGTGCATATATCATCATCAGTTCACCCTATAACTGTGTATAGTGACCATATTCCTTTACGTTTCCTTCACTTAATGAGGCACCACAATCAGAGACTTACAAGGTGGGCCTTGTTTCTCCAACTTCTTAATCTTGTGATTCATTATGTGAAGCGAGCAGAGAATGTGGTTGCTAATACCTTGTCTTGTTTTTAAAGTACACGATGTAGTGTATAGATCACTTATCTATTCTTATTTTGCAGTGATTTGCAGTAGACGAGTAGATGGAACCCTGGACCACCCAAAGGAGAAGGGCAGGTTGAGCTGGAGCTGGAGGTATCAGGATTCCCTAGTGTGTGTGTGTATTTAGGGGGGTAGTCACATCAAAGGCCATGCCTAGGTAAGGTATGCTACGTTTTTTAGGTGTTGGCTGGAATGCCTCGCCTCAGTTTTATGTTGGTATAGGGACTGTTGGACCTAACGTTTTAGAGAATGTGGGGCTGGCGGTGATGCCCTCCACTGTTTGGGTCATGTCTTTTGATCCGAGGTGTTTTGGTTCTCCAGGACTCTTTTTCATTTTTTTCTTTTTGGATCACAGCTGGGGTGACTCCAGGGTCCTTGGAATGACATGTAGGTGACGGCCTGGGAGGTCCACCTTTTGGGGGTCTTCAGTGATGACTCCAGGGTTTTACGGCCGCAGTCCCACCATCAAGATTTACGTGCCTATCCACCCGTTGTTTTTGGGGGCCTGATATTTTCCCCTCTCCTGTGCTCTCCTGATTCTCGCAGAGGTGTGTCATGGGGAACCAGTGTTGTTTACTAAAGATTGCTGTGAGATGGGAGTGATAATGTGATGTTGTTTTCTCAGTAGAATTTAACATGTAACATCTGTTTTTCTTTTCTTTGAACTCCTGGAAAATGTACTTACTGTTTAAAAGTTTTTTTTGGTGGCACCTACAGTTTGGTCTGCCTTGCAACATACTGAACTTTGGTGTTACTTCATAAAACGGCATTCCTCAGGGGCACTTTTGTACAAAGTTTACTTGCTTGTTTATAAGTTTGCTTGATGTAATTTAGGTAAAATGCATCAACGCCAGCGCCTGGCCAGCGCTGTGTTGTAATGGTGCCTTTTCCTAAAACAGCTGTCTAAGAGTGTGACTGTGAGCTCGTTGGGCATAGAAGTTGATCACTTTTATGTTCGACGAGTTTCATATGTCTGCAATCTAGTACCTCAGTTTGTTAATATTGCATATTTGTAGTACCAAAAGACCGTGATTGTATGGTGGTCATTCCCCAGTTATCATTTTGCCAGTTGCCTCAGACCTTAATGTGGGGCTTATTTTCTTTTTTTTTTCTTTTTGCCTAGCGGGGTCCCTACGGACACCGCTAGCACAGTGAGACCTATGGTCTCGGGGTGGGAGTGTTATGCAGGGTTCTGCATGACATCGTAATGTCATATAGTGGAGAAGTGTGCCATAATAATATGAATATTATAGTTGTAAGGAATAATTTTATAATTGATAATGTGCATATGGGGGTACTGTAAAGTACTCTAACTGTAATTATAAAGAAATTCTGTTAATGATTTATTTTCCAAGGATGTTTGGGTACGCGGAGTAAGAGTGGTTTGGGGGGTCACGTGACGTTAGCATGATGTGTAGAGGCTGGCGTCGGAGATGCTGTGTATTTAAGATAAGTTTGTAGTTGTGCACTCATTTTGTTTATCCAACTCAAGCCATAGGCTCTCATATGGCTTACCTGTATGTTCACCCAGGCTCTGACATGGTCAGGGTGCTGTGGGATGAGTGAGGAAATAAGAAATGAGGTTTGTAGTGTAACGACAGCCTGACGCTGACGAAGCCTATTGGTTATGGTGGCTGAACCTCCAGCCAGCTGTTGTGTGTACCCTCATTTGGGCGTTTAGGATTAAGGTTTTTCTGTTATGTTATGTTAAGGTGATTAAATAGATATATTTTCCTAATTGGGATTTTTGCCTAACCCTCTGTTACCCAACCCCTTGAAGTACACATACCAGTTTAGCGCTTTCTGTTTTGACTGGGATAGCCATGGGTGGCCGGTTTGGGCTTGAGATGCGTGTAACTTTTACCTTTGCCCTTAGACCAGGCTCAAGCCCCCAGCTATCTCACATTTTTGCATAACAGAGAGCCACACTGGTGCTGGAGAGCCACACTGGTGTTGGAGAGCCACACTGGTGCTGGAGAGCCACACTGGTGCTGGAGAGCCACACTGGTGCTGGAGAGCCACACTGGTGCTGGAGAGCCACATTGGTGCAGGAGAGCCACACTGGTGCTGGAGAGCCACACTGGTGCTGGAGAGCCACGCTTGTGCTGGAGAGCCACACTGGTGCTGGACTACTGCTGGACGCTGGTGCTGGAGAGTCACACTGGTGCTGGAGAGCCACACTGGTGCTGGAGAGCCACACTGGTGATGGAGAGCCACACTGGTGCTGGAGAGCCACACTGGTGCTGGAGAGCCACACTGGTGCTGGAGAGCCACACTGGTGCTGGAGAGCCACACTGGTGCTGGAGAGCCACGCTGGTGCTGGAGAGCCACACTGGTGCTGGACTACTGCTGGACGCTGGTGCTGGAGAGTCACACTGGTGCTGGAGAGCCACACTGGTGCTGGAGAGCCACACTGATGGTGGACTACTGCTGGACACTGGTGCTGGAGAGCCACACTGGTGCTGGAGAGCCACACTGGTGCTGGAGAGCTACACTGGTGCTGGAGAGCCACACTGGTGCTGGACTACTGCTGGATACTGGTGCTGGAGAGCCACACTGGTGCTGGACTACTGCTGGACGCTGGTGCTGGAGAGCCACACTGGTGCTGGACTACTGCTGGACACTGGTGCTGGAGAGCCACACTGGTGCTGGACTACTGTTGGACGCTGGTGCTGGAGAGCCACACTGGTGCTGGAGAGCCACACTGGTGCTGGAGAGCCACACTGGTGCTGGACTACTGCTGGACGTTGGTGCTGGAGAGCCACACTGGTGCTGGACTACTGCTGGACTACTGCTGGACTGGTGCTGGACTACTGCTGGTGCTGGAGAGCCACACTGGTGCTGGAGAGCCACACTGATGCTGGACTACTGCTGGACGCTGGTGCTGGAGAGCCACACTGGTGCGAGAGCCACACTGGTGCTGGAGAGCCACACTAGTGCTGGAGAGCCACACTGGTGTTGGACTACTGCTGGACGCTGGTGCTGGAGAGCCACACTGGTGCTGGAGAGCCACACTGGTGCTGGAGAGCCACACTGGTGCTGGAGAGCCACACTGGTGCTGGAGAGCCACACTGGTGCTGGAGAGCCACACTGGTGCTGGACTACTGCTGGACGCTGGTGCTGGAGAGCCACACTGGTGCTGGAGAGCCACACTGGTGCTGGAGAGCCACACTGGTGCTGGACTACTGCTGGACACTGGTGCTGGAGAGCCACACTGGTGCTGGAGAGCCACACTGGTGCTGGAGAGCCACACTGGTGCTGGAGAGCCACACTGGTGCTGGAGAGCCACACTGGTGCTGGAGAGCCACACTGGTGCTGGAGAGCCACACTAGTGCTGGAGAGCTACACTGGTGCTGGAGAGCCACACTGGGGCTGGAGAGCCACACTGGTGCTGGAGAGCCACACTGGTGCTGGAGAGCCACACTAGTTCTGTAGAGCCACACTGGTGCTGGAGAGCCACACTGGTGCTGGAGAGCCACACTAGTGTTGGAGAGCCACACTGGTGCTGGAGAGCCACACTGGTGCTGGAGAGCCACACTGGTGCTGGAGAGCCACACTGGTGCTGGAGAGCCACACTGGTGCTGGAGAGCCACACTGGTACTGGAGAGCCACACTGGTGCTGGAGAGCCACACTGGTGCTGGAGAGCCACACTGGTGCTGGAGAGCCACACTGGTACTGGAGAGCCACACTGGTGCTGGAGAGCCACACTGGTGCTGGAGAGCCACACTGGTGCTGGAGAGCCACACTGGTGCTGGAGAGCCACACTGTTGCTGGAGAGCCACACTGGTGCTGGAGAGCCACACTGGTGCTGGAGAGCCACACTGGTGCTGGAGAGCCACACTGGTGCTGGAGAGCCACACTGGTGCTGGAGAGCCACACTGGTGCTGGAGAGCCACACTGGTGCTGGAGAGCCACACTGGTGCTGGAGAGCCACACTGGTGCTGGAGAGGCACACTGGTGCTGGAGAGCCACACTGGTGCTGGAGAGCCACACTGGTGCTGGAGAGCCACACTGGTCCTGGAGAGCCACACTGGTGCTGGAGAGCCACACTGGTACTGGAGAGCCACACTGGTGCTGGAGAGCCACACTGGTACTGGAGAGCCACACTGGTGCTGGAGAGCCACACTGGTGCTGGAGAGCCACACTGGTGCTGGAGAGCCACACTGGTGCTGGAGAGCCACACTGAACACAAGTGAAAGCCTGAAAACTGTGATGTAAATATGTTTGTATGACTGTATGAAATTTACATTGGTTCACATATGCACATATATCATAAATTAATGTTAATATAGATTAGTTTTGCCCCTGCATACACCATAATTAATATCTTTGCATAATATATGTGAGTATTAGGTAACATATATTTTTGATTCTTCAACCTGAATTAGACAAAATATTGAGAATACGGTTTTAAAAAAAACTTCCCTGATAGAGACAAAGTAAGCTAACTCTGATAAGCTCATCACTGTTAGCTTAAAAAGACAATTTAGTTTGTAAACTGGATAAAAAGTTAAAATTCAGTACTCTAAAGTTAGTACTGTATCACTGCTAAAGCTTCACGTAAAACAATATCATTCCTTGCAGTGTCTTATTTAGTATGTTACTAACTGTCACGATACCATTAACTGTTATGTCACGTCACCAAGTGTCACCATCTGCACACGAACCATCACTATTGTTCCCGAGAGAGAGAGTGGGGAGCGATAAATGGCTGTTCGCTAACTACCGTACTGGGTGTTCCCACTGGCTGTGACCTCAACACCTACTGTTCATGGCCTGGACATCCAGTGGCAGACTAGCTAAGCCACGACGATGGATAATAACCGAGAATTAACTAATATCATCCTCAGTCGACTCGGAACCGTGCAGGAGCCAGGTGTCCTAGCACAGATGACCTAGCATGCCACGTGTCTTGTTCTCTATCCCCGGCTTTTTCTTGATGGCTGACGACTGGTCGATGGCTAGTGACTGGCCCCTACTGCTGCCCTCCCTTGCCTTATATAATATATAAAGCAGAAGGCTTTTTCATTGGTTTACTAACAACAGCCATTAACAACAACGCAGCTTACCTTATCATATCTAAGCCTACCAATCAGCAACTTGGAGTTGCTGGCAAGCACATTATTGGCTGAATCAGTCCTTGCTGCACGTTCAAACCGCAGCTCAAGGCAAAACACAGTTCCACCATTGGTTGACTTAAACTTCAAGAAACCAATCACCATTTAGTTCTCAACAAATTGTATACATTGAAAATTCAGAAACAGAGAAGTGTAGAGAGGAAACAGAGAGAGGTCAATAACAGTGTTAGTGAATACAGAGTAATAGGTATTCACAACAAAGAATGGGAGAGTGAATAACACAAATGAGAGAGGGTTGGAAAAGGGGAAAGAGGTGAATGTAAAGATAATGACCCAGGAGTAAGAAGATAGAGAGAGAGAAACATAAAGGGAAACAGAATTAACAACATAAAATGCCGGACACAAATCGAATAGGGAATTAGGGAGGTGAAAACATAACTCAGATGCTAAATGAAGAAGAAACAACAAGGGGAGAATAGACGAAAGAGAGAGAGAGAGAGAGAGAGAGAGAGAGAGAGAGAGAGAGAGAGAGAGAGAGAGAGAGAGAGAGAGAGAGAGAGAGAGAGAGAGAGAGAGAGAGAGAGACAGACAGACAGACAGACAGACAGACAGACAGACAGGCAGAGAATGGGAGATATACGCAAGAAAACAAATAAATATATCAGGAATTAGTCATAGGCATAAATACAATACTTAGGATACAAATGCTTGTGGAAGTGTGTCCAGAAGCTGGATTACAGTCACACACACACACACATACACACACACACACACACACACACACACACACACACACACACACACACACACACACACACACACACACACACACACACACACACACACACACAAACAAACACACACACACACAGGTGAGTAATATAAGTATTCACACGCAATGAATACAAAAACCTTGGAGATTTGGAGGGGCATTGAATATGGAAATCACCATGAAGTGCACTCATCTCTAAAGCAAAGTTGACAGCACTTCTGAAGGCATGCATGAGAACACACGAAAGTGCTCGAGTCCCTCTGATCTCTTTCAAACGTTTCCAGACATATTTTACATGTAATTTTAAATCACCGAAGATTCCAGGGCATGGATCAAGGTTCAGGAATGTCGAAACACTCTGAAACACGAATGTCGAAACACTCTCAAACACGAACCGTCGAGGAACCAACAAAATCACCTTCAGAGCAGCAGTCACTTTGAGTAGAGGGAAAAACAAAACAAAAACACAGCTATGGAGATTCTCATCTTCGGGGTCAGTGTTTTGCTCCGAGATAATGACGAGTGATGTTTCTGCACCACTGTGCTCCATTTGTACCCAAAGTGAATGTTAACTGAAATCCAATACCAGAGATGAATACAGTGTTTGGGGGGTCTATCTCTGGGGAAATTTGCGGCCTCACGTAAAAGTTAAACGCATTAAAGAGTTTCCAGGGCACAGAAGTTTCTCAATCCGCTTTTCGTCGTTTAATACAGCATCCTGACTTCCCTCCTCTTCCTGGGATCAAACCTGATTAGTTCTTACTTCCCAGTCGTTTTGTAACACACACATAGCGCCCCGCAATGAAAATAAAAATAATAATAATTCGAGAATGATAATGATGATGATGATGATGATGATGATAATAATAATAATAATAATAATAATACTACTGCTACTACTACTACTACTACTACTACTACTACTACTACTACTACTACTAATAATAATAATAATAATAATAATAATAAAAATAATAATAATAATATTTTTAATAATAATAATTATTATTAATATTACTTTTAATAAAGTATCTAGTAGCAGGAATGAAGATAGATTTAGGACGTTTAATAATATATAATAACAGATAAAAATTAGAATAAGAATAAATACAGTACAGTGTGAGTGTGTGTGTGTGTGTGTGTGTGTGTGTGTGTGTGTGTGTGTGTGTGTGTGTGTGTGTGTGTGTGTGTGTGTGTGTGTTTCTAAATAAAAAAAAAATTGGATGACTGTATCAGGTATTGACAGTGTGGAGGAAATGACAAAAATCTCTGGCTAAGTCTACGGGTATCTCTACCCACGTTTCACTTACTGTACTAGAGCGTGTGTGAGAACTGTATATTCGCCTATATGTTCTCACGCATATGTGCCTGTGGGGGTCGAGTCTTAGCTCCTGCCTCCGCCTCTCCAGTTGCCACTTTCCATATTCCTTCCCTCTTAGCCCCGTGGCCCTTACCCACTGAGTTTCCTTCTAGCTCTCTTTCACACTGCTCGGCATTCAGGGATTCCCTCTCCGTCGCAGGTGTCTGGCCCCATCCAGGTATACACTACTCCAGAACTGTGTGGTCTTCCGGAGGTCTTTCTGTCATAGCATGCTGTACCGAGTTACACGGGGTCTGAAGGTCACTTTGACTGGGCGTTGTTTGTCCAGTAGAACCTCATCGTCCTCCGAAAATTTGACATCCACCCAGTCTCCTATTCTCCGTCAATGCATCATTTCCTACTTCGTGTGTGTGTGTGTGTGTGTGTGTGTGTGTGTGTGTGTGTGTGTGTGTGTGTGTGTGTGTGTGTGTGTGTGTGTGTGTGTGTGTGTGTGTGTGTGTGTGTGTGTGTGTGTGTGTGTGTGCTTGTGTGTGTGTATACTCACCTACATGTGGTTGCAGGGGTTGATTCATAGCTCCAGGTTCCTTTCCTTTGCTAGTCTCTACTAGGTCCACTCTCTCTGCTCTGTTATGTATGGATCCTGCCTCCACTACTTTGCTTTCCATATTGTCCCACCTCCTGAAAACTCTATGACTGAAGAAACACTTTCTAACATCCCTGTGACTTGTCCGAGTTTTCAACTTCAACTGGCGGAGGCCGCTGGGCTGCAGCCCCTGAAGCCCATGCCTTAATCCGGCCCTGGTCCCTCATGTGTCTGCATGTTTTCCCAGTCAATTTCCTTTTAGTTGAAATCCTCCATGATGAGTAACTTTGCTCTGCCCATGTGGGCCCTTCTGGCCACCACGGCTGGTGGATCCACTATTGCTGTCATCGTTGTACATCACTGCTATCACCAACTTTGGACCCCCGGTCTGAAGTGTTCCTACTATGTAGTCATCGGTTTCCCCTCTGTCCATTCCTCCCATCTCAAACCTCCACTGGTGTGTATGTGTGTGTGTGGGGGGGTGTGCGTGTGCGTGTGTGTGTGTGTGTGCGCGCGCGCGCGTGTGTGTGTGTGTGTGTGGGGGTGGGTGTGTGTGTGTGTGTGTGTGTGTGTGTGTGTGTGTGTGTGTGTGTGTGTGTGTGTGTGTGTGTGTGTGTGTGTGTGTGTGTGTGTGTGTGTGTGTGTGTGTGTGTGTGTGTGTGTGTGTGTGTGTGTGTGTGTGTGTGTGTGTGTGTGCGCCAGCCTGCCTGCCTGGCTGGAGATCGAAGCCAGGAGGGAGTCTAGACCAGCATCCCTGGAGATGAACCCAGCTAGTAGTGAGCGTGGCAGCGTGCGGGGTGGACGTGTGTGTGTGTCCCCTCCCCTTGTCTTACCCTCTTCCACCTCTACACCATTCGACTTCCTCCTGCTGGTGCTGCAGGAGGCACGCCTACCATCTCTGTCTTCAGCAAACAGTGACCAGATGTGTATGTGTGTGTGAACTTGCTCTCAGACTGTCACAGAGCATTTTATTAAGAGCTAAAGACATAATTGTCTTATAGCGCCGTTGCCTTCAACAACAGGCTTCTCTCTGCTTTTAACCTTAACATTAACATCCTTTTGGTTCTCTCCTGATGTTGTGGTGCGATGTTACGGTACAAGAATTTCCGACTCTGAGTGACATCTAAAGAATTACAAGATTTTTCAGACGTCTGGTGTCCTAGGTTGTCTTTTAATTTTTATTAAAAAAAAACTTCAGAAATACTGATGGTCTACTGTAAAATACGATCATATTATAGAAAATACTATAAACTAATATATAAAAAGACCGACCTGAATAATAACAGTAAAATAAAGCTAATAAGTCACAAAGAATGAAGTAATAAACAAAAGAAAAGAAGAAATAAAGAATGGAAAAGTTTAGATAGACAGTAGTGGTATTAGTAGTAATACCCCTGGAGGGGCTCAGGGAACACCATTAACCACACACTGTTCACATTGCTGCAGGCAAGCTTCACCCCAGGCCACACCGCTCACCAACACCGCGTATCATCACACTCTGCTCACCAACACCGCGTATCATCACACTCTGTAACGCATAAGGCTTTACCGCTTGCTTTTCGATTAACATTAATAGTAATGATTATCAAGAGAGAATCTTCGGCCTTTCCCTCCTAGGTAAGTCCCTGACACCAGTAGTTGTTGCTGTATTTTATTCCGTACATTGTATGTGTGTGTGTGTTTTTGTACAAGTGCCAGACTTCCAGGTTGCTCTGGCAGGGAAGACCTGCGGGCTGCTGGCAGCAAGAGCCTGGTTGATCCAGCAGTGAATAATAAACCTGTGCTTCACGATGTACTTCGAAAATATAGCTACAGAAACAGACCACAGGTATATTACAGGAGCGTCCTGTAAAATGTTCTGCCTCGGATGTGTAAATTACCAGGAACAATATAAGCAGAATGTAAACAAAGACTGAAATATAACTACTTTATGAGGTTTCAACGTCTCGGACGTACACACACATACATGTAGACATGTATTCCTCTTCCTCCCCCACACAAACATTCATTAGATGCACATACATCGTTTGACGCATACACACACAGGCGTCATTGGCCACTCATACGTTATGCCTTGTTAGACTCACAAATACATACATACAGGAATGCATGCATACTTACGTACATACATGCACACACACATTATATATATGTATATATGCAATAAGATCACAGTAAACAGGTGATTTCAGAATATGCAAAACAACCACTCTGAAAGAATAAGAAATTCCAAGCGCTTTCGTGACTACTCACATGCAGTTCCTTGATAATGTGAGTAGTCACGAAAGCGCTTGGAATTTCTTATTCTTTCAGAGTGGTTGTTTTGCATATATGTATATATATATATATATATATATATATATATATATATATATATATATATATATATATATATATATATATATATGTATATATATATATATATATATATATATATATATATATATATATATATATATATATATATATATATATATATATATATATATATATATATATATATATATATATAAACAAGGAAGCTTTAGGAAGGGTAGAAGGTGTGTAGACCAAGTGTTTACAGTGAAACATATAGGTGAATAGTATTTAGATAAGGGTCAATTATTATTATAATAAAAAAGAAGCGAGATAAGGGTAAAGAGGTTTTTGTGACATTTATGCATTTGGAAAAGGCGTATGAAAGGGTGGATAGGGAACAATGTGGCAGATGTTGCAAATGTAAGGAATAGGAGGTAGGTTATTGAAAGCAGTGAAAAGTTTTTACGGGGATAGTGATGATCAGGTTATAATATGAAGGAGAGAGGGAGATTATTTCCCAGTAAAAGTAGGCCTTAGACAAGGATGTGTGATGTCACCGTAGTTTGGGGTTAAAAGATAAAGAATCTAACCCAAAGGGGGAGTTGTCACTGTTGCTCTTTGCTGATGACACTGTGCTTTTGAGAGATTCTAAAGAGAAGTTGCAGAGATTGGTGGATGAGTTTAGAAGGGTATGTAAAATAGAAAATTGACAGTGAATATAGGAAAGAAAGTAAGGTGATGAGGATAACAAAAAAATAGGTAACGAAAGACTGGATATCAGGTTGGAGGGATAGAGTATGGAGGAGGTGAATGCATTCAGATATTTAGGAGTGGACGTGTCAGCAGATGGGTCTACGAAAGACGAGGTGAATCATAGAATTGACGAGGGGAAAAAGGTGAGCGGTGCACTGAGGAGTCTGTGGTCACAAAGAACTTTATCCATGGAAGCAAAGAGTAGAATGAATGAGAGTATAGTTATACCAACGCTCTTATATGGGTTCGAAGCATGGGTGGTGAATGTTGCAACAAGGAGAAGGCTGGAGGCAGTGGAGATGTCGTGCCTGAGTGCAATGTGTGGAGTGAACATAATGCAGAGAATTTGTAGTCTGGAAATTCGGAGGAGGTGAAGGAATACCAAAACTATTATCCAGAGAGTTGAAGGGTTGTTGAGGTGATTCGGACATGTAAAAAGGATGTAACAAAATAGCATGACTTCGAGAGTGTATAAATCTGTAGTGGAGGGAAGGCGGGGTAGAGGTCGGCCTAAGAAAGGTTGGAGGGAGGGGGTAAAGGAGGTTTTGTGTGCGAAGGGCTTGGACTTCCAGCAAGCATGCGTGAGCGTGTTAGATAGGAGAGAATAGAGACAAATGGTTTTTAGGACTTGACGTGCTGTTGGAGTGTGAGCAGGGTAATATTTATGAATGGATTCAGGGAAACCAGCAGGCCGGACTTGAGTCCTGGAGATGAGAAGTACAGTGTCTACAAGCTGAAGGAGGGGTGTTAATGTTGCAGTTTTGTAACTGTAGTGTAAAGCACTCCTCTGGCAAGACAGTGATGGAGTGAATGATTGATGAAAGTTTTTCTTTTTCGGGCCACCCTGCCTTGGTGGAGAACGGCCGATGTGTTAATAAAAAAATAAGTTAAATTAAATTTCGCTTGTTATAATAAGGTTTGGTAAGTTTTCTAAGATTCTTTTGGTATAAAATTATTAATTTTTATATTAACATAAATGAAAAAAACTATATCTTCAAACGTATAAGAGAAAATTTTAGAAAGGGCTTAATTTTAAAGGAGATTTTGCTAATCGACCAGTTTTACAAAATACTTACATAAATACACGAAGAAAGCAATTCACTGTTGAGTTAGACAACTAATTCATGAAAATTTGCTTAAAGAATGAAACACAAATTCATTGTTTTAAATGTTCTCGGTGTATGTAAACAGCATTCACCTGACCTGATCAATTATGATGACTGTGAGTGAAGCAGATGTGGGACGATATATGTGATGACAGTGTATATGTTGGTGGGTGTTGTACGTGATGACAATGTGTATGTTGGTGTGTGTTATATGTGATGACAGTGTGTATTTTGGTGTGTGTTGTATGTGATGAGAGTGTGTGTGTTGGTGTGTGTTATATGTGATGACATTGTGAATGTTGGTGTGTGTTGTATGTGATGACAGTGTATATGTTGGTGTGTGTTGTACGTGATGACAGTGTGTATGTTGGTGTGTGTTATATGTGATGACAGTGTGTATGTTGGTGTGTGTTGTATGTGATGACAGTGTGTATGTTGGTGTGTGTTGTATGTGATGACAGTGTGTATGTTGGTGTGTGTTGCATGTGATGAGAGTGTGTGTGTTGGTGTGTGTTGTATGTGATGACAGTGTGTATGTTGGTGTGTGTTGTATGTGATGACAGTGTGTATGTTGGTGTGTGTTGTATGTGATGACAGCGTGTATGTTGGTGTGTGTTGTATGTGATGACAGCGTGTATGTTGGTGTGTGTTGTATGTGATGACAGTGTGTATGTTGGTGTGTGTTGTATGTGATGAGAGTGTGTGTGTTGGTGTGTGTTGTATATGATGACAGTGTGTATGTTGGTGTGTGTTGTATGTGATGACAGTGTGTATGTTGGTGTGTGTTGTATGTGATGACAGCGTGTATGTTGGTGTTTGCTGTATGTGACGACAGCGTGTATGTTGGTGTGTGTTGTATGTGATGACATTATGAATGTTGGTGATTGTTGTATGTGATGACAGTGTGTATGTTGATGTGTGTTGTATGTGATGACAGTGTGTATGTTGGTGTGTGTTGTATGTGATGACATTGTGAATGTTGGTGTGTGTTGTATGTGATGACAGTGTGTATGTTGGTGATTGTTGTATGTGATGACAGTGTGTGTGTTGGTGTGTGTTGTATGTGATGACAGTGTGTATGTTGGTGTGTGTTGTATGTGATGACATTGTGAATGTTGGTGATTGTTTTATGTGATGACAGTGTGTGTGTTGGTGTGTGTTGTATGTGATGACAGTGTGTATGTTGGTGTGTGTTGTATGTGATGACATTGTGAATGTTGGTGATTGCTGTATGTTATGACAGTGTGTATGTTGGTGTGTGCTGTATGTGATGACAGTGTGTATGTTGGTGTGTGTTGTATGTGATGACGGTGTGTATGTTAGTGATTGTTGTATGTGATGACAGTGTGTGTGTTGGAGTGTGTTGTATGGGATGACAGTGTGTATGTTGGTGTGTGTTGTATGTGATGGCAGTGTGTATGTTGGTGTGTGTTGTATGAGATAACAGTGTGTATGTTGGTTTGTGTTGTATGTGATGAGAGTGTGTATGTTGGTGTGTGTGATGAATGGTTTGAAAAACCGACAAGTTGAAGATTGAGACACTTATGCAGCATATGGGAATCTTTATTCAGGAAACGTTTCGCCACACAGTGGCTTCATCAGTCCAATACAAAGAGGAAGGCGTAAGGAGAGGAGGAGTATGAGGTAATCAGTCCCTCAGCCTGGAGTCGATGTGTTCAGTCCATCAATCTTGTAGAATGTACAGCATAGGGCCGTAGACGTGGCTTATATACTGTAGTGAGGTGACTTGAAGCAGACGGAGGCGGGATCATAGTGGTACCATCCACTAGTCGAAGTAGGTCTTTGTCCAAAGGTTGAACAAGCGTTGAAGAATTCTTTGTAAGAAGATCCCATGATGCTGCAGTGTCTGACAGTTGTGATGAATGGTTTGAAAAAGCGACAAGTTGAAGATTGAGACACTTATGCAGCATTCCCATATGCTGCATAAGTGTCTCAATCTTCAACTTGTCGGTTTTTCAAACCATTCATCACAACTGTCAGACACTGCAGCATCATGGGATCTTCTTACAAAGAATTCTTCAACGCTTGTTCAACCTTTGGACAAAGACCTACTTCGACTAGTGGATGGTACCACTATGATCCCGCCTCCGTCTGCTTCAAGTCACCTCACTACAGTATATAAGCCACGTCTACGGCCCTATGCTGTACATTCTACAAGATTGATGGACTGAATTCATCATGTTGGTGTGTGTTGTATGTGATGACATTGTGAATGTTGATGATTGTTGTATGTGATGACAGTGAGTATGTTGGTGTGTGGTGTATGTGATGACAGTGTGTATGTTGGTGTGTGTTGTGTGATGACAGTGTGTATGTTGTATGTGATGACAGTATGTGTGTTGGTGAGTGCTGTATGTGATGATAGTGTGTATGTTGGTGTGTGTTGTATGTGATGACAGTGTGTATGTAGTCTGTGATGACAGTGTGTATGTAGTCTGTGATGACAGTGTGTGTGTTGGTGTGTGTTGTATGTGATGATAGTGTGTATGTTGGTGTGTGTTGTATGTGATGACAGTGTGCGTGTTGGTGTGTGTTGTATGTGATGACAGTGTATACGTTGTATGTGATGATAGTGTGTGTGTTGGTGTGTGTTGTATGTGATGACAGTGTGTATGTTGGTGTGTGTTGTATGTGATGACAGTGTGTATGTTGTATGTGATGACAGTGTGTGTGTTGTTGTGTGTTGTATGTGATGATAGTGTGAATGTTGGTGTGTGTTGTATGTGATGACAGTGTGCATGTTGGTGTGTGTTGTATGTGATGATAGTGTGTATGTTGGTGTGTGTTATATGTGATGACAGTGTGTATGTTGGTGTGTGTTGTATGTGATGACAGTGTATATGTTGTATGTGATGACAGTGTGTGTGTTGTTATGTGTTGTATGTGATGATAGTGTGAATGTTGGTGCGTGTTGTATGTGATGACAGTGTGTATGTTGGTGTGTGTTGTATGTGATGATAGTGTGTATGTTGGTGTGTGTTACATGTGATGACAGTGTGTATGTTGGTGTGCGTTGTATGCGATGACAGTGTGTATGTTGATGTGTGTTGTATGTGATGACAGTGTGTATGTTGGTGTGTGTTGTATGTGATGACAGTGTGTATGTTGGTGTATGTTGTATGTGATGACAGTGCGTGTTGTATGTGATGACAGTGTGAATGTTGGTGTGTGTTGTATGTGATGACAATGTGTATGTTGGTGTGTGTTGTATGTGATGACAATGTGTATGTTGGTGTGTGTTGTATGTGATGACAATGTGTATGTTGGTGTGTGTTGTATGTGATGACAATGTGTATGTTGGTGTGTGTTGTATGTGATGACAATGTGTATGTTGGTGTGTGTTGTATGATATGACAGTGTGTGTGTTGGTGTGTGTTGTATGTGATGACATTGTGTATGTTGGTGTGTGTTGTATGTGATGACAATGTGTATGTTGGTGTGTGTTGTATGTGATGACAATGTGTATGTTGGTGTGTGTTGTATGTGATGACAGTGTGTATGTTGGTGTGTGTTGTATGTGATGACATTGTGAATATTGGTGATTGTTGTATGTGATGACAGTGTGTATGTTGGTGTGAGTTGTATGTGATGGCATTGTGAATGTTGGTGATTGTTGTATGTGATGACAGTGTGTATGTTGGTGTGTGTTGTATGTGATGACAGTGTGTATGTTGGTGTGTGTTGTATGTGATGGCAGTGTGTATGTTGGTGTGTGTTGTATGTGATGATAGTGTGTATGTTGGTGTGTGTTGTATGTGATGACAGTGTGAATGTTGGTGTGTGTTGTATGTGATGCCATTGTGAATGTTTGTGTGTGTTGTATGTGATGACATTGTGAATGTTGGTGATTGTTGTATGTGATGACAGTGTGTATGTTGGTGTGTGTTGTATGTGATGACAGTGTGAATGTTGGTGTGTGTTGTATGTGATGGCAGTGTGTATGTTGGTGTGCGTTGTATGTGATGACAGTGTGTATGTTGGTGTGTGTTGTATGTGATGAGAGTGTGTGTGTTGGTGTGTGTTGTATATGATGACAGTGTGTATGTTGGTGTGTGTTGTATGTGATGACAGTGTGTATGTTGGTGTGTGTTGTATGTGATGACAGCGTGTATGTTGGTGTGTGCTGTATGTGACGACAGCGTGTATGTTGGTGTGTGTTGTATGTGATGACATTATGAATGTTGGTGATTGTTGTATGTGATGACAGTGTGTATGTTGATGTGTGTTGTATGTGATGACAGTGTGTATGTTGGTGTGTGTTGTATGTGATGACATTGTGAATGTTGGTGTGTGTTGTATGTGATGACAGTGTGTATGTTGGTGATTGTTGTATGTGATGACAGTGTGTGTGTTGGTGTGTGTTGTATGTGATGACAGTGTGTATGTTGGTGTGTGTTGTATGTGATGACATTGTGAATGTTGGTGATTGTTTTATGTGATGACAGTGTGTGTGTTGGTGTGTGTTGTATGTGATGACAGTGTGTATGTTGGTGTGTGTTGTATGTGATGACATTGTGAATGTTGGTGATTGCTGTATGTTATGACAGTGTGTATGTTGGTGTGTGCTGTATGTGATGACAGTGTGTATGTTGGTGTGTGTTGTATGTGATGACGGTGTGTATGTTAGTGATTGTTGTATGTGATGACAGTGTGTGTTGGTGTGTGTTGTATGGGATGACAGTGTGTATGTTGGTGTGTGTTGTATGTGATGGCAGTGTGTATGTTGGTGTGTGTTGTATGAGATAACAGTGTGTATGTTGGTTTGTGTTGTATGTGATGAGAGTGTGTATGTTGGTGTGTGTGATGAATGGTTTGAAAAACCGACAAGTTGAAGATTGAGACACTTATGCAGCATATGGGAATCTTTATTCAGGAAACGTTTCGCCACACAGTGGCTTCATCAGTCCAATACAAAGAGGAAGGCGTAAGGAGAGGAGGAGTATGAGGTAATCAGTCCCTCAGCCTGGAGTCGATGTGTTCAGTCCATCAATCTTGTAGAATGTACAGCATAGGGCCGTAGACGTGGCTTATATACTGTAGTGAGGTGACTTGAAGCAGACGGAGGCGGGATCATAGTGGTACCATCCACTAGTCGAAGTAGGTCTTTGTCCAAAGGTTGAACAAGCGTTGAAGAATTCTTTGTAAGAAGATCCCATGATGCTGCAGTGTCTGACAGTTGTGATGAATGGTTTGAAAAACCGACAAGTTGAAGATTGAGACACTTATGCAGCATTCCCATATGCTGCATAAGTGTCTCAATCTTCAACTTGTCGGTTTTTCAAACCATTCATCACAACTGTCAGACACTGCAGCATCATGGGATCTTCTTACAAAGAATTCTTCAACGCTTGTTCAACCTTTGGACAAAGACCTACTTCGACTAGTGGATGGTACCACTATGATCCCGCCTCCGTCTGCTTCAAGTCACCTCACTACAGTATATAAGCCACGTCTACGGCCCTATGCTGTACATTCTACAAGATTGATGGACTGAATTCATCATGTTGGTGTGTGTTGTATGTGATGACATTGTGAATGTTGATGATTGTTGTATGTGATGACAGTGAGTATGTTGGTGTGTGGTGTATGTGATGACAGTGTGTATGTTGGTGTGTGTTGTGTGATGACAGTGTGTATGTTGTATGTGATGACAGTATGTGTGTTGGTGAGTGCTGTATGTGATGATAGTGTGTATGTTGGTGTGTGTTGTATGTGATGACAGTGTGTATGTAGTCTGTGATGACAGTGTGTATGTAGTCTGTGATGACAGTGTGTGTGTTGGTGTGTGTTGTATGTGATGATAGTGTGTATGTTGGTGTGTGTTGTATGTGATGACAGTGTGCGTGTTGGTGTGTGTTGTATGTGATGACAGTGTATACGTTGTATGTGATGATAGTGTGTGTGTTGGTGTGTGTTGTATGTGATGACAGTGTGTATGTTGGTGTGTGTTGTATGTGATGACAGTGTGTATGTTGTATGTGATGACAGTGTGTGTGTTGTTGTGTGTTGTATGTGATGATAGTGTGAATGTTGGTGTGTGTTGTATGTGATGACAGTGTGCATGTTGGTGTGTGTTGTATGTGATGATAGTGTGTATGTTGGTGTGTGTTATATGTGATGACAGTGTGTATGTTGGTGTGTGTTGTATGTGATGACAGTGTATATGTTGTATGTGATGACAGTGTGTGTGTTGTTATGTGTTGTATGTGATGATAGTGTGAATGTTGGTGCGTGTTGTATGTGATGACAGTGTGTAT
>NC_091295.1:41298386-41335886 GCF_038502225.1 Cherax quadricarinatus | reverse complement strand
AAGCTGCACCGGCATCTTTTATGCAGATATTATCAGTAGATATTAAGTTATTCACTAATTTTCACTTATACACTGACTTCCAGTCACTTATACACTGACTTCCAGTCACTTATACACTGACTTCCAGTCACTTATACACTGACTTCCAGTCACTTATACACTGACTTCCAGTCACTTATACACTGACTTCCAGTCACTTATACACTGACTTCCAGTCACTTATACACTGACTTCCAGTCACTTATACACTGACTTCCAGTCACTTATACACTGACTTCCAGTCACTTATACACTGACTTCCAGTCACTTATACACTGACTTCCAGTCACTTATACACTGACTTCCAGTCACTTATACACTGACTTCCAGTCACTTATACACTGACTTCCAGTCACTTATTCACTGACTTCCAGTCACTTATACACTGACTTCCAGTCACTTATACACTGACTTCCAGTCACTTATACACTGACTTCCAGTCACTTATACACTGACTTCCAGTCACTTATACACTGACTTCCAGTCACTTATACACTGACTTCCAGTCACTTATACACTGACTTCCAGTCACTTATACACTGACTTCCAGTCACTTATACACTGACTTCCAGTCACTTATACACTGACTTCCAGTCACTTATACATTGACTTCCAGTCACTTATACACTGACTTCCAGTCAATTATACACTGACTTCCAGTCACTTATACACTGACTTCCAGTCACTTATACACTGACTTCCAGTCACTTATACACTGACTTCCAGTCACTTATACACTGACTTCCAGTCACTTACCCGGAGTTGACGTCAGATGCAAGAATTTATGATCTTCCTGGAGAGCGTCTTATGACAGCCAGTGACTGGATGATAGCCAACTGTCTTATATTGACTGGATGATAGCCAACTGTCTTATATTGACTGGATGAAAGCCAACTGTCTTATATTGACTGGATGATAGCCAACTGTCTTATATTGACTGGATGATAGCCAACTGTCTTATATTGACTGGATGACAGCCAACTGTCTTACATTGACTGGATGATAGCCAACTGTCTTATATTGACTGGATGACAGCCAACTGTCTTATATTGACTAGATGACAGCCAACTGTCTTATACCGACTGGATTACAGCCAACTGTCTTATATTGACTGGATGACAGCCAACTGTCTTATATTGACTGGATGACAGCCAACTGTCCTATATTGACTGGACGTCAGCCAACTGTCTTATACTGACTGAATGACAGCCAACTGTCTTATATTGATTGGACGACAGCCAACTGTCTTATACTGACTGGATGACAGCCAACTGTCTTATATTGACTGGATGATAGCCAACTGTCTTATACTGACTGGATGACAGCCAACTGTCTTATACTGACTGGATGACAGCCAACTGTCTTATACTGACTGGATGACAACCAACTGTCTTATATTGACTGGATGACAGCCAACTGTCTTATACTAACTGGATGACAGCCAACTGTCTTATATTGACCGAATGATAGCCATCTGTCTTATATTAACTGGATGACAGTCAACTGTCTTATACTGACTGGATGACAGCCAACTGTCTTATATTGACTGGATGACAGCAACTGTCTTATATTGACCGAATGACAGCCAACTGTCTTATATTGACTGGATGACAGCCAACTGTTTTATATTGACCGAATGACAGCCAACTGTCTTATATTGACTGAATGACAGCTGTCTTATATTGACTGGATGACAGCCAACTGTCCTATATTGACTGGATGACAGCCAACTGTCCTATATTGACTGGATGACAGCCAACTGTCCTATATTGACTGGATGACAGCTAACTGTCTTATATTGACTGGATGACAGCCAACTGTCTTATACTGACTGGATGACAGCCAACTGTCTTATATTGACTGGATGACAGCTAACTGTCTTATACTGACTGGATGACAGCCAACTGTCTTATATTGACTGGACGATAGCCAACTGTCTTATACTGACTGGATGACAGCCAACTGTCTTATATTGACTGGATGACAGCCATCTGTCTTATACTGACTGGATGACAGCCAACTGTCTTATATTGACTGGATGACAGCCAACTGACTTATACTGACTGGATGACAGCCAACTGTCTTATATTGACTGGATGACAGCCAACTGTCTTATACTGACTGGATGACAGCCAACTGTCTTATACTGACTGTATGACAGCCAACTGTCTTATATTGACTGGATGACAGCCAACTGTCTTATACTGACTAGATGACAGCCAACTGTCTTATATTAACTGGATGACAGCCAACTGTCTTATACTGACTGGATGACAGCCAACTGTCTTATATTGACTGGATGACAGGCAGCTGTCTTATATTGACTGGATGACAGCCAGCTGTCTTATACTGACTGGATGACAGCCAACTCTTCCATTGACTGGATGACAGCCACAGTTTTACACAGACTGGATGACAGTTAACACTTTTACAATGACTGGATGACAGCCAACAGTCTTGAAATGAGTGGACAGTTGCAACTGATGGTTGGTTTGCAAGAGTCACATCCAGAACCACTCCACTCGTAGGTCACACCATGTGACTCTGGTTACTGACCACACCATGTTAGTCATATGAGCTAGTGGATGGTCCGTCCATTTGGGTAGTGGATGGCCCGTGTATCTGGGTAGTGGATGGTCCATGTATTTGGGTAGCGGATGGTCCCTGTATTTGGGAATTGGATGGTCCGTATATTTGGGAAGTGGATGGTCCGTGTATTTGGGAATTGGATGGTCCGTATACTTGGGAAGTGGATGGTCCATGTATTTGGGAAGTGGATGGTCCGTGTATTTGGGAAGTGGATGGTCCCTATATTTGGAAATTGGATGGTCCGTATACTTGGGAAGTGGATGGTCCGTGTATTTGGGAAGTGGATGGTCCGTGTATTTGGGAAGTGGATGGTCCATGTATTTGGGAAGTGGATGGTCCATGTATTTGGGTAGTGGATGGTCAATGTATTTGGGAAGTGGATGGACCGTGTATTTGGGTAGTGGATGGTCCATGTATTTGGGAAGTGGATGGTCCGTGTATTTGGGCAGTGGATGGTCCGTGTATTTGGGAAGTGGATGGTCCATGTATTTGGGAAGTGGATGGTCAATGTATTTGGGAAGTGGATGGTCCATGTATTTGGGTAGTGGATGGTCCGTGTATTTGGGTAGTGGATGCTCCATGTATTTGGGTAGTGGATGGTCCATGTATTTGGGTAGTGGATGGTCCGTGTATTTGGGTAGTGGATGGCCCAAGTATTTGGGTAGTGGATGGTCCATGTATTTGGGTAGTGGATGGCCCAAGTATTTGGGTAGTGGATGGTCCATGAATTTGGGTAGTGGATGATCCATGTATTTGGGTAGTGGATGGTCCATGTACTTGGGGAGTGGATGGTCCAAGTATTTGGGTAGTGGATGGCCAATGTATTTGGGTAGTGGATGATCCATGTATTTGGGTAGTGGATGGTCCATGTACTTGGGTAGTGGATGGTCCACGTATTTGGGTAGTGGATGGTCCATGTATTTGGGTAGTGGATGGTCCATGTACTTAGGTAGTGGATGGTCCATGTATTTGGGTAGTGGATGGTCCATGTAATTGGGTAGTGGACGGTCCATGTATTTGGGAAGTGGATGGTCCATGTACTTGGGTAGTGGATGGTTCATGTACATGGGTAGTGGATGGTCCATGTACTTGGGTAGTGGATGGTCCATGTAATTGGGTAGTGGACGGTCCATGTATTTGGGAAGTGGATGGTCCATGTATTTGGGTAGTGGATGGTCCATGTAATTGGGTAGTGGACGGTCCATGTATTTGGGAAGTGGATGGTCCATGTACTTGGGTAGTGGATGGTCCATGTATTTGGGTAGTGGATGGTCCATGTATTTGGGTAGTGGATGGTTCATGTATATGGGTAGTGGATGGTCCATGTATTTGGGTAGTGCATGGTCCATGTATTTGGGTAGTGGATGGTCAACACTAGCCTGTTACAGATCAACATTCGCCTGGTAGAGCTCAACACTCGCCTGGTAGAGCTCAACACTCGCCTGGTAAAGCTCAACACTCGCCTGGTAGAGCTCAAGACTTGCCTGGTAGAGCTCAACACTCGCCTGGTAGAGCTCAACACTCGCCTGGTAGAGCTCAACACTCGCCTGGTAGAGCTCAACGCTAGCCTCGTAGAGCTCAACACTCGCCTGGTAGAGCTCAACACTCGCCTGGTAGAGCTCAACGCTAGCCTGGTAGAGCTCAACACTCGCCTGGTAGAGCTCAACACTCGCCTGGTAGAGCTCAAGACCATCCTGGTAGAGCTCAACACTCGCCTGGTAGAGCTCAACACTCGCCTGGTAGAGCTCAACGCTAGCCTGGTAGAGCTCAACGCTAGCCTGGTAGAGCTCAACACTCGCCTGGTAGAGCTCGACACTCCCCTGGTAGGGTCAACGCTAGCCTGGTAGAGCTCAACGCTAGCCTGGTAGAGCTCAACACTCGCCTGGTAAAGCTCGACACTCGCCTGGTAGAGGTCAACGCTAGCCTGGTAGAGCTTAACGCTAGTCTGTTAGAGCTCAACGCTAGCCTCGTAGAGCTCAACAGTCGCCTGGTAGAGCTCAACACTCGCCTGGTAGAGCTCAACGCCAGCCTGGTAGAGCTCAACACTCGCCTGGTAGAGCTCAACACTCGCCTGGTAGAGCTCAACACTCGCCTGGTAGAGCTCAAGTCTAGCCTGGTAGAGCTTAACGCTAGCCAGGTAGAGCTCAATGCTAGCCTGTTAGAGCTCAACGCTAGCCTGTTAGAGCCCAACACTCCCCTGGTAGAGCTCAACACTCGCCTAGTAGAGCTCAACACTAGCCTGGTTGAGCTCAACACTCGTCTGGTTGAGCTCAACACTCGCCTGGTATAGCTCAGCACTCGCCTGGTAGAGCTCAAAACTCGCCTGGTAGAGCTCAACACTCGCCTGTTAGAGCTCAACACTCGCCTGGTAGAGCTCAACACTCGCCTGGTAGAGCTCAACACTCGCCTGGTAGAGCTCAACACTAGCCTGGTTGAGCTCAACACTCGTCTGGTAGAGCTAAACACTCGCCTGGTAGAGCTCAAAACTCGCCTGGTATAGGTCAACACTCGCCTTATAGAGCTCAACACTCGCCTGGTAGAGCTCAAAACTCGCCAGGTAGAGCTCAACATTCGCCTGGTAGAGCTAAACACGCGCGTGGCAGAGCTCAACACTCGCTTGGTAGAGCTCAACACTCGCCTGGTAGAGCTCAACACTCGCCTGGTAGAGCTCAACACTCGCCTGGTAGAGCTCAACACTCGCCTGGTAGAGCTCAACACTCGCCTGGTAGAGCTCAACACTCGCCTGGTAGAGCTCAACACTCGCCTGGTAGAGCTCAACACTCGCTTGTTAGAACTTAACACTCGCCTGGTAGAGCTCAACACTCGCTTGGTATAGCTCAACATTCGCTTGGTAGAGCTCAACACTCGCCTGGTAGAGCTCAACACTCGCTTGTTAGAACTTAACACTCGCCTGGTAGAGCTCAACACTCGCTTGTTAGAACTTAACACTCGCCTGGTAGAGCTCAACACTCGCCTGGTAGAGCTCAACACTCGCCTGGTAGAGCTCAACACTCGCCTGGTATAGCTCAACACTCGCCTGGTATAGCTCAACACTCGCCTGGTAGAGCTCAACACTCGCCTGGCAGAGCTCAACACTCGCCTGGTAGAGCTCAACACTCGCTTAGTTGAGCTCAACACCCGCCTGGGAGAGCTCAACACTCGCCTGGTAGAGCTCAACACCCGCCTGGTAGAGGTCAACACTGGCTTGGTAGAGCTCAACACTCGCCTGGTATAGCTCAACACTCGCTTGGTATAGCTCAACACTCGCTTGGTAGAGCTCAACACTCGCCTGGCAGAGCTCAACACTCGCTTGGTATAGCTCAACACTCGCTTGGTAGAGCTCAACACTCGCCTGGCAGAGCTCAACACTCGCTTGGTACAGCTCAACACTCGCCTGGTAGAGCTCAACACTCGCCTGGTATTGCTTAACACTCGCTTGGTAGAGCTCAACACTCGCCTGGTAGAGCTCAACACTCACCTGGTATAGCTCAACACTCGTTTGGTAGAGCTCAACACTCGCTTGGTAGAGCTCAACACTCGCTTGGTATAGCTCAACACTCGCTTGATAGAGCTCAACACTCGCCTGGTAGTGCTCAACACTCGCTTGGTAGAGCTCAACACTCGCCTGGTAGAGCTCAACACTCACCTGGTAGAGCTCAACACTCGCCTGGTAGAGCTCAACACTCGCCTGGTAGAACTCAACACTCGCCTGGTATAGCTCAACACTTGCTTGATAGAGCTCAACACTCGCCTGGTAGAGCTCAACACTCGCCTGTTAGAGCTCAACACTTGCCTGGTAGAGCTCAACACTCGCCTGGTAAAGCTCAACACTCGCCTGGTAGAGCTCAACACTTGCCTGGTAGAGCTCAACACTCGCCTGGTAGAGCTCAACACTCGCCTGGTAAAGCTCAACACTCGCCTGGTAGAGCTCAACACTCGCCTGGTAAAGCTCAACACGCGCCTGGTAGAGCTCAACACTTGCCTGATAAAGCTCAACACTCGCCTGGTAGAGCTCAACACTCGCCTGGTAAAGCTCAACACTCGCCTGGTTGAGCTCAACACTCGCCTGGTAGAGCTCAACACTCGCCTGGTAGAGCTCAACACTCGCCTGGTAGAGCTCAACACTCGCCTGGTAAAGCTCAACACTCGCCTGGTAGAGCTCAACACTCGCCTGGTAGAGCTCAGCACTCGCCTGGTAGAGCTCAACACTCGCCTGGTAGAGCTGAACACTCGCCTGGTAGAGCTCAACACTCGCCTGGTAGAGCTCAACACTCGCCTGGTAGAGCTCAACACTCGCCTGGTAGAGCTCAACACTCGCCTGGTAGAGCTCAACACTCGCCTGGTAGAGCTCAACACTCGCCTGGTAGAGCTCAACACTCGCCTGGTAGAGCTCAACACTCGCCTGGTAGAGCTCAACACTCGCCTGGTAGAGCTCAACACTCGCCTGGTAGAGCTCAACACTCGCCTGGTAGAGCTCAACACTCGCCTGGTAGAGCTCAACACTCGCCTGGTAGAGCTCAACACTCGCCTGGTAGAGCTCAACACTCGCCTGGTAGAGCTCAACACTCGCCTGGTAGAGCTCAACACTCGCCTGGTAGAGCTCAACACTCGCCTGGTAGAGCTCAACACTCGCCTGGTAGAGCTCAACACTAGCCTGGTAGAGCTCAACACTCGCCTGGTAGAGCTCAACACTCGTCTGGTTGAGCTCAACACTCGTCTGGTTGAGCTCAACACTCGCCTGGTAGAGCTCAACACTCGCCTGGTAGAGCTCAACACTCGCCTGGTAGAGCTCAACACTCGCCTGGTAGAGCTCAACACTCGCCGCTGCAATTTTTTCATCTTTTTTGATATATTCTTCATGAAACAGCAATTTGTGTTGTCTGGTCTGCATGATAACTTTGTGTTGTCTGGTCTGCATGATAACTTTGTGTTGTCTGGTCTGCATGATAACTTTGTGTTGTCTGGTCTGCATGGTAACTTTGTGTTGTCTGGTCTGCATGATAACTTTGTGTTGTCTGGTCTGCATGATAACTTTGTGTTGTCTGGTCTGCATGATAACTTTGTGTTGTCTGGTCTGCATGATAACTTTGTGTTGTCTGGTCTGCATGATAACTTTGTGTTGTCTGGTCTGCATGATAACTTTGTGTTGTCTGGTCTGCATGATAACTTTGTGTTGTCTGGTCTGCATGATAACTTTGTGTTGTCTGGTCTGCATGATAACTTTGTGTTGTCTGGTCTGCATGATAACTTTGTGTTGTCTGGTCTGCATGATAACTTTGTGTTGTCTGGTCTGCATGATAACTTTGTGTTGTCTGGTCTGCATGATAACTTTGTGTTGTCTGGTCTGCATGATAACTTTGTGTTGTCTGGTCTGCATGATAACTTTGTGTTGTCTGGTCTGCATGATAACTTTGTGTTGTCTGGTCTGCATGATAACTTTGTGTTGTCTGGTCTGCATGATAACTTTGTGTTGTCTGGTCTGCATGATAACTTTGTGTTGTCTGGTCTGCATGATAACTTTGTGTTGTCTGGTCTGCATGGTAACTTTGTGTTGTCTGGTCTGCATGGTAACTTTGTGTTGTCTGGTCTGCATGATAACTTTGTGTTGTCTGGTCTTGTAACTTTGTGTTGTCTGGTCTGCATGGTAACTTTGTGTTGTCTGGTCTGCATGGTAACTTTGTGTTGTCTGGTCTGCATGATAACTTTGTGTTGTCTGGTCTGCATGATAACTTTGTGTTGTCTGGTCTGCATGATAACTTTGTGTTGTCTGGTCTGCATGATAACTTTGTGTTGTCTGGTCTGCATGATAACTTTGTGTTGTCTGGTCTGCATGATAACTTTGTGTTGTCTGGTCTGCATGATAACTTTGTGTTGTCTGGTCTGCATGATAACTTTGTGTTGTCTGGTCTGCATGATAACTTTGTGTTGTCTGGTCTGCATGATAACTTTGTGTTGTCTGGTCTGCATGATAACTTTGTGTTGTCTGGTCTGCATGATAACTTTGTGTTGTCTGGTCTGCATGATAACTTTGTGTTGTCTGGTCTGCATGATAACTTTGTGTTGTTTGGTCTGCATGCATGATAACTTTGTGTTGTCTGGTCTGCATGATAACTTTGTGTTGTCTGGTCTGCATGATAACTTTGTGTTGTCTGGTCTGCATGATAACTTTGTGTTGTCTGGTCTGCATGATAACTTTGTGTTGTCTGGTCTGCATGATAACTTTGTGTTGTCTGGTCTGCATGATAACTTTGTGTTGTCTGGTCTGCATGATAACTTTGTGTTGTCTGGTCTGCATGATAACTTTGTGTTGTCTGGTCTGCATGATAACTTTGTGTTGTCTGGTCTGCATGATAACTTTGTGTTGTCTGGTCTGCATGATAACTTTGTGTTGTCTGGTCTGCATGATAACTTTTGTTGTGTCTGCATGATAACTTTGTGTTGTCTGGTCTGCATGATAACTTTGTGTTGTCTGGTCTGCACTTTGTGTTGTCTGGTCTGATAACTTTGTGTTGTCTGGTCCGCATGTTAACTTTGTGTTGTCTGGTCTGCATGATAACTTTGTGTTGTCTGGTCTGCATGACTTTGTGTTGTCTGGTCTGCATGATAACTTTGTGTTGTCTGGTCTGCATGATAACTTTGTGTTGTCTGGTCTGCATGATAACTTTGTGTTGTCTGGTCTGCATGATAACTTTGTGTTGTCTGGTCTGCATGATAACTTTGTGTTGTCTGGTCTGCATGATAACTTTGTGTTGTCTGGTCTGCATGATAACTTTGTGTTGTCTGGTCTGCATGTAACTTTGTGTTGTCTGGTCTGCATGATAACTTTGTGTTGTCTGGTCTGCATGGTAACTTTGTGTTGGTCTGCATGGTAACTTTGTGTTGTCTGGTCTGCATGATAACTTTGTGTTGTCTGGTCTGCATGGTAACTTTGTGTTGTCTGGTCTGCATGATAACTTTGTGTTGTCTGGTCTGCATGATAACTTTGTGTTGTCTGGTCTGCATGATAACTTTGTGTTGTCTGGTCTGCATGATAACTTTGTGTTGTCTGGTCTGCATGATAACTTTGTGTTGTCTGGTCTGCATGATAACTTTGTGTTGTCTGGTCTGCATGATAACTTTGTGTTGTCTGGTCTGCATGATAACTTTGTGTTGTCTGGTCTGCATGATAACTTTGTGTTGTCTGGTCTGCATGATAACTTTGTGTTGTCTGGTCTGCATGATAACTTTGTGTTGTCTGGTCTGCATGATAACTTTGTGTTGTCTGGTCTGCATGATAACTTTGTGTTGTCTGGTCTGCATGATAACTTTGTGTTGTCTGGTCTGCATGATAACTTTGTGTTGTCTGGTCTGCATGGTAACTTTGTGTTGTCTGGTCTGGTAACTTTGTGTTGTCTGGTCTGCATGATAACTTTGTGTTGTCTGGTCTGCATGACTTTGTGTTGTCTGGTCTGCATGGTAACTTTGTGTTGTCTGGTCTGCATGATAACTTTGTGTTGTCTGGTCTGCATGATAACTTTGTGTTGTCTGGTCTGCATGATAACTTTGTGTTGTCTGGTCTGCATGATAACTTTGTGTTGTCTGGTCTGCATGATAATGCATGATAACTTTGTGTTGTCTGGTCTGCATGGTAACTTTGTGTTGTCTGGTCTGCATGATAACTTTGTGTTGTCTGGTCTGCATGATAACTTTGTGTTGTCTGGTCTGCATGATAACTTTGTGTTGTCTGGTCTGCATGGTAACTTTGTGTTGTCTGGTCTGCATGATAACTTTGTGTTGTCTGGTCTGCATGATAACTTTGTGTTGTCTGGTCTGCATGATAACTTTGTGTTGTCTGGTCTGCATGATAACTTTGTGTTGTCTGGTCTGCATGATAACTTTGTGTTGTCTGGTCTGCATGATAACTTTGTGTTGTCTGGTCTGCATGGTAACTTTGTGTTGTCTGGTCTGCATGATAACTTTGTGTTGTCTGGTCTGCATGGTAACTTTGTGTTGTCTGGTCTGCATGGTAACTTTGTGTTGTCTGGTCTGCATGATAACTTTGTGTTGTCTGGTCTGCATGATAACTTTGTGTTGTCTGGTCTGCATGATAACTTTGTGTTGTCTGGTCTGCATGGTAACTTTGTGTTGTCTGGTCTGCATGGTAACTTTGTGTTGTCTGGTCTGCATGATAACTTTGTGGTGTCTGGTCTGCATGATAACTTTGTGTTGTCTGGTCTGCATGGTAACTTTGTGTGGAAGACAGTGAGCGTTGGCGAAGCGTGACAGGTGTTGGAGAGCAGTTGCTAGTGATGGAGAGACAAGCGTTGGAGAGAACACAGAGTGTGTTGGAGATTAGACAGCTGGTGCTGGAGATCAGAGAGCTGGTGGTGTTGGAGACCAGAGAGCTGGTGGTTTTGGAGATCAGAGAGCTGGTGGTGTTGGATATCAGACAGCTGGGGGTGTTGGGGATCAGACAGCTGGTGATGTTGGAGATCAGACAGCTGGTGGTGTTGGAGATCAGACAGCTGGTGGTGTTTGAGATCAGACATAAAGTCTTGGTGAGGACACAGATGGTATATAAACTGCCTGGGGAGATATCCCTCCCAGTTCAACTCGGAGACAGTCTCCCCAGTGCACCCAGGAGATAAACTCCCCAGTCCGCCATGGACTTTGCCTCCTCAGTCCACTCCGCTACAGACAGCGGCATTATAGAACACACGAATTACAATCCCGTTACATACATCTGAAATACGAGGCCCCATCGATCAGCGACTAAGGGGGGAGGGTCCGAGGGGTCCTAAGGGGTCATTGGGGTCCGAGGGAACCTAGGAGTTCAAAGGGACCTAGGAGTCCGAGGGCTCAGAGGGGTCCTAAAATCCCGAGGGGTCTAAGGGATCCTATGGGTCCTATGAATACAAGGGATCCGAGGGGTTCTAGAAGTCAGAGGAGTTCTAGGGAGTCCGAGGGGTTCTAGGGGGTTCGAGGGGTTTTACCGGGGTCTTAGGGATGACCCCCCCCCACACCGCGACCCTCTGCTTGAGTGGCCTCTTCGACGTAGCTCGACCATCGACTTTAAAATAGCACAGGGGTGGCCCACCTTCCTGCCCTGGTATAGAGAGATCCGCCGGCCGGATCAACGCCAGCAAAACGAGCTAGAAACCCGCTCTCCAGTTTAATATGTAACAATATATTGCGTTAATGAGCGGTTTTATGAGGGCATTTAGTGGCGGGGGTTGAGAGAGGGAGGGAAGGGAGAGAGAATGGAAAGAGGAGGGTTAAGGGGTAGGAAGAGAAAGGCAACTGGCAGGAGGGAGTTTGTGGCAGAAGGGAGTAAGGGGTAAGGGAGAAGGGTGGTGGGAGAGAGGGAGGGAGTCGTAGTTATTATTATAAAGAATGATAAATCTCCCCCACTAAGAGACATTACAGGCTATTAAGGCGATAATGCCGCAGCTTTATTACGAAAAAACGCTTCTATTGGTCCCTTTTTCTTGGCTTTATTAATACTAGACAGTACACTAGAATACACACTTTAATTATTTTTATTGATCATTAGCGCTAAACCTGTCTGGGTCATTCAGCACAAACGGTGGTGGAGGCTCGACCCTCCGTCTATTGACAGAGAAATAGAAAGAGTAGGTGTCTACTGTGAGTTTTGTAAGTGTAGGCAAAGAAATCTACACACACACACACACACACACACACACACACACACACACACACACACACACACACACACACACACACACACACACACACACACACACACACACATACACACACACACACACACACACACATATATACATATATATATATATATATATATATATATATATATATATATATATAATATATATATATATATATATATATATATATATATATATATATATATATATATATATATATATATATATATATATATATATATATATATATATATATATATATATATATATATATATATATATATATATATATATATATATATATATATATATATATATATATGGTGCTGTTAGGTATAACAGTAACCACTCCGTGGGCTTAACACGGACTGGTTACTAGTGAGTCAAGATTGATGTTGACTATGTCAAGGATGATCACAGGAACTCAACTGAGGGAAGGAAGACTCAAGGATGATCACAGGAGCTCACCTGAGGGAAGGAAGACTCAAGGATGATCACAGGAACTCAAATGAGGGAAGGAAGGCTCAAGGATGATCACAGGAACTCAACTGAGGGAAGGAAGACTCAAGGTTGATCACAGGAACTCACCTGAGGGAAGGAAGACTCAAGGATGATCACAGGAACTCACCTGAGGGAAGGAAGACTCAAGGATGATCACAGGAACTCACCTGAGGGAAGGAAGACTCAAGGATGATCACAGGAACTCACCTGAGGGAAGGAAGACTCAAGGTTGATCACAGGAACTCACCTGAGGGAAGGAAGACTCAAGGTTGATCACAGGAACTCACCTGAGGGAAGGAAGGCTCAAGGATGATCACAGGAACTCACCTGAGGGAAGGAAGACTCAAGGTTGATCACAGGAACTCACCTGAGGGAAGGAAGACTCAAGGATGATCACAGGAACTCACCTGAGGGAAGGAAGACTCAAGGATGATCACAGGAACTCACCTGAGGGAAGGAAGACTCAAGGTTGATCACAGGAACTCACCTGAGGGAAGGAAGACTCAAGGTTGATCACAGGAACTCACCTGAGGGAAGGAAGACTCAAGGATGATCACAGGAACTCACCTGAGGGAAGGAAGACTCAAGGTTGATCACAGGAACTCACCTGAGGGAAGGAAGACTCAAGGATGATCACAGGAACTCACCTGAGGGAAGGAAGACTCAAGGATGATCACAGGAACTCACCTGAGGGAAGGAAGGCTCAAGGATGATCACAGGAACTCACCTGAGGGAAGGAAGGCTCAAGGATGATCACAGGAACTCACCTGAGGGAAGGAAGACTCAAGGATGATCACAGGAACTCACCTGAGGGAAGGAAGACTCAAGGATGATCACAGGAACTCACCTGAGGGAAGGAAGACTCAAGGATGATCACAGGAACTCACCTGAGGGAAGGAAGGCTCAAGGATGATCACAGGAACTCACCTGAGGGAAGGAAGGCTCAAGGATGATCACAGGAACTCACCTGAGGGAAGGAAGGCTCAAGGATGATCACAGGAACTCACCTGAGGGAAGGAAGACTCAAGGTTGATCACAGGAACTCACCTGAGGGAAGGAAGACTCAAGGATGATCACAGGAACTCACCTGAGGGAAGGGAGACTCAAGGTTGATCACAGGAACTCACCTGAGGGAAGGAAGACTCAAGGTTGATCACAGGAACTCACCTGAGGGAAGGAAGACTCAAGGTTGATCACAGGAACTCACCTGAGGGAAGGAAGACTCAAGGATGATCACAGGAACTCACCTGAGGGAAGGAAGACTCAAGGATGATCACAGGAACTCACCTGAGGGAAGGAAGACTCAAGGTTGATCACAGGAACTCACCTGAGGGAAGGAAGACTCAAGGATGATCACAGGAACTCACCTGAGGGAAGGAAGACTCAAGGTTGATCACAGGAACTCACCTGAGGGAAGGAAGACTCAAGGATGATCACAGGAACTCACCTGAGGGAAGGAAGACTCAAGGTTGATCACAGGAACTCACCTGAGGGAAGGAAGACTCAAGGTTGATCACAGGAACTCACCTGAGGGAAGGAAGACTCAAGGTTGATCACAGGAACTCACCTGAGGGAAGGAAGACTCAAGGATGATCACAGGAACTCACCTGAGGGAAGGAAGACTCAAGGTTGATCACAGGAACTCACCTGAGGGAAGGAAGACTCAAGGATGATCACAGGAACTCACCTGAGGGAAGGAAGACTCAAGGATGATCACAGGAACTCACCTGAGGGAAGGAAGACTCAAGGATGATCACAGTAACTCACCTGAGGGAAGGAAGACTCAAGGATGATCACAGGAACTCACCTGAGGGAAGGAAGACTCAAGGATGATCACAGGAACTCACCTGAGGGAAGGAAGGCTCAAGGATGATCACAGGAACTCACCTGAGGGAAGGAAGACTCAAGGTTGATCACAGGAACTCACCTGAGGGAAGGAAGACTCAAGGATGATCACAGGAACTCACCTGAGGGAAGGAAGACTCAAGGATGATCACAGGAACTCACCTGAGGGAAGGAAGACTCAAGGTTGATCACAGGAACTCACCTGAGGGAAGGAAGACTCAAGGATGATCACAGGAACTCACCTGAGGGAAGGAAGACTCAAGGATGATCACAGGAACTCACCTGAGGGAAGGAAGACTCAAGGATGATCACAGTAACTCACCTGAGGGAAGGAAGACTCAAGGATGATCACAGTAACTCACCTGAGGGAAGGAAGACTCAAGGATGATCACAGGAACTCACCTGAGGGAAGGAAGGCTCAAGGATGATCACAGGAACTCACCTGAGGGAAGGAAGACTCAAGGTTGATCACAGGAACTCACCTGAGGGAAGGAAGACTCAAGGTTGATCACAGGAACTCACCTGAGGGAAGGAAGACTCAAGGTTGATCACAGGAACTCACCTGAGGGAAGGAAGACTCAAGGATGATCACAGGAACTCACCTGAGGGAAGGAAGACTCAAGGATGATCACAGGAACTCACCTGAGGGAAGGAAGACTCAAGGTTGATCACAGGAACTCACCTGAGGGAAGGAAGACTCAAGGATGATCACAGGAACTCACCTGAGGGAGAAAACTCTGATATATATTTTTGTTTTAACGTGAACCGTTTACTGGTCCCGAACCAATAACAACACCAACACCTACAACAGCAACAATAACTACAACAATAACAACACCTGCATCAACAATACCTACAACAATAACAACACCTACAACAACAACCACCATATTATTAAAAACACCATCTCAAACAACTATAAGAGAAATAATACAAACACCAATCTAAGACAAACAGCAATAACAACAAGAACAACAACTACAATATAAACATTAACAACACCACAAACAACAACAGAAACATAGGCAACAACTACATCATCATCAACTACGAAAAAAAGAAACAGGAAAAGTTTATCATCAACAACAACAATAAAAAACACTACATACAACAACAACAACAACAACAACAACAGTGTCACGCAAGCAAAATAAAAAAAAAAAAACGCACACAAACTGGAGTAAAAACATAAATCGTACCAATAATAACAATAAAACACAAATCGCGAGATAAACAATTTCACAGCTTTATCTAAATATTGAAAAAAAAATGATGAGGCCAACAATAGCTGATTGTAGAATACACTGTTGGTGTCATCATACATTTAAATTAACATTTAAAGATGGATGAAGTGACATCCATGAAGGTATCGGCATTCAGGAGGATGAAGTTACCAGGAGGAGATCAAGGATGTTGACGTCCAGCCTTCCTGTGTTCTTTTTTGTACACAAATCAATTATCGTACCTCAGCTCATTTCAAAGCCCCAGGATGCCACCCACACCAGTCGACTAACACCCAGGTACTTACTACTAGGTGAACAGGAGCAGCAGGTGTATGGAAGTGTGTGAAAAACCATGCTCACTGTGACACTATAAATATATTAGAGGTTCAAATACATCATGCTATGTCCTGTTGTAGAAAGAACTACAACCTGATGTATATAACATGCGTGTGAATGTATGAACGTATGTATGTGTGCCTGTGCCGTCGTGGTGTGTACATACGAACAAGAGTGTACGCAGCACTCACGAGGTGCTGAGGCAGAGACACCTGGGCGAGAAAATAGAATCCCAGACACATTAATAAGAGAGTGGTGAGTGCAGGACCAAGAATAGAACATTACCACCACATATCACATATCTTTCCCTTCTTATCTCTCTCTTTTCTTCCCTGTACACTCTTACGCACTCTTCTCTTTCCTCTTTTTGTCGTTTGTCCTCTTGCATTCACTTCTTCGAGTCTCTCCCTCTTTCTTTTATCACTTTGTTCCTCTCCTCCATCCCATTCCCTCCCTTCCTCAGCGTCTTCCATTCGTAAGTTTCCCCTCAGTAAGCCCCTTCCCACCATACCTCAGCACCTTTCAATCTCTCCATAGCACCTTTCTACCTTTCCTCAGCACTCTTCTTCCCCTGCCTCAGCACCCTTCTTTCCCTGCCTCAGCACCCTTCTTCCCCTGCCTCAGCACCCTTCTTCCCCTGCCTCAGCACCCTTCTTGCCCTGCTTCAGCACCCTTCTTGCCCTGCCTAAACACCCTTCTTGCCCTGCCTCAGTACCCTTCTTCCCCTGACTCAGCACCCTTCTTTCCCTTCTCACGGTATTTTTCCCCCTGCCAGTCTGTCCTCTCCCTCAGTGGCCTCCTCACCATGTTTACAACTTGCCTTCGTGGATAATACGTGGCGGCCTTTGTGCTTCTCTCAACCATAAGTTTAGCATGAGGCCCAGCATTCCTTCTTATTAGATGGGGCGGGTCTGGTGGATGCAATCACACCCTCTTCACGGACTGCTTCCTTCCTTCTCTCTCCGTCTCCACAGTTTTCCTTCCTTTTTTCTCCGTCTTCACGATCTATTTCCTTCTTTGTCCGCCTTCACGGACTGCTTCCTTCCTTCTTGCCTTTTTTGTCCGTGTTCACGAACTGCTTCCTTCCTTCTTTCCTTCTTTGTCCGTCTTCACGAACTGCTTCCTTCCTTCTTCCCTTCTTTGTCCGTCTTCACGGAGGGCTTCGTTCCTTCTCTCTTTCTCTGTCTGTCTGTCTGTATCTCTCTCTTAATTACTTATCCTCTTTTATTTAACAGAATTTTACCTGGCACTCTTAACATACCCACTGCTTAATCTACAACAGTCTCTCTCTCTCTCTCTCTTTCACTTCAGCATTTAGATTCCTCTCGACAATTATTCTCTCGGTTACTTCAAAACTCAATAAACATTCACCTAATACCTCCCAAACACCTCTCTTCTTCAAACTCCTCTCTCCCTCAAGTGTATAAACACGTCACACCTCCCACTTTTAAATTAATCCACATAATTCTTGAATTTCAACACTTATATCCTCTCTTTTATTTTCCACAGGTGACCATTTAAAATTGCTGTTCCTTGATTACTTCTTATTTTTCTTTTTTGAAATACACCCGCTTTAACTCCACTTACTCCTGCACACTGTAATTTTCCCCGCCCCTGTTAGCTCTGTTTCAGTTAGTGCCAGAACGTCCAGCTTCCCTTCATTCTTCTCATCTCTACATCCACGCACATTCCAACATTTCAATTTTAAACTTTTCTTAGTAATTTTAGTATTTTTTATTTTTTGCTCCCGGCATTTCAGTCTCCCTTTACGACAAGCATTGCTTACGGAGGAAGAATTCTGCTCCACTTTCCCGTGGAAACTGAAGGAAACTTTACAGGTGTATAGTGTATCCTGGATTCAAATAGTAGTGATAGTAGTAGTAATAATAATAGTAGTAGTAGTAATTGATGTAGTAGTAGCAGTAATAGCTGTAGTAGTAATAATAGCTGTAATAGTAGTAGTAACAGTAGTAGTCACATTAGTAGTAATAGTAACCTATCCTAACCCAACAAACACATCAACAACACTATCACTAAGTATAAAGCACCAACATACAACCTAAACATCAACCAGACTATCAGCAAGTATACAAGACACAACAAACACATCAAAACTGAAAAGTTCATGAACTTTGAGAGGTTTGCAGAGAGATTAGTCGCGGCCCTGAAGCCACGGAACTATATGAGAGTCTAAGTTACTAACAAAATTGAAATTTATTACCTCAGACAGGACCAGAGGAGACATGATTGCAACATAAAAGATACTTTGAAAATTTAACAAAATGGGTAGATCAGTCTGTTGTGAATACGATGAACGGGGCTAAGCGTAGGTTTAATTAGTAGAAAAAACGGAACGAATTGGATGAATAAGTGGTGGAGAACCCCATCCACAGCTTTAAGAACAGACATGACAGGCTCCACAAGAGACACATGTGCACTTGGATATCTTTATTGTGAAAATGTTTAGCCACACGGTGACTTCATCAGTCCAATACGAAGAAGAATGGTGACGATCAGATGGGGTTTGAGATATTCAGACCCTCACCTGTGGACTTGTCCAAGGTGACACCGCCTACGACTGCTTCACCTCACCTGTCTAGAGTATATAAACCCCTTCTTCCCACATATGCTCTATTCTTATCAAGACTGATGGACTGATTACATCGACTACAGGCTGAGAGACTGATTACCTTAAACTCCTTCTGATCTTCACCATTCTTCTTTGTATAGGACTGATGACGCCACTGTGTGGTGACACGTTTCCACAGTAAAGATACCCATGTGTTGCACATGTTTCTAATTTATAAACTTCTTGGTTCTCTTAACCATTTACCTACATTAAGAGGCGGAACCAAGAGCTGAGACTGAACCCCAGCGTCTCCACCACTGCACCACCGAAGAGTTATATCAGACAACTAAAGAGTTTCAGATCCTCGTTTACGTTCCCCAACAATCTTTTTATTGCGAATTTTCACCATTCATCTCCCAAGGTAATCTTTCTCAAATAATTACACTGGCAAAATAATTCATGAACCGGAAAGATTTTTTTTGTCCCAGCTAACAGTGTACTGTATTCAATAGCACCAGATTTATTAAATAATCTTGGGTAGAAAAAAAAAGCACTCCGAAATTATCTCATATAATAAATAATTTTGGATTATCATGAAGCTTGGGAATCTTTTATTAAACTGATAAATCTTGTGTAATAATGGAGCATCCAATATTTTATTAATATTGGACGACAGTGCTCTATAATAAGGATTTACTGACATTATAATTATGTGATAAAATACGAGTTCACAACAAGAGTCACAGAATGTTGTCACACTTTGTGAAAGTTGCCGGAAATATAATGTTATGCTTACTTCTGACAGCTGTGGCAGATGTGGCAGTTATGGCAGATGTGGCAGTTGTGGCAGATGTGACAGTTATGGCAAATGTGACAGCTATGACAAAGTGACAGCTATGATTGACAACGCTACTGTTTGACAGCTATAATTGACTACTGTGACTGACAGGGCGCTATGATTTCACATCTATTAGTGACCAACAGCTGTTACTGACAAGGCGGCCGTGAGGAACACAACCACTCAGAAGCGACGTCTATGAGGAGAAGACTCAAATATGTAAACACAGACCTGAAGGTGACCTGACGATGACCTGAAGGTGACATGAAGGTGACCTGACGATGACCTGAAGGTGACATGAAGGAAGTTACCTACAGGTTACTGGTCATCGTATCAGCCTCGCACGAGACTCTTGTTATTGTGTCATGGTTGTCTCCCCTCTTTTCCTTTTATTTATATTTTTACCATAACGTTGCTGGTGTTTGTGTGTGTGAACTGGAGCTGGCTCTGCTCTAGTGCTGGCTCTGCTCTAGTGCTGGCTCTGCTCTAGTGCTGGTTCTACTCCAGTACTGGCTCTGCTCTAGTGCTGGCTCTGCTCTAGTGCTGGCTCTGCTCTAGTGCCGGCTCTGCTCTAGTGCTGGTTCTACTCCAGTGCTGGCTCTGCTCTAGTGCTGGTTCTACTCCAGTACTGGCTCTGCTCTAGTGCTGGCTCTGCTCTAGTGCTGGCTCTGCTCTAGTGCCGGCTCTGCTCTAGTGCTGGTTCTACTCCAGTGCTGGCTCTGCTCTAGTGCTGGCTCTGCTCTAGTGCTGGCTCTGCTCTAGTGCTGGCTCTGCTCTAGTGCCGGCTCTGCTCTAGTGCTGGTTCTACTCCAGTGCTGGCTCTGCTCTAGTGCTGGTTCTACTCCAGTACTGGCTCTGCTCTAGTGCTGACTCTGCTCTAGTGCTGGCTCTGCTCTAGTGCTGGCTCTGCTCTAGTGCTGGTTCTACTCCAGTGCTGGCTCTGCTCTAGTGCTGGCTCTGCTCTAGTGCTGACTCTGCTCTAGTGCTGGCTCTGCTCTAGTGCTGACTCTGCTCTAGTGCTAGTCCACTACCTTTGCTACTGCTACTGCTTTCCCTCGTTCCTACTCCCGTTCCATCTCCTTCCAGTCTAGTTCCACTTGTTCGTAGAATTGGTTCACAACATCAGTTTTTATAAAAACAAAGTCATGTTAGTCTTAAACTCTAATCTAACAGGTTTTTATCCTAGCTAAGACATCGCTAGTGTTAACACAACGAGTTAACACCTGCCCCATTTTAACCCAGTGAGCTAACACAGCTAGTGTCCTGGTTAACACCTCTCTCTCGTGTTAACACAGTTCGTGTCCTGGCTAACACCTGAGCAGTGTTAAGCCAGGGAGCCGGCTGGGGCCCAGTTATCTTCTGGTTCAGGCTCATGTTATTAATACTCCTCATAATGGAAGCTCACGCATACTTCAGTGGTTAATTCGATATTTAATTAATTTCTGGACATGTAGATTACAATGGTCCGCTGATACCATTGCAAATATATATATATATATATATATATATATATATATATATATATATATATATATATATATATATATATATATATATATATATATATATATATTTATACTTTTACCATAACGTTGCTGGTGTTTGTGTGTGTGAACTGGAGCTGGCTCTGCTCTAGTGCTGGCTCTGCTCTAGCGCTGGCTCTGCTCTAGTGCTGGCTCTGCTCTAGTGCTGGCTCTGCTCTAGTGCTGGCTCTGCTCTAGTGCTGGCTCTGCTCTAGTGCTGGCTCTGCTCTAGTGCCGGCTCTGCTCTAGTGCCGGCTCTGCTCTAGTGCTGGCTCTGCTCTAGTGCTGGTTCTACAGTTCCAGCACCTCTGTCCCCACTATGGAACCATTGATAGTGGAAGACTCAGACATTTACAAAGCAATAATGTCGTTCCCATCTGGCTCTGCTGGGGGTTACACTGGAATAAGGCCACAGCATTTAAAGGAAATGGTTAATCCAGTTATTGGGGAAATTGCAGAGACACTGCTTTCAGAGATGACAAGGTTCGATAACAATTCCTTGGCTGGTCTGATCCCTGATGAAATTAGACCTTTCTTTTTTGGTGCAACACTTTGTGCACTTAAAAAGAAGGATGGAGGAATTCGGCCAATTGCAGTAGGCAACACCTTACGCCGCCTCGTATCCAAAGCTGCTGTCCGAAGTATTCGTGCACAGGCAGCCATGATGCTTCAACCAAACCAGCTTGGCTTTGGGGTCTCTCAAGGAAGTGAAGCAGCGGTTCATGCAACAAGGGCGTATATCAACAACCTGCCTGAGGACAATGCAGTGGTAAAATTAGATTTCAAGAATGCGTTCAATCTCCTGAAAAGAGACGTGGTATTAGCAGCAGTACAAGAACATTTCCCTGGTCTCTTCCCTTTTGTTTCAGCTGGGTATAGCAAGGAATCAATGCTTCTCTTTGGAGAGCATGAAATTACATCATCGGAGGGTGTCCAACAAGGAGATCCTCTTGCACCATTTCTCTTCTGTATAGCAGTTAGGGAAATCACAGTCAGACTGACCAGCGAGCTAAACATCTGGTTCCTAGATGATGGCACACTAGCAGGTACAAAAGAGTCCCTCCTACATGACCTTACACAGGTAATGACACGGGGACAGGAAATGGGTCTCATCCTGAATCCATCCAAATGTGAAATCATCTCAGTCAGTCAACAAGTGATAAATGCAGTGAGATCAAAACTACCAGGAGCAGCAGTCATTGCCCCCACAAATAGTGTCTTGCTAGGAGCACCTCTGGGAAGCAATGCCATTGACACAATTCTCAGGAAGAAATTGGAAGAGTTAAGGAGAATGGAACAACGAATAGGCAATCTGGACACCCACGATGCCTTGTACCTTCTCACAAAGTGCTTGAGTCTGCCCAGGTTGACATATTTCCTAAGATGTGCACCTTGATATGATAACCCTATACTGCACGAATATGACAGTATTCTGAGGCAGATTTTTACGAAAGTACTTAACCTTACTGTAGAAGACGGGCAGTGGAACCAAGCTACACTTCCAGTCAGACTAGGAGGCATTGGTGTCCGCAAGTCATCACAGATTGCGTTACCTACTTTTCTGTCCTCGTGTATTGCATCCAGAGAGCTTGTAGCAACGATTCTCCCTGAACATCTTAAGGACAAGATAGGAGTCCAGGACCAAAAATTCATTGACGGAGCAATGATCTGGGATAATCTAACCGGCTCTGGAGCCAGGCCTGCTCCCCCCAACAACTACAAACAATCGCACTGGGATGGTCCAATAGTGGAAAATATTGCCTCAACAATGCTTCAGAGTGTGTCAGGGAAGGATAGAGCCCGCCTCCTGGCAGTGAGAGCCCCTCATGCTGGGGACTTTCTGTTGGCTGTTCCCAACTCCAGCCTTGGCACACGTCTCGACCCACAGACCATCGGTGTTGCCCTTCGACTTGCCACCCCTATTCTCGCCGAACACAGGTGTATTTGTGGCAGTGAAGCAGCAGACCGATTCGGGTACCATGGTCTTGTGTGCCGTAAATCCGAGGGAAAGATTGCAAGACATGAGGAGGTTAATAACATTATCAAGAGGAGCCTCACAACAGCTGGATGCCCAGCAGTAAGGGAGCCACCCCATCTATGCAGATCTGATGGCAGCCAGAAGCGTCCAGATGGTATCACCCTTCAAGCCTGGACAGATGGGAAGCAGGTGGTGTGGGACTATACATGTGCAACTACCTTGGCTGATACCTATCTCCAATACACAAGGGAGGAAGGAGGGGCAGCTGCCAGCTTCAGGGAGTCCCAAAAGTCTAGAAAATATGGAGAACTTGCCCATCATTATATGTTTGTTCCCATAGGCTCAGAGACCCTTGGCTCATGGGGAAAGAGTGCATCTAAATTCCTTAAGGAGCTGGGAAAAAGACTCATCAGGGTAACTAGGGATCTCAGGGCAGCTAGTTTTCTGTTCCAGCGGCTCAGTGCGGCTGTTCAAAGGGGTAATGCCTGCTGTATTTTGGGCACACGCCCCAACTCTGAGGAGCTGGATGAGATTTTCGCCTTATAATCGGTGATACACACGTAACAACATGTACCGTATATGCCACCTTTATATCAACTATGTATCTCTTAAATCTTCTGTACCATATTATGTAATAAAATATTCCTATTAGTAAAAAAAAAATATATATCAAAAGATGGGGTGGTAGGGGAAATGGAATATTCAAACGGCTTCAGGAAGAAATCCAAATATTTTTCCTTGAAGCCTTTTTATCCACTTCTCCGAGGCTATGGGTCCCACAATTTACACCAGAGGTGGACCCCATCCTATATATATATATATATATATATATATATATATATATATATATATATATATATATATATATATATGTATATATATATATAAATATATATATATATATATATATATAAATATATATATATATGTATATATATATATATATATATATATATATATATATATATATATATATATATATATATATATATATATATATATATATATATATATATATATATATATATATATGTATATATATGAAAGTGTCGAATGATGATGAAAGTATTTTCTTTTTTGGGATTTTCTTTCTCTTTGGGTCACCCTGCCTCGGTGGAAGACGGCCTACTTGTTGAAATATATATATATATATATATATATATATATATATATATATATATATATATATATATATATATATATATATATATATATATATATATATATATATATATATATATATCCTCTAAGAGACAACACAACATACGTGTCACATTATCACTGAGCCAACGATCCTTCAAAGATCACGCATTCAGCAGAGCTAGATGTTTCTCGGATCACGATAAGGTTTAATATGTTCGTTTTACTATAAGCGATTCGTTAAGCGAATTTTCGCTTAAAGGCTTCGTTATACATGTTTCACTAAGTTTACTTTCATTACTCTTCATTAAGTGAGTTATAATATGAATGTTTCATTAATCAAGGTTTACTGTAAAAGTTTCGTTAAGCGTAGTGTAAACACTTCTTTAACCGACTTTTTTTTACAAACGCTTTGTTACGAGAGTATTATAAAACGTTCGTTAAGCGAGTTTCACCTGAAAAACTCCGTTAAGAATTATAAAAAAAAGTTCTTAATCCCCAGGTGAAAGAAGGAATCTATCTGGCGTCGAGGAAAACAAATAAGTGTGAGACAAGGAGATCTCAAAAGTGTGTATGTTTGTTCCGAGGAATTTCCCCTCATAGTTTGGGTTACATCAAGCATGGCAGACAAACATCCGTTTTCTCTTACACATTTCACACTCCGTGATCCGTGTTATCTGATGTTCCGGCAGAGTAAGCGTTCTCCTGCTATATATTTGTTTTCATCTTTCTTCGCCAAGCACTTTTTACAAAAAATGCTAAATTAGTCTTGCCTATTGTTGAATATTGCTTCTCTGTAGAGCTGAGATATTTATTTGTTATTTTAGTATACCTTCTAGCAATCTAAACCAATCAGTGCACTTATATCTTGTGCAAATTGTTATTTTGGGAGATATTAGCAAAAATAGGACTTTATTTTGGGTGGAACGCAGCAGGCAAGGATAGTCACGTGACCCGCCCGGCCAATCACAGCGAACATAAACAAACACGCCCGTTTTCAAGACACGATTGCGGTGTAACTTCTTCCCATTGTGATACATGTAAATTACCGTCTTACGACATAATTTTGCACAATACCTGAGAATCATTCTAGGCTACGTTTTGGGTTACTTAAGGTTACGTTAGATTTTTTCATCCTTTTTTTTCATATTTCCAAAACTTTCTCCATGACACAATTCGCTTAATATTGGACATTTTAAATTATATATTACCGCCAAAATACTCCGACTAACAACAATCAATAATTACCAGAAAACAACTTGTATTTCCAACTAGACTTTATCATTCTTCGAGTTTCCTGCATGTAAAAAAAGAATTCAGATTTTGAAACAGAACACTGAGATCGAATCAAGATGTGCACCTCCTTCCCCACTCAGATGGGTTAGGTAAAAATTATTATTATAATAAAGAAGCGCTAAGCCACAAGGGCTATACAGGGCTGCAGGTTAGGTAAAAATCTTCTTTATTTTAGGGAATTTTTTAGAAGTTTTGTGTTGCTAGGTTAGTATTGAATGATGGAGGTATAGTGTCTCTTGTCTCTTTCTGTGACGCCATAATTTCCCGGGGCGGCCAAATTGGTTACATCTAATACTTCTCTTGTTTGGACGTGCGAGGCTTCTACAAATTATTTGTTTTATAATTTGCAGTTAATTCATCTGTTTTCAACGCAAAAACTATAAGATCTATTATTGATTTATTAGTTGCCATAACAAGTCCAGCTGTTAGTCACATTTAAAGTATTACAGACTGCCTAAAGGTGATGCTTGTGTAATGTTATGATAGAGAAGACGGGGGTGGAGGTCAAGTCTGAAGGATAACTTTGAGGGGGAGAGAAAGTCTTGAAAACATAAGAGTGTCTTCAGCACGTTTTATATTAGATACGACCTGTACGTTATGGTGCATTATGTAAATGGTTTTGAAAACCGACAAGTTGAAGAATGAGACACTTAAGCAATTTTGGGGGAATCTTTGAAGCGTTTCCTCAATAACAATTCCCAAAAGTTGCAAACGTGTTTTATTCTTCATTATGGTGTATTAAACATTAATAACCTGGCATACAAGTATATAATGCAGCTAATATACAACCATCTGTGTATGCAGAACTCCACGGTTGTTAATCGCTTTTCAATTAATCTCAGATTATTATTATTAAAATCAGGGGGAAGAGCTAAACCCGTAGGATTATACAGCGCATGTGGTGGGGATGGAATGTATTCAGACTGAATTCAGGGAACCAGGGCACAGATCCAATTTCCTAGATCAAGAGCCCCTCACCAGCATCAAGGAACCTCCCGTGAGGGGACTTAATCTAAGAGAGTATACAAATAAAACTGTTAATATTCTGGGTATATATATTATCTGAACCATAATGTCAAGTACTTGTTACAGTCACAATCAATTATAAAGCTTTTTAAATTCCTGGCTATTTTTATTGAAACTAACAATGTTTAGATTTTATTAGTTAAAACGCTGCATAACCTTCAAGGGTCATGCAGCGTTTTAACTTAGGTTTGATTATAATAATAATAATGACCCATAATGTTTAATTGTGCAAAATGAATATGAAACCAGAATTCTGAATCATTTATATATATATATATATATATATATATATATATATATATATATATATATATATATACATATATATATATATATATATATATATATATATATATATATATATATATATATATATATATATATATATATATATATATATATATATATATATATATATATATATATATGAAATCAGTCTTTATAACACACTTCTGTAACGAGAGTAAATTGCCTAAACATGTAAATACTTTTACAACAAATGTTTTTTTTGTTTGTTAATTATTAATATTTTTTTTTATTAAATATGCCGCAAAAATTTACTTCTCTTATGACCAGGAACTTATCATTGATGGTCCGAACTTTTTTTTTTTCTTTTGACTTTTAACCATTGTCCACAGACACACTGGTTTTTATGTTTCAAAACCTTTATAATATTTTAAATCTTTGGGTGTGTAAAGACGAGGTGCAAGTAGCAAGTAGCAAGTACCAAGTATCAAGTGCCAAGTAGTTAAGACTATCTGAATACGTTTTACTGGACAGCAGCCTGACATCTGATGATGAAACAGCGTCAGACATTTCATTTGGATCGTCTCCAGTAATAAATTGTAACTTTTCTTCATATCTTTTCCTTTCATTCGCTTGATGACCAGCTTAAGTCTGTACACACGGTGTTTAATAAACTTTATAAAGCTCCACTTTGTTTTGATGTTAATGCAATCTTAAATTTAAAAAAAAGTGTAAATATTTCTCAATAGAAATGTTTAACTAATTCATTAGTCTATTTTTAAAACAAATCGCATTTTGTTGACAAATCGGATGAAGCCAATATGGCGGCTCATCCTGGTAACAAGTGCAATCGTGACATCAGTGACAACTCGCTACAGCGTTCCATCATTCAAGCGTAGTTTAGGTTCTGCCGAGGGGGCTTTTGATCTGTGGAGTTGGAGGTACCTTCTCCTTCCTTTGATAAAAACCTGTGACCTATAAGGGTTTAGCGCTCTCTCTGGCTGGTGGCTATCAGAGTGGTTGAGATCAACACCACCCTGACCATCATATCACAACCACAATCCTCAGCACCATACCACAACCACCATCCTCACCATCATACCACAACCACCATCCTCAGCACCATACCACAACCACTATCCTCACCATCATACCACAACCACCATCCTCAGCACCATACCACAACCACCATCCTCACCATCATACAACAACCACCATCCTCACCATCATACCACAACCACCATCCTCAGCACCATACCACAACCACCACCCTCACCATCATACTACATCCACCACCCTCACCATCATACCACAACCACCATCCTCACCATCATACCACAACCACCATCCTCACCATCATACCACAACCACCATCCTCACCATCATACCACGTCCACCACCCTCACCATCATACAACAACCACCATTCTCACCATCATACCACAACCACCATTCTCACCATCATACCACAGCCACCACCCTCACCATCATACCACAGCCACCACCCTCACCATACCACAACCACCACCCTCATCACGATACCACAACCACTACCTTCACCATCATACCACAACCACCAAACTCACCATCATACCACAACCACCATCCTCACCATCATAACACAACTACCACCCTCACCATCACACCACATCCACCACCCTCACCATCATACCACAACTACCACCTTACCATCATACCACATCCACCACCCTCACCATCATACCACAATCACCATTCTCACCATCATACCACAACCACCATCCTCACTATCATACCACACCCACCACCCTCACCATCATACCACAACCACCACCCTCACCATACCACAACCACCACCCTCATCACGATACCACAACCACTACCCTCACCATCATACCACAACCATCACCCTCACCATCATACCACAACCACCATCCTCACCATCATAACACAACTACCACCCTCACCATCATATCACATCCACCACCCTCACCATCATACCACATCCACCACCCTCACCATCATACCACAACCACCACCCTCACCATACCACAACCACCACCCTCACCATGATACCACAACTACCACCCTCACCATCATACCACATCCACCACCCTCACCATCATACCACAACCACCATCCTCACCATATCACAACCACCACCCTTATCACGATACCACAACCACTACATTCACCATCATTCCACAACCACCATCCTCACCATCATAACACAACTACCACCCTCACCATCATACCACATCCACCACCCTCACCATCATACCACAACCACCATCCTCACCATCATACCACAACCAATGTCCTCACCATCATACCACAGCCACCACCCTCACCATCATACCACAACCACCACCCTCACCATACCACAACCACCACCCTCATCACGATACCACAACCACTACCTTCACAAATAAATAACAAAAAGGCACAATACCGTGACTGGAACGATACACAAATAACCCGCACATAAAAGACAGAAGCTTACGACCTTCACCATCATACCACAACCACCACCCTCACCATGATACCACAACCACCATCCTCACCATCATACCACAACTACCACCCTCATCATCATACCACATCCACCACCCTCACCATCATACCACAACCACCACCCTCACCATACCACAACCACCACCCTCACCATTATACCACAACCACCACCGCTATTCCCACCATACAACCACCACAACTTTCACCGCGATCACCACACCCACAACCACCACAACTTCCACCGCGATCACCACACCCACAACCACCGGTACCACCATCATCACCACCCCACCACCACTATCACCAGCAACACCACCATCTCTGCCCCCACCACCATCAGGATCACCACCCTCACTACCATCAACAGCACAACCATAACCCCATAGCCACCACCACCACGAACACCATCACAGCCTTCATCACCACCACCACCACCACCACCACCACCACCACCACCACCACCACCACCACAACCACCACCACCACCATCACTACTACCTTCGCCAACATCCTGGATTATACAGCGATTAGCTAAGTTTAAAAGAACGGCCAAAAGGCACAAAAACATTAAAGACATTTTTTTTCCTACCAGCTGCCTACTGAAGTAGCATAGATGAGTAGCACGAGTTGGGGATTATTTCTGTAAGAGACGCAAATACGCAGGCAAGTGCTGGATTACGGAATACAGAGCTGGGGAAAATTCTGTATTTTTTCCCCCTATGAACGCTGGGGTTTTCCTTACACCCCGCTAAGTGGAAACAGTGATTACAATTCTTGTTCCCCCTGTACCCTGCTGGAGTTCTCCCTGTACCCTGCTGGAGTTTCCCCTATACCCTGCTGGAGTTTCCCCTATACCCTGCTGGAGTTTACCCTATACCCTGCTGGAGTTCTCCTTGTACCCTGCTTTAGCTCCCTATGTTCCAGTCTCTCCCTCTAGGGAAATGTAGGGGGTAGGTGTTCTTGTGGCAGTCTCTGAAACTTGCAACATTTCCTTGCAGCAGTTACTGAACAGCAGCCCGTGCTTACTGCAACATTAATGTTGATAAGTGTTGAAGCAAGTCGAGCAGCTCACGCGAAATGTGACAGTTTCGACAACGAGCCAATAGTTGGGTGTTTGTCGGAGGACGTGTGTCGACAAGTCGAGAGGCAGTGTGTGTGTGTGTCTGTGTGTGTGTATGTCGACGAGGTAGTGTGTGTGTGTGTGTGTGTGTGTGTGTGTGTGTGTGTGTGTGTGTGTGTGTGTGTGTGTGTGTGTGTGTGTGGGTAGGTGTGTGTGTGTATGTCGACAAGGTAGTGTGTGTGTGTGTGTGTGTGTGTGTGTGTGTTTGTCGGCGTGGGTGTGTGTGTGTGTGTGTGTGTGTGTGTGTGTGTGTGTGTGTGTGTGTGTGTGTGTGTGTGTGTGTGTATGTGTGTGTGTATGTCGACAAGGTAGTGTGTGTGTGTGTATGTGTGTGTGTATGTCGACAAGGTAGTGTGTGTGTGTGTGTGTGTGTGTGTGGACGAAGTAGTGTACGTGTGTGTCGACGAGGCAGTGTGTATATGTCAATGAGGCAGTGTGTATATCTCGACGAGGCAGTGTGCATATCTCGACGAGGCAGTGTATTGTTAAACTGCAATTTATAGACAATACTAATATTTGCACTATGCTAAATGTCAAACAAACTACAGTAGCCACCAGCTATAGTCCACCTTCCATACGGTTTCTCAACTAGGCTGTTTATATGGAATATATATTGTTAAAACTAACAATTAAAAATCAATTATTACGTTTGTTAGTAAAAACTTACTCACCTTATTTGTGAATCCATCACTACTGTCTTCTTCCAAGTCATGAAATTACTCGATACACTAGATAACAAATAGCTGTAACCTATAATATTGCACAAACCTGGTGCTCAACACCTAGGAGAGGTGCTGGTGCTCATATGTGGGTCCTCCAGCAAGTGAAATCACTTACTGGAGAGTTAATGTGTCTTGCAAGCACTAGAACCACTTTTGAGAGATAACTGGAGTCATTCGTCCATATTACAAGCACTAGAACCACTTTTGAGAGATAACTGGAGTCTTTCGTCAGTATTACAAGCACTAGAACCACTTTTGAGAGATAACTGGAGTCATTCGTCCATATTACAAACACTAGAACCACTTTTGAGAGATAACTGGAGTCTTTCGTCAGTATTACAAGCACTAGAACCACTTTTGAGAGATAACTGGAGTCATTCGGCCGTATTACAAGCACTAGAACCACTTCTGAGAGATAACTGGTTTCATTCGCCCGTATTACAAGCACTAGAACCACTATTGAGAGATAACTGGAGTAATTCGTCCGTACTACAAGCACAAGAACCACTTTTGAGAGATAACTTGAGTCATACGGCTGTATTACAAACACCAGAACCACTTTTGAGAAATAACTGGAGTCATTCGTCCGTATTACAAGTACCAGAACCACTTTTGAAAGATAACTGGAATAATTCGTCCGTATTACAATCACTAGAACCACTTTTGAGAGATAACTGGAGTCATTCGTCCGTATTACAAGCACTAGAACCACTTTTGAGAGATAATTGGAGTCATTCGTCCGTATTACAAGCACCAGAACCACTTTTGAAAGATAACTGGAATAATTCGTCCGTATTACAAGCACTAGAACCACTTTTGAGAGATAACTGGAGTCATTCGTCCGTAATACAGGCACTAGAACCACTTTTGAGAGATAATTGGAGTCATTCGTCCGTATTACAAGCACCAGAACCACTTTTGAGAGATAACTAGAGTAATTCGTCCATATTACAAGCACTAGAACAATTATTACCGCTAACAAGATGATCACCAAAACGTTACATTATAACCTAGTTTAACACCGAATACATCGTCTCCTCGCTTAAATATGTCTGGTCATCTTGGAAGTACCTTGCTGCACTGTTTACAGCACTGATGCTCTGAATATGCTTTAGTTTAGTCCATCCCACGTGTATTAATTAATTCGGCAAGCAAACAGGTCTCCAGTACGACGTGCTGATGCACACTGGTGCCCCGGGTGTTTACTCACCCAGCACAGATGCTCTCATGCACTTGTACCAACAGCCGTTGGTATATGTGATAGATTTTGACGTTACTTGCTTACAGGGTATATTCACATGTTCTAGCATTCATTAATAATTAACAATTAAACTAGAACTATTAATATTAGTTTATGCTAGAGGCTTATATACTATGTACACAGCGTTAAGGCTCGCGAAAGACGTCAATTTTATTTTCTGCCGACAGAGATAGTCTAACTTGATTTTATTATTATTATTATTATTATTATTATTATTATTATTATTATTATTATTATTATTATTATTATTATTATTATTATTATTATTATTAATGTTGTATTGAGGAGAAGCTCTAACCTCATAATAGTCAAAGTCTGAGGATACTCGAAGGAAAGGTAAAACAAGTCCAATTCCTTGGATCAAGATCTCTCATCAAGAATAGCCCCCCCCATCTTGGCCCACCCCATTTGTTATAAATGATTTTTTCCACAGTGTCTGGGGCAACGACGCTGTGTGTGTGTGTGTGTGTGTGTGTGTGTGTGTGTGTGTGTATACGAGACACTGGAAGGGGGTCTGTAAATTTGTTAAAAATTTAAGCATGTCTCTGTAGTCCGCCGTCTAGTGAGATTTTTTAAACATTTCTGAACTGTCCACTTTGAAAATGTCCATTTACCTGCTCAAGGTAAATGTCCCGCTGCAGTTTCCTGAAAATATACTTATCGAAGATTTAGAAATGCCTGTTGAGACATTAATGTAATTAATTCTAGAACCCTTGAAAAATTCTACATCAGTTCTGAAAATGTCTATGAATCTGTTCTGGAAAAGACATTGAAATTCTTCTGGAAATGTCTCTAAATTTCCCGTTAAAATGTCTTTGAACTCAACTTCAAAATGCAGCTGAACCTACACTGAGGATACCTATAGTTCTGTCTTAGAAAATGCATTTAAAAACTCTTTTTAGACACTCATCTTCCAATGTTATGTAACCGTCTTCGTATCCGTCTCGAAAATAGATCTGAAAACGCTTAATCTACGTTTTCTGGACCCTTTTTGAAAACGCATCTGAATCCGTGTTGTAAACGCCTTGTCAAGTCCTGTTGAAAACGCCCACAGTCTTTTTAAAAACACACTTCCATGTCGTCTTGAAAAACGCCTTCGAACTCGTCTTGAAAAACGCCTAGGAACTCGTCTTGAAAAACGCTTCCGAAATCGTCTTGAAAACACCCTCAAAGTCGGCTTAAAAACGCTGTCGATGCTATTTTGAAAACACCCTACCAAATCATCTTGAAAATGCCTCCGAAGTCGTCTTGAAAACGCCCTGCCAAGGCGTCTCAATATATGGTGAACTCCATAAATACAGATTTTTGGTATTCCGAGAAAATAATTAGTGTGGCGGATGTGTGATTATCAGAGGGCGAGCGGGACCTGCGTCGGTGCAAAAAAAAAAAAAAAAAGTCGCTTTTGATGTAATAAACTTTATTGCTCGGAGGGAACAGCTCTGAGTGCACTAGTACCCACTCAGGCATTTACTCACAAGCTCTGAGTGCACTAAAACCCACTCAGGTATTTACTCAAGCAGAAGGCGAGAATGCTACAGTGGATATTCAAGGAGATACAACCGGGAATATTACATATTTAACCTGGAGAGTTTCCAGACTGGCGCTCCAAATTCTCGTTTTGCATCTCTTTTAGCGGCATCGATTCGCTGCCAGGAAGTATCCTTCGGTGCCACGACCAGTGGGTATGACGGAACGATCCATACGACCACTGAGACGGTGGAACGATCCATACGACCACTGAAACTGTGGAACGTTCCTTAATGATAAATGACTTTGTATTCCTTCAGTCGCATGTATCTCGCATACACACGTATACAGATACACACAAACACATGAACACACACACACACACACACACACACACACACACACACACACACACACACACACACACACACACACACACACACACACACACACACACGGTTCAGAGAGAGTGACCTAGTAGCGATCAGTGAAGAGGCGGGGCCAGGAGCTCGGACTCGACCCCCGCAACCTCAACTAGGTGAGTACAACTAGGTGAGTACACACACACACACACACACACACGCACACAAATCCATTAATCCACTAAATGAAGGGGCCTGGCATTCAATTCTCAGAGGAGGATGGTCTGTGGTGGAAATTAATACGGTTCGCCAGTCTATAAAACAACGGCAAAATATTCAGTAGTATGCCGTTCATCACTTCCTGCTGCCTCGCAAACAGTGGAGCAATTAAGCACAAGTGTGGCCCTAAGGGCAGACTAGTGTGGCCCTGAGGGAAGACTAGTGTGGCCCTGATGGAAAACTAATGTGGCCCTGATGGAAGACTAGTGTGGCTCTGGGGGTAGGCAAGTGTGGCCCTGAGGGCAGACAGGTGTGGTCCTGAGGGATGACAATTGTGGCCCTCAAGGTATCACACCACTGGGCCCTCACAAACCAGTAACAACGAAACAAGTGCCTCTCTGGCCCCCCGTGATAATCCACCAGTGTTCACAGCCGTGTCTTCCAGCGGTTTTAAAAACCGCCTTGAAAACACGCCTCGGGTGCCACAATATGCCTGAGTGCCATCAACCAGAGCCATAATCGACACTTTGCCAACCTTTTGGACTCAAGCGACCGTAAAGTCAGGAGAGCGCTGTCTCTAACTCTTGTCTTTACATCTGTTTTCACAAGATTTCGTTTATTATCAGAATTTTTTTCTCTCGCGAATCTGGAATTTAATGCACCTGGCCCCCTTGACGCCATTTAAAAAGCAGAAACGAGTTGGAAAAACTGCGCAAAACGTAGTTTTGGCGCGCATGTGGCTGTTGTGGGATGTGCCTTCTCTCTCTCTCTCTTCTTTTCTTTCTCTCTCTATCTCTCTTCTTCTCTTTCTCTCTCTATCTCTCTTCTTCTCTTTCTCTCTCTCTCTCTCTTCTTCTCTTTCTCTCTTTCTCTCTCTTTCTCTCTCATACCTTAAAATCACTTTCAGAATATATCTCACCCTATTCTAAATCATTCACATTTTTGAATACATTCCTAACTAATCGCTCGGTCTAGGATAGTCTACGTTAAGTTAGAATAGTTTATACTAACTTAACCTAAACTATCCTATTATAGGTTAGGTTATATCAAATTACATTATAGTAGGTTAGATTACATATAAATCAGGCTTGGCTATCTTTTGATTATGTTGGGTTATTTTAAGTTAGGTTATGCTAGGTTAGGTTAAGTTAATTCATCGTTAACTAATCTAAATGTATGTAATTTAGCTTCAAACTTTCATTTGCATAAATAATCACGTACACAGCGCGTGCAGTAACAGCGGCAGTGTAAACACGTACAATATTGTGCTCTAATTCATGACAAATTGAACACTCGTTATGCAGGATGACGAAGCTGCGAGCCCGTCATTGGCCTGTGTGTGTGTGTGTGTGTGTGTGTGTGTGTGTGTGTGTGTGTGTTTGTGTGTGTGTACTCACCTATTTGTACTCACCTATTTGTGGTTGCAGGGGTCGAGTCTTAGCTCCTGGCCCCGCCTCTTCACCGGTTGCTACTGGGCCCTCTCTCTCCCCGCTCCATGAGCTTTATCAAACCTCGTCTTAAAACTGTGTATGGTTCCTGCCTCCACTACGTCATTTTCTAGGCTATTCCACTGCCTGACAACTCTATGACTGAAGAAATACTTCCTAATATCTCTCTGACTCATTTGTGTCTTCAACTTCCAATTGTGGCCTCTTGTTTCTGTGTCCCCTCCCTGGAACATCCTGTCTTTGTCCACCTTGTCTATTCCACGCAGTATTTTATATGTCGTTATCATGTCTCCCCTCACCCTCCTGTCCTCCAGTGTCGTCAGGCCGATTTCCCTTAATCTTTCTTCATAGGACATTCCCCTTAGCTCTGGAACTAACCTTGTAGCAAACCATTGTACTTTCTCTAGTTTCTTGACGTGCTTTATCAAGTGCGGGTTCCAAACAGGTGCTGCATACTCCAGTATGGGCCTGACATACACGGTGTACAGTGTCTTGAACGATTCCTTACTAAGGTATCGGAATGCTGTTCTCAGGTTTGCCAGGCGCCCATATGCTGCAGCAGTTATCTGATTGATATGTGCTTCCGGAGACATGCTCGGTGTTATACTCACCCCAAGATCTTTCTTCTTGAGTGAGGTATGCAGTCTTTGGTCACCTAGCCTATACTCTGTCTGTGGTCTTCTGTGCCCTTCCCCTATCTTCATGACTTTGCATTTGGCAGGATTAAATTCGAGAAGCCATTTGCTGGACCAGGTGTCCAGTCTGTCCAGGTCTCTTTGAAGTCCTGCCTGGTCCTCATCTGATTTAATTCTCTTCATTAACTTCACATCATCTGCAAACAGGGACACTTCTGAGTCTAACCCTTCCATCATGTCGTTCATATATACCAAAAATAGCACTGGTCCTAGGACAGATCCCTGTGGGACCCCGCTCGTCACAGGTGCCTACTGTGATACATCAGTACGTACCATGACTCGTTGTTGCCTCCCTGTCAGGTATTCTCTGATCCATTGCAGTGCCCTTTCTGTTATATGCACCTGATGCTCTAGCTTCTGCACTAATCTCTTGTGAGGAACTGTGTCAAAGGCCTTCTTGCAGTCCAAGAAGATGCAATCAACCCACCCCTCTCTCTCGTGTCTTACTTCTGTTATTTTATCATAAAACTCCAGAAGGTTTGTGACACAGGATTTGCCTTCCATGAATCCGTGCTGGTTGGCATTTATACTCTTGTTCCGTTCCAGGTGCTCCACCACTCTCCTCCTGATAATCTTCTCCATAACTTTGCATACTATACACGTCAATGACACAGGTCTATAGTTTAGTGCCTCTTTTCTGTCTCCTTTTTTAAAAATGGGAATTACATTTGCCGTCTTCCATACCTCAGGTAGTTGCCCAGTTTCCAGGGACGTGTTGAAGATTGTGGTAAGTGGCACGCACAACATATCTGCTCCCTCTCTAAAAACCCACGGGGAGATGTTGTCCGGTCCCATTGCCTTTGAGGTATCGATGTCCCTTAGCAGTTTCTTCACCTCCTCCTCATCTGTATGTATGTTGTCCAACACTTGTTGGTGTATTCCTTGTTGGTGTCCCCA
>NC_091295.1:41285886-41293386 GCF_038502225.1 Cherax quadricarinatus | reverse complement strand
ACTCACCCAACAAGAAGACGGGGGATGGTATCCTGCACCCTCCATCAACTGCTCCAATCTCGAGAAATCGCTGATTAAGACAACACCAAGTGATGTTGTTTGTCTGAGTGTATATATATACACAGTGTTTATAATGTTTATAGACAGAAATTAAGAGACAAGATTGTGTTAAAGTTTGTTTCTTATAGATCTACCTGTTATATTAAAGGAACTTATATATAAAGTGTAAGCTTTCAAATATATATTAACAGTGAAATTTATATATGTGTAAGTAATATTCACGTGTGATTACAGTTATACAGTGACATTTATAGTGTATAGTGAATGAAGTGTATAATATCGTTATTTACGATTAATCATCATGGTCAGGCTGACACAGCACACAAGCCATAAACACCAGCCACATGTACGGTGTACCCTTCATGGTCATTGACCCTGAGGTTAAGCTTAGTGGGTCAGTAGTGTCTGACTCGATTATTGCTGACTTAAGCATAACAAAAACTCAGCTGTCTATAGCAGTACAGTGTTTTTTAAACACTCTAAGTGTGGTGCTAGAATTTTCAGTATACCATTAAAATGGCTTGTTTGAAAACTCAGTTTCAGTCTTTACAGACTAAGATTACACAATTAGAAAATCTAATTTCAGTCTGTCTAGGATTAACTCAAGATACAAACATAGATTTTGATGATCTTGAGGTCAAGTTTGAATTATTTACACAACGTCTGGAAATAATTAATTCAGACTATACACATTATGAAAATAAATTTCTTGAATCAGATCCATCTGAGGATGAAATTAAAAATGTTTTGGATACTTTTAGTGATCAACAATTAAGGTGGACAGGAGTACAGGCTATCTGCCGTAAAACTCTGTCACAGAGACCTACTATAACTAGTGGGCAACCACCTGTTACACCTGTAACAACAACAAGTGTCCCATTACCAAGCTTACCTACATTGTCATTACCTATTTTCCAAGGTCATAATTATGAAGAATTCATTAGTGGTTTTCAATCCATAGTAAATTCACGAACTGACATAGATGAGATTGCCAAGTTCAATTACCTTAAATGTCTTGTGAAGGGAGAACCCTATGAACTGATTAAGTCATTTCCGGTGGTTAAAGGTAATTATCAAATAGCCTTACGTGTCTTAGCAGACAATTACTTCGATGCTGACAAGGCTAGAGTTAGACATGCAGTCTTAATATCAAGCTTGAAGCCACCCAAACATTGTTTTTCAGACTTACAGGCATTTAGAATTACATTAGACAATAGTCTCAGATCTCTAGATGCTAAATATGACCTAAGACAATGTGATTGGTTTATCAGTGGTATTGTACAGGATAAGCTGTCACCACAAACTATTGAACGATTAAATATTATGTTCAATAAACGCTATTTCACTTGTGAGGAAATTAGCAATGGTTTACAAACAATAGTTTCATGCATGCAAGCAACGAGACAAGATGAAAAATCCACAAATCCCGTGGATAATAAACCTTCAACTCAGTATAAAAAGAGTATACCTACTCCCACTAAACCACATAATGGGAAATCCCATATAGGCATTTATCAAGCTGTGAATACAATAGACAGTAAACAGACTGTCACACATAAACGTACTCCAAAATGTGTACTTTGTGATGGAACACATTGGGCACAGTATTGTAGTCAATACACATCAATGGAGGCACGTAAACAACGTGTTCATCAGCTGAAAAGATGCATCAAGTGTTTAGGTGAACACAAGGGAGGAAAATGCTCACTGAAGAAGTGTTTTAAATGCAAGGGTATGCATCATACAGCATTATGCCCAAATACTTTTGCTGAACAGCAGCAGACTTCCACAGAATCAGGAAGTCAACAAGCAACAGCATTAAATGTGAGAGATAAGTTTAAAGCAACTGCTCTCCCGATAGCTCGAGTTGAGTTATCTAATAAATTACACAAAACCAATGTGCTAACACTATTTGATCAAGGCTCACAAAGGTCCTTCATAAGAAGAACAGTGTTGCAGAAACTGAATAAACAACCCTATGCCAAAATACAGTTAGATATAGCTGGTTTTTTCCATAATTCTGGTAAACAGACATATGACCTAGCCAAAATCACTGTTGGTCTAGGAAACAGGAAAAAGACAGTAGAAGCTGTGGTAGTAGATGATTTGCCTAAGTCTGTGCAGATCCAGGGATTAAAAGAAACAGTTGCAGCACTGAAAGCAGCTAAGGTCAAGTTAGCCTGTCCTGACATACAGACGGACACAATTAGTCCAATTGATTTAATCATTGGAAGTGATTATTATCACTGTTTTGTGCAAAATATAGTAAGTAAACATGATGTTCACTTGCTGAAAACAGCAGGAGGCCACATGATATGTGGTCCCATTCCCTCTCAAAGTGGGAAAGAAGCTGATATTGATTCAGTGGAAAATGTACTAGTTACGAGAATAACCGCTGATCATGTACCACAGCAAAAATTATCATTACTGGAAGAAATGAATGAACCAGTTGATAAGTTGTGGGATTTAGATGCGATAGGTATTGATGTAAATAAACCAAGCCCACAAGAGTCTCAGACTTATAACCAATATTTGGACACTGTCAAATATAAAGATGGACAGTATTGGGTTAGGTTACCATGGAAATTAAATCCACCACATCTGCCTAGCAATTATCGCATGGCTTTCGGACAGATGAAAGCACAAATACATGAGCTCAGGAAGAATCCAGAGCTACTGACTGTCTATGATAATATCATACAAGAACAGTTGGACAATAAATTCATTGAGGAAATAGTCGAAGATAAGTTGAAGACAAACGCTCATTATCTCCCGCACCATGGAGTCAGAAAAGATTCTGAAACCACTCCACTACGTGTTGTATATAATTGCAGCGCACGTGCAAATAAAGATGTAGCAAGTCTTAATGACTGTCTGATGACCGGACCCTCACTAACTGAGAAGCTTGGAGACGTGCTTATGAAATTTCGCACAAACCCATATGCCTACACGGCTGATATTTCCAAGGCTTTCTTAAGAGTAGGACTACAAGAAATAGATAGAGATTATACTCGATTCTTGTGGCCTGAAAATCCACATGATCCTCAAAGTCCTGTGAAAACTTATCGTTTCAAATCAGTATTATTTGGTGCAACATCCTCTCCATTCTTACTAGAAGCTACTCTAAATACACATTTGAAGAAATCTGAAAGTCCCTTCAAAGAAGTCTTAAAGAAAAGTTTCTATGTGGACAATCTTCAAGGTATTGTGAATAAAGAGGAGGATTTGAAATCCTTATACAGAGAAGCTAACAAGGAGATGAAAGAAGCAAATATGCCTCTAAGGATGTGGAATACAAATTCAAAGCAATTAAGGGAACTTATCAAAGAAGATTTCCCTGAAACTGAAATTCCTGATTGCAACAATATGCTGGGACTTAATTGGAACACACAGGAAGATACTCTGAGTCTCAAAAAGATAAACAATAAATCATGCAGTACACTCACTAAACGTAGTTTACTGTCAGAGGTATCACAATGTTTTGATCCTCTAGGACTCGTCTCACCAATTACCATAAAGGGTAAAATGCTTATGCAAGATGCATGGAAACTCAAAATTGGATGGGATGAGAACTTGCCTCTAGAAATGAGTCAAGCATGGGATGAAATATCCAGGGAGTTTAAACAACTTCATCAAATTAAATTTCCCAGACAAATAGGTCAAGAGGGAAACAATTACACATTACATGTGTTCTGTGATGCGTCAACCAGAGGTTATGGCGCTGTAGCTTACATGAGTAATGCTGAAGGAAGTACACTAATTACTTCAAAGGCCAGGGTAGCACCCTTGAAGGTCAGAACAGTACCACAATTGGAACTGACAGCACTCTATGTAGGTACAAAATTAGCTGTCTATCTCAACAAAGTACTTGATCATCTCACTATTGAGAAAACCGTGATCTGGAGTGATAATGAGGCAGTTCTCCAGTGGTTAAGAAATAATAAGAGTAAGTTGGTCTATGTACAGAACAGAGTAGCAGAAATAAAAGAGATGCAGAGAGATTATCTCTTTCTTCACGTCTCTACCCAAGAGAATCCAGCTGACATGTTGTCACGTGGTGTCCCACTCAAGAAATTTGTGGATAATAAATTATGGCTCCACGGACCGAACTGGCTCTCTGATGAAAATAACTGGCCTCAGCAAAAAGCTCACATTATGCCAGAAGAAACAGTCTGCTTGAACACAGCAGAAATAAGTTGTGTAAATACTGCAGACACAACAGAAATAGTCATTGATGGATCTAAATACTCATCTTTGGGTAAACTCTTAAGAGTTACAGCTCTTGTCTTTAAATTCATTAAAGGAATAAAACCTGATTATGAATGTCTTGAACCCATTAAATACTGGGTGAAACTAATACAGAAAGATGTTTTCTCTACAGAATATAAATTTCTAGAAACACAAGATAAATCCCCAAAGAAACCTGTTATGATTAATTCTTTAGGACTTTATCTCGACTCAGAAAAGATTATAAGATGTCGAGGAAGAATTCATAATTCTTCACTACCTAAAGAAGCCATACATCCAATATTGATCCCCAAGAATCATTGGCTAACAAAACTGATTGTGCAAAACGCCCACAGTAACGTGTTACATGGTGGGGTAGCTGACACACTTTGTCATATACGACAATCCTACTGGATACCTCAAGGTCGACAAAGTGTGAAAAAACAAATAAAGGACTGTATTACTTGTCGTCACTACGATATGCGAGTATGTCAGTATCCAGGTCCACCTCCATATCCCTCTGAAAGAGTTTGTCATATCACTCCATTTGAGGTGACAGGTGTAGATTACACTGGACCAATAATTTTAACCAAAACAGTTGACAAAGTTCCCATCAAGGTGTACATCTGTTTGTTCACTTGTGCTACAACTAGAGCAGTACATCTAGAAGTAGCCACTGACATGTCTGCTGAAACTTTTATCAAATTATTCAGAAGGTTTGCAGCCAGAAGGGCATGTCCCAGACTGATGATTTCAGATAATGCAACGAACTTTGTTGCTGGTGCTGCTTATATAAGCAAGATCTTTGATCAACCAGAAGTACAACAGATGCTGAATCAACGCAGATGTCGTTGGAGATACATTCCTCCTAAATCTCCATGGCACGGCGGATTTTATGAAAGAATGATCGGCATTGTAAAACGTTGTTTAAGGAAGACTCTTCATCGTCAGAGAATAGACTTAGAAGAATTCCGTACAGTTGTGACTGAAATAGAAAATAGAGTCAACAACAGACCTCTAACTTATGTTACCGATGATCTGGACAATTTAGAAGTGTTAAGTCCATCTCATTTACTCCATGGCAGAAGGCTCGAACCTGTTCCTCCCATGAATGATAAAGAAATCATAGAGGATCCTACTTATTTCGAACCTGAGCAACTCAGACGTAAATTCAAACACCTTAATAAAGTGATTGAATGTTGGGAGAAAATTTGGCGAGAAGACTATCTCACCTCATTGAGAGAACACTTCTATGGAGCTGGTGTTCCTGAAAATCATAAGTCCTTAAGACCTGGTGACATAGTGATTATCGACAATGATGGTCCGAGGTCCCAATGGCCACTTGGAAAAATTGTGACCATATATCCTGATGCAAATGGAATCATCAGGACAGTTGATGTTTTGAGCAAAGGTGTAGTGAATAAGCGGACAATAAATAAACTAGTGCCGTTAGAATTACACAGTGTTGAAAACAAAATTAGTGATTCTCCAGAAACCACACAGACTAAAGCTGTTCAGAAAAGACAAGCAGCAGTGGTGGCGAGTGAGAAAATTAAATTAATGTTAAGTGATGAATAGTTCACCTGCAGCGAACCTCCGCCGCCCCCCAGTGTGGAGAAATTTTCTCAAGGGGGGGGGTTATCAGCCCCCTTCAGCCCCCTTCAGCCCTTTCAGCCCTGAGGGGCCACTCAGAAGGGGCGAGCGTCTTGTTTACTGCTAGAGTGAGTAATTGATCACAGATGCTATGCCACGTAGTCAAATGACCTCTGCTCCTTGCAGCGGTGTTGCAACGTGTATTTTTATAAGAGACAGTACATCTCTTACTTAGCAGGACAATTAAGGAAAATCCTGCTCCCACTTTATTACCATAGTAAAGATAGTGTACATTGTTGTCTATGATTAAGACAGCAAGAAACAAACATTCTGCTTTGCTTCATCGAGGAGGTGACAAGGATGCAAGGTACTAGGTCAGCGTTTTTTTTTTTTTTGTGCTGGGGGCAGTGACGGCATGGAGCACTGTGGCGTCTGGCAGACTATCTTTGACTCTACTACGAGTGACACTGACGCCAGGATAACCAACAAAGAACACTGATCTGTGCGTTAGTGTGGACAAAGTGTCTCACAAAACACGATAAACATAAGAGAGGTGTGATCAGCTTCTCTTGTGATACATTGTGAACAATAAAGACAAATCTTGTGGAACATAGTGTACCAGTGTGCGTTTCCTAGACAATGGAAGACGTGGACATCCAAGGACACTTCAGCTTCTATCAAGTCACCGATATCTGTCGAAGGTGTTGAGAACACCATAGCTCACGTTACAAAGAGCAAGGTATGTTACGAATTTCTTGTAGATCGGGGGATTGCGCAATTCTTGAGTCACAAGGAGTTTGTAATCAACCTATAATCGGCAGTAAGGTGTGGACTTTTGAGTCCAAACAAGTAGGTATTTCGTCAGCCATCATCGAATGAAATATGCTGACATAACACCCCCTAGGGGTAATTTATACTTACAAATTGTATCTCTTGACAGCCCACTGTTGTGATGGTTTCGACAGCTTCTAGACCTCGTCTGCAGGGGCGGCTGTGTAGACGATTTGCTGTCATTTATCAGCTAAGTGTTCATTATATATAGTTATAATAAACACAGCAGGTAAGGCCAAAAATCTCCAACACCTCCTCAGCCTCCTTGCATTTTGTTGCTACATATTCCATCATCTCATTAACTGGCTTCCCTGCCAGTTCTCTGTCCCACTGAACCCCGTTCAGGTAGTTCCTCATTCCTGTGTAGTCCCCTTTCTTGTAGTTTGGCTTCATTCGTCCTGGCCTTCCTGCTTCTCCCTCCACTTGTAGCTCTACTGTGTATTCGAAGCTTAAATCCACATGGTCACTGGCCCCAAGGGGTCTTTCATATGTGATGTCCTCGATATCTGCACTACTCAAGGTGAATACTAAGTCCAGCCTTGCTGGTTCATCCTCTCCTCTCTCTCTTGTAGTGTCCCTTACGTGTTGGTACATGAAGTTTTCCAGTACCACCTCCATCATCTTAGCCCTCCATGTATGTTGGCCCCCATGTGGCTCCAAGTTCTCCCGTTCGATCTCCTTGTGGTTAAAGTCGCCCATGATCAGGAGCTTTGCCCTGCATGCATGAGCTCTTCTCGCCACTGCAGCCAGTGTGTCAACCATCGCTCTATTGCTCTCGTCATACTCTTG
>NC_091295.1:41170886-41280886 GCF_038502225.1 Cherax quadricarinatus | reverse complement strand
GCAGGAAGTTTCTCATACCTGTGTAGTCCCCCCTTTTATAGTTTGGCCTGTCCCCTTCAGTTCCTGTTACCTTCTCCACTTGTAACTCTACTATATAATCAAAACTCAGAACCACGTGATCGCTAGCTCCAAGGGGCCTCTCGTAAGTGATGTTCTCAATGTCTGAACTGCTCAGGGTGAACACAAGATCCAGTCTTGCTGGCTCATCCTCCCCTCTCTCTCTGGTTGTGTCCCTGACATGTTGATGCATGAGGTTTTCAAGTACCACATCCATCATCTTGGCTCTCCATGTTTCGGGACCCCCATGTGGCTCCAGGTTTTCCCAGTCGATCTCCCTTTGGTTGAAATCGCCCATTACCAGTAACTTTGCTCTGCTCGAGTGAGCTCTTCTTGCCACCTCAGCCAGTGTGTCCACCATCACCCTGTTGTTTTCTTCGTACTCCTCTCTTGGCCTCCTGCAGTTCTGTGGTGGGTTATACATCACTCCAATGACTACTTTATGTTCTCCGGACTGAATTGTACCTACAATGTAGTCTCTTTCTCCAATCATGTCCATGCCTTCCATTTCCTCAAATGCCCATCGGTGTTTTATGAGCAGTGCAACCCCTCCTCCCCCTCTACTCCTTCTATCTTTCCTCAGGATCTGATATCCTGTTGGGAAGATTGTGTCTGTTATTGTCTCAGCGAGTTTTGTTTCTGTGACTGCTATGATGTCTGGGGATTTTTCACTGATTCTTTCGTTCCACTCCTCATGTTTATTCGTTATTCCATCCGCGTTTGTGTACCAAACCTTCAGTTTCTTTTCTATCATTGTGGTCATGCAAGAATATTGGGGTTGGGGGAGCGAGAGCCTTGGTGGGGGCCTATATGGGGCTGTGGTGTAGGTGGGGTTGTGTTGATGGGGGTGGGGTCAGAATGCCCATAAGGGACAGCTGTTGGGGTGAGGTTTGTGATATGGGGGTTGGTGGCAGAGGGAACAGTGAGTGGGTTGTAGTATAGGTTGCTCAGTTGCGTTGGGAATGTCGCGGTTGGAGTCTTTTGGTGGGAGATTCTGTGGGGTGTGTTTGCCCTTCCTCCTGTGTCTGGGTCCTGCTCATTTTCGTCATTGCCTCTCGTTCCTCCTTGCGTCTCTGTACCCTCTCTTTCAGTGTAGTCCTTTCTTCTTGTGTTCTGTCGCGGTCGAGGTATACTCTCTGGTACCCCTGTTTGTCCCTCAGTCTTGCTTTCTCTTGCAGAATCCTGGTTCGAACTGATTCTTCCTTGAAAGTTACTCTGACAGGCCGTATCCTTCCACTCGCAAACCACCCAATTCTCTGAAAATTTGTCACCTGGGTCATATCGCCCTCCCCTATTGTTTTCATGATGCCTTCAATCATTTTTTTCTCCTCCTGTTTTATTTCTTCAAAGTTGTCCCCCTTGGCTTCTTGGAGCCCGTACACAAAAACTGACCTCGCCCTTTCCTCCTCCCACTGAGTCTCCATCTGCTTCCTCTGAGACATTTTATTTCCTTCCATTGACATGTTCTTGCCTTCAGTCCCTGTCATATCTGAAACTTCTATTCTCAGTGAACTGTCTTTCCTGACCAGCTGTCCCTTGCTACTGCAGTTGGCTGTTAGAATCTCTGCATATAGCATACCTTAATTGTCTTCGGACCTGTCATTTGATCTTAGTGTGCTCATCGTCTTTTTCCTGGCATGTCTCCGTTGTTGCTTACCGTCCCCTTGTCTGTGCCTGACTTTGAATTTCCTGATGTCACATCTGAATTGTCATTTGTCTCTCTAATCTGTTTCAGTTTCTCTTCTAAGCACTGTATCCTAGCTTCTGCTGCTAAGACCTGTACTTCCCACTTCCTGCACTCTTCAGCTATCCGCTCCTCCATTTTCTTACCAAGCTCTACTATCTTCCTTCCCCACTCTTCCTCCCGTGTGTATGTGTGTGTGTGTGTATGTGCGTGTGTGTGTGTGTATGTATGTGTGTGTGTGTGTATGTGTGTGTGTGTGTGTGTGTGTGTGTGTGTGTGTGTGTGTGTGTGTGTGTGTGTGTGTGTGTGTGTGTGTGTGTGTGTGTGTATGTGTGATGTATGTGTGTGTGTGTGTATGTGTGTGTGTGTATGTGTGTGTGTGTGTGTGTGTGTGTGTGTGTGTGTGTGTGTGTGTGTGTGTGTGTGTGTGTGTGTGTGTGTGTGTGTGTGTGTGTGTGTGTGTGTGTGTGTGTGTGTGTGTGTGTGTGTGTGTGTGTGTGTGTGTGTGTGTGCAAGCTCGCTCCTGGAGACCTTTACACAACAAAGGAAAACAAGAAACGTTTTACCTCATCAGCTGATCATCCAGCACAACTTGTGACCTTGCTGCCCACTCCCACAGACACGCCCACTTCGTACTAGCTCACGCCCACACGCTAATCCTCCCCTGTCCTCCCCCTGTCCTCCCCCTGTCCTCCCCTGTCCTCCCCTGTCCTCTCCATCCGTCTCTAGAGGCCGGAGAGAAAACAAATGAGCAACAGCAGCACGAAACAATACCTGATATATTTTATAAAGCGTAACAAGGAAGACTCAGGAAGGGAAGATAGTCAAAGCAAGTGTTTACAATGAAGCACAGATGTAAAGAGTACTGAGAAGGAATTCAGGCAGGACAGAAGACGTGCAGATCAAGTGCTCACACTGAAGCATGAAAGGGAGCAGTTGCTGGATAAAAATAGGATACTGTTTATAGGATTTACGAGTATAGAAAGATCATAGGATACACAAGGCTACAAATGTGGCAGATCTGTCAAATATAATACAAACAGATACGTTACAGTCTCCCAAGTGCTGGTTATTTGTTTATTGTTCCAGCCACGGTATTGATTTTTAATTCTAGATGTAATAAAGATAATGGTGTTACTAAGAACAAGTATCATTAGAATGATACTTGTAGATACGACATGGTTATGTAATCTATCTTCAAAAAGTAGATGGAATGTAGATACATTTTTAACACGTTAACATGAAATGTACATGTCCGAGCGAAGAAATATGAACACTGTCACTTCTACGTGGCACAACTGGGAAACATAATGGAATATCTCCAAGTAATGTTTATAGAGAAGCAACGTTACTGTCCTAGGTGGGTAGGATTACCTGCAGTGTTAGAAGATTTATTAAAAGTGTTCGTGACATATGATCAAGCTATAATCCTTTCATATGGATGTTAAATACTCGATAATTCTTTTCTTGTTAAATCTTTTCTTGTTAAATCTTTTCGAAGTAAAATAGTTAATAAGTACTGAGAAACTTTATGAAAGGCAAAGTTACTTTATCCTCAGTCACTTACAGATTTCTTAAGTGCTTACATAAAGCTGCTTTACTTACAAAACTAGAGATTTTATATCTGTAAGGAATCATTTATTTTAAATGTTAAAGCAGTGCTTTCTTCTGATTAAATTTTATTTTCCATTTATTAAATCACCATAATATGGGAACTAAAGTACAGACTGGCGATCCTCTGTCTTGTGACCTGACGTGTGGATCCTCTGTCTTGTGACCTGACGTGTGGATCCTCTGTCTTGTGACCTGAGGTGTGGATCCTCTGTCTTGTGACCTGACGTGTGGGTCCTCTGTCTTGTGACCTGACGTGTGGGTCCTCTGTCTTGTGACCTGAGGTGTGGATCCTCTGTCTTGTGACCTGACGTGTGGGTCCTCTGTCTTGTGACCTGACGTGTGGATCCTCTGTCTTGTGACCTGACGTGTGGATCCTCAGTCTTGTGACCTGACGTGTGGATCCTCTGTCTTGTGACCTGAGGTGTAGATCCTTTGTCTTGTGACCTGAGGTGTGTATCCTCTGTCTTGTGACCTGAGGTGTGGATCCTCTGTCTTGTGACCTGAGGTGTGGATCCTCTGTCTTGTGACCTGAGGTGTGGATCCTCTGTCTTGTGACCTGATGTGCGGATCCTCTGTCTTGTGACCTGAGGTGTGGATCCTCTGTCTTGTGACCTGAGGTGTGGATCCTCAGTCTTGTGACCTGAGGTGTGGACCCTCTGTCTTGTGACCTGAGGTGTGGATCCTCTGTCTTGTGACCTGACGTGTGGATCCTCTGTCTTGTGACCTGACGTGTGGATCCTCTGTCTTGTGACCTGAGGTGTGGATCCTCTGTCTTGTGACCTGAGGTGTAGATCCTCTGTCTTGTGACCTGATGTGTAGATCCTCTGTCTTGTGACCTGAAGTGTGGATCGTCTGTCTTGTGACCTGAGGTTTGGATCCTCTGTCTTGTGACCTGAGGGGTGGATCCTCTGTCTTGTGACCTGAGATGTGGATCCTCTGTCTTGTGACCTGAGGTGTAGATCCTCTGTCTTGTGACCTGATGTGTGGATCCTCTGTCTTGTGACCTGAGGTGTGGATCCTCTGACTTGTGACCTGAGGTGTGGATCCTCTGTCTTGAGACCCGAGGCGTGGATCCTTTGTCTTGTGACCTGAGGTGTGGATCCTCTGTCTTGTGACCTGAGGTATAGATCCTCTGTCTTGTGACCTGATGTGTGGATCCTCTGTCTTGCGACCTGAGGTATGGATCCTCTGCCTTGTGACCTGAGGTGTGGATCCTCTGTCTTGTGACCTGAGGTGTAGATCCTCTGTTTGTGACCTGATGTGTGGATCCTATGTCTTGTGACCTGAGGTGTGGATCCTCTGTCTTGTGACCTGACGTGTGGATCCTCTGTCTTGTGACCTGAGGTGTGGATCCTCTGTCTTGTGACCTGAGGTGTAGATACTCTGTCTTGTGACCTGAGGTGTGAGTCCTCTGTCTTGTGACCTGAGGTGTGGATCCTCTGTCTTGTGACCTGAGGTGTGGATCCTCTGTCTTGTGACCTGAGGTGTGGATCCTCTGTCTTGTGACCTGAAGTGTGGATCCTTTGTCTTGTGACCTGAGGTGTGGATCCTCTGTCCTGTGACCTGAGGTGTGGATCCTCTGTCTTGTGACCTGAGGTGTGGATCATTTGTCTTGTGACCTGAGGTGTAGATCCTCTGTCTTGTGACCTGATGTGTGGATCCTCTGTCTTGTGACCTGAGGTGTGGATCCTCTGTCTTGTGACCTGAGGTGTGGATCCTCTGTCTTGTGACCTGAGGTGTGGATCCTCTGTCTTGTGACCTGAGGTGTAGATCCTCTGTCTTGTGACCTTATGTGTAGATCCACTGTCTTGTGACCTGAGGTGTGGATCGTCTGTCTTGTGACCTGAGGTTTGGATCCTCTGTCTTGTGACCTTAGGCGTGGATCCTCTGTCTTGTGACCTGAGATGTGGATCCTCTGTCTTGTGACCTGAGGTGTAGATCCTCTGTCTTGTGACCTGATGTGTTGATCCTCTGTCTTGTGACCTGAGATGTGGATCCTCTGTCTTGTGACCTGAGGTGTGGATCCTCTGTCTTGAGACCTGAGGCGTGGATCCTCTGTCTTGTGACCTGAGGTGTGGATCCTCTGTCTTGTGACCTGAGGAGTAGATCCTCTGTCTTGTGACCTGATGTGTGGATCCTCTGTCTTGTGACCTGAGGTGTGGATCCTCTGTCTTGTGACCTGAGGTGTGGATCCTCTGTCTTGTGACCTGAGGTGTGGATCCTCTGTCTTTGTGACCTGAGGTGTGGATCCTCTGCCTTGTGATCTGAGGTGTGGATCCTCTGTCTTGTGACCTGAGGTGTGGTTCCTCTGTCTTGTGACCCGAGGTGTAGATCCTCTGTCTTGCGACCTGATGTGTGGATCCTCTGTCTTGTGACCTGAGGTGTGGATCCTCTGTCTTGTGACCTGAGGTGTGGATCCTCTCTCTTGTGACCTGAGGTGTAGATCCTCTGTCTTGTGACCTGATGTGTGGATCCTCTCTCTTGTGACCTGAGGTGTAGATCCTCTGTCTTGTGACCTGAGGTGTGGATCCTCTGCCTTGTGGCCTGAGGTGTGGATCCTCTGTCTTGAGACCTGAGGCGTGGATCCTCTGTCTTGTGACCTGAGGTGTGGATCCTCTGTCTGGTCACCTGAGGTGTAGATCCTCTGTCTTGTGACCTGATGAGTGGAACCTCTGTCTTGTGACCTGAGGTGTGGATCCTCTGTCTTGTGACCTGAGGTGTGGATCCTCTGTCTTGAGACCTGAGGCGTGGATCCTCTGTCTTGTGACCTGAGGTGTGGATCCTCTGTCTTGTGACCTGAGGTGTGGATCCTCTATCTTGTGACCTAAGGTGTGGATCCTCTGTCTTGTGACCTGACGTGTGGATCCTCTGTCTTGTGACCTGAGGTGTGGATCCTCTGTCTTGTGACCTGAGGTGTGGATCCTCTGTCTTGAGACCTGAGGCGTGGATCCTCTGTCTTGTGACCAGAGGTGTGGATCCTCTGTCTTGTGACCTGAGGTGTGGATCCTCTATCTTGTGACCTGAGGTGTGGATCCTCTGTCTTGTGACCTGAGGTGTGGGTCCTCTGTCTTGTGACCAGAGGTGTGGATCCTCTGTCTTGTGACCTGAGGTGTTGATCTTCTGTCTTGTGACCTGAAATGTGGATCCTCTGTCTTGTGTCCTGAGGTGTGAATCCTCTGTCTTGTGACCTGAGGTGTGGAACGTCTGTCTTGGGACCTGAGATGTGGGTCCTCTGTCTTGTGACCTGAGGTGTGGATCCTCTGTCTTGCGACCTGAGATGTGGGTCCTCTGTCTTGTGACCTGAGGTATGGATCCTCTGTCTTGTGACCTGAGGTGTGGATCCTCTGTCTTGTGACCTGAGGTGTGGAACGTCTGTCTTGGGACCTGAGATGTGGGTCCTCTGTCTTGTGTCCTGAGTTGTGGATCCTCTGTCTTGTGACCTGAGGTGTGGATCCTCTGTCTTGCGACCTGAGATGTGGGTCCTCTGTCTTGTGACCTAAGGTGTGGATCCTCTGTCTTGTGACCTGAGGTGTGGATCCTCTGTCTTGTGACCTGAAGTGTGGATTCTCTGTCTTGTGACCTGAGGTGTGAATCCTATGTCTTGTGTGCTGAGGTGTGGATCCTCTGTCTTGTGACCTGAGGTGTGGATCCTCTGTCTTGTGTCCTGAGGTGCGGATCCTCTGTCATGAGACCTGAGGTGTTTATCCTCTGTCTTGTGACCTGAGGCGTGGATCCTATGCCTTGTAACCTGAGGTGTGGGTCCTCTGTCTTGTGACCTGAGGTGTGGATCCTCTGTCTTGTGTCCTGAGGTGCGGATCCTCTGTCTTGTGACCTGAGGTGTTTATTCTCTGTCTTGTGACCTTAGGTGTGGATCCTCTGTCTTGTGACCTGAGGCGTGGATCCTATGCCTTGTAACCTGAGGTGTGGGTCCTCTGTCTTGTGACCTGAGGTGTGGATCCTCCTTCTTGTGACCTGAGGTGTGGATCCTCTGTCTTGTGACCTGAGGTGTGGATCCTCTGTCTTGTGACCTGAGGTGTGGATCCTCTGTCTTGTGACCTGAGGTGTGGATCCTCTGTCTTGTGACCTGAGGTGTGGATCCTCTGTCTTGTGTCCTGAGGTGTGGATCCTCTGTCTTGTGACCTGAGGTGTTTATCCTCTGTCTTGTGACCTGAGGTGTGGATCCTCTGTCTTGTGACCTGAGGCGTGGATCCTATGTCTTGTGACCTGAGGTGTGGGTCCTCTGTCTTGTGACCTGAGGTGTGGATCCTCTATATTGTGACCTGAGGTGTGGATCCTCTGTCTTGTGACCTGACGTGTGGATCCTCTGTCTTGTGACCTGAGGTGTGGATCCTCTGTCTTGTGACCTGAGGTGTGAATCCTCTGTCTTGTGACCTGAGGTGTGAATCTTCTGTCTTGTGACCTGAGATGTGGATCTTCTATATTGTGACCTGAGGTGTGGATTCCCTGTCTTGTGACCTGAGGTGTTGATCCTCTGTCTTGTGACCTGAGGTGTTGATCCTCTGTCTTGTGACCTGATGTGTGGATCCTCTCTCTTGTGACCTGAGGTGTAGATCCTCTGTCTTGTGACCTGAGGTGTGGATCCTCTGTCTTGTGGCCTGAGGTGTGATCCTCTGTCTTGAGACCTGAGGCGTGGATCCTCTGTCTTGTGACCTGAGGTGTGGATCCTCTGTCTTGTGACCTGAGGTGTAGATCCTCTGTCTTGTGACCTGATGTGTGGATCCTCTGTCTTGTGACCTGAGGCGTGGATCCTCTGTCTTGAGACCTGAGGCGTGGATCCTCTGTCTTGTGACCTGAGGTGTGGATCCTCTGTCTTGTGACCTGAGGTGTGGATCCTCTATCTTGTGACCTTAGGTGTGGATCCTCTGTCTTGTAACCTGACGTGTGGATCCTCTGTCTTGTGACCTGAGGTGTAGATCCTCTGTCTTGTGACCTGAGGTGTGGATCCTCTATCTTGTGACCTTAGGTGTGGATCCTCTGTCTTGTGACCAGAGGAGTGGATCCTCTGTCTTTTGACCTGAGGTGTGGATCCTCTGTCTTGTGACCTGAGGTGTGGATCCTCTGTCTTGAGACCTGAGGCGTGTATCCTCTGTCTTGTTACCTGAGGTGTGGATCCTCTGTCTTGTGACCTGAGGTGTGGATCCTCTGTCTTGTGACCTGAGGTGTGGATCCTCTGTCTTGTGACCTGAGGTGTGGATTCTCTGTCTTGTGGCATGAGGTGTGGATAATCTGTCTTGTAACCTGAGGTGTGGGTCCTCTGTCTTGTGACCTGAGGTGTGGATCCTCCTTCTTGTGACCTGAGGTGTGGATCCTCTGTCTTGTGACCTGATGTGTTAATCCTCTGTCTTGTGACCTGAGGTGTTGATCCTCTGTCGTTTGACCTGAAATGTGGATCCTCTGTCTTGTGTCTTGAGTTGTGGATCCTCTGTCTTGTGTCTTGAGTTGTGGATCCTCTGTCTTGTGATCTGAGGTGTGGATCCTCTGTCTTGCGACCTGAGATGTGGGTCCTCTGTCTTGTGACCTGAGGTGTAGATCCTCTGTCTTGTGACCTGAGGTGTGGATCCTCTGTCTTGTGACCTGAAGTGTGGATTCTCTGTCTTGTGACCTGAGGTGTGAATCCTCTGTCTTGTGACCTGAGGTGTGGATCCTCTGTCTTGTGACCTGAGGTGTGGATCCTCTGTCTTGTGTCCTGAGGAGTGGATCCTCTGTCTTGTGACCTGAGGTGTTTATCCTCTGTCTTGTGACCTTAGGTGTGGATCCTCTGTCTTGTGACCTGAGGCGTGGATCCTGTGTCTTGTAACCTGAGGTGTGGGTCCTCTGTCTTGTGACCTGAGGTGTAGATCCTCTATCTTATGACCTGAGGTGTGGATCGTCTGTCTTGTGACATGACGTGTGGATCCTCTGTCTTGTGACCTGAGGCGTGGATCCTCTGTCTTGTGACCTGAGGTGTGGATCCTCTGTCTTGTGACCTGAGGTGTGAATCTTCTGTCTTGTGACCTGAGATGTGGATCTTCTATATTGTGACCTGAGGTGTGGATTCTCTGTCTTGTGACCTGAGGTGTGGATCCTCTGTCTTGTGACCTGAGGTGTGGATCCTCTGTCTTGTGATCTGAGGCGTGGATCCTCTCTCTTGTGACCTGAGATGTGGATCCTCTGTCTTGTGACCTGAGGTGTGGATCCTCTGTCTTGTGACCTCAGGTGTTGATCCTCTGTCTTTTGACTTGAAATGTGGATCCTCTGTCTTGTGTCCTGAGGTGTGAATCCTCTGTCTTGTGACCTGAGGTGTGAATCCTCTGTCTTGTGACCTGAGGTGTGGATCCTCTGTCTTGCGACCTGAGATGTGGGTCCTCTGTCTTGTGACCTGAGGTGTGGATCCTCTGTCTTGTGACCTTAGGTATGGATCCTCTGTCTTGTGACCTGAAGTGTGGATTCTCTGTCTTGTGACCTGAGGTGTGGATCCTCTGTCTTGTGACCTGATGTATGGATCCTCTGTCTTGTGACCTGAGGTGTGGATCCTCTGTCTTGTGTCCTGAGGTGTGGATCCTCTGTCTTGTGACCTGAGGTGTTTATCCTCTGTCTTGTGACATGAGGTGTGGATCCTCTGTCTTGTTACCTGAGGCGTGGATCCTATGTCTTGTGACCTGAGGTGTGGGTCCTCTGCCTTGTGACCTGAGGTGTGGATCCTCTATCTTGTGACCTGAGGTGTGGATCCTCTGTCTTGTGACCTGACGTGTGGATCCTCTGTCTTGTGACCTGAGGTGTGGATCCTCTGTCTTGTGACCTGAGGTATGGATCCTCTGTCTTGTGTCCTGAGGTGTGAATCTTCTGTCTTGTGACCTGAGATGTGGATCTTCTATATTGTGAAATGAGGTGTGGATCTTCTGTCTTGTGACCTGAGGTGTGGATCCTGTGTCTTGTGACCTGAGATGTGGATCTTCTGTATTGTGACCTGAGGTGTGGATCTTCTGTCTTGTGACCTGAGATGTGGATCTTCTGTCTTGTGAGCAGAGGTGTGGATCCTCTGTCTTGTGACCTGACGTGTGGATCCTCTGTCTTGTGACCTGAGGTGTGGATCCTCTGTCTTGTGACCTGAGGTGTGAATCTTCTGTCTTGTGACCTGAGATGTGGATCTTCTATATTGTGACCTGAGGTGTGGATTCTCTGTCTTGTGACCTGAGGTGTGGATCCTGTGTCTTGTGACCTGAGATGTGGAGCTTCTGTATTGTGACCTGAGGTGTGGATTCTCTGTCTTGTGACCTGAGGTGTGGATCCTCTGTCTTGTGGCCTGAGGTGTCGATCCTCTGTCTTGTGACCTGAGGTGTGGATCTTCTGTCTTGTGACCTGAGATGTGGATCTTCTGTCTTGTGACCAGAGGTGTGGATCCTCTGTCTTGTGACCTGAGGTGTGGATCCTGAGTCTTTTGACCTGAGTTGTGGATCCTCTGTCTTGTGACCTGAGGTGTTTATCCTCTGTCTTGTGGCCTGAGGTGTGGATCCTCTGTCTTGTGACCTGAGGTGTGGATCTTCTGTCTTGTGACCTGAAGTGTGGATCCTCTGTCTTGTGACCTGAGGTGTGGATTCTCTGTCTTGTGACCTGAAATGTGGATCCTCTCTCTTGTGACCTGAGGTGTGGATCCTGTCTTGTGACCTGGGGCGTGGACCCTCTGTCTTGTAACATGAAGTGTGGATCCTCTGTCTTGTGACCTGAGGTGTGGATCCTGTCTTGTGACCTTAGGTATGGATCCTCTGTTCTGTGACCCGAGGTGCGGATCCTTTGTCTTGTGACCTGAGGTGTGGATCCTCTGTCTTGTGACCTGATGTGTGGATCCTCTGTCTTGTGACCTGAGGTGTGGATCCTCTGTCTTGTGACCTGAGGTGTGGATCCTCTGTCTTGTGATTTGATGTGTGGATCCTCTGTCTTGTGACCTGATGTGTGGATCCTCTGTCTTGTGACCTGAGGTGTGGATCCTCTGCCTTGTGATCTGAGATGAGGGTCCTCTGTCTTGTGACCTGAGATGTGGATCCTCTGTCTTGCGATTTGAGGTGTGGATCCTCTGTCTTGTGTCCTGAGGTGCGGATCCTCTGTCATGAGACCTGAGGTGTTTATCCTCTCTCTTGTGACCTGAGGCGTGGATCCTATGCCTTGTAACCTGAGGTGTGGGTCCTCTGTCTTGTGACCTGAGGTGTGGATCCTCCTTCTTGTGACCTGAGGTGTGGATCCTCTGTCTTGTGTCCTGAGGTGCGGATCCTCTGTCTTGTGACCTTAGGTGTGGATCCTCTGTCTTGTGACCTGAGGCGTGGATCCTGTGCCTTGTAACCTGAGGTGTGGGTCCTCTGTCTTGTGACCTGAGGTGTGGATCCTCCTTCTTGTGACCTGAGGTGTGGATCCTCTGTCTTGTGACCTGAGGTGTGGATCCTCTGTCTTGTGACCTGAGGTGTGGATCCTCTGTCTTGTGACCTGAGGTGTGGATCCTCTGTCTTGTGACCAGAGGTGTGGATCCTCTGTCTTGTGTCCTGAGGTGTGGATCCTCTGTCTTGTGACCTGAGGTGTTTATCCTCTGTCTTGTGACCTGAGGTGTGGATCCTCTGTCTTGTGACCTGAGGCGTGGATCCTATGTCTTGTGACCTGAGGTGTGGGTCCTCTGTCTTGTGACCTGAGGTGTGGATCCTCTATATTGGTGACCTGAGGTGTGGATCCTCTGTCTTGTGACCTGACGTGTGGATCCTCGGTCTTGTGACCTGAGGTGTGGATCCTCTGTCTTGTGACCTGAGGTGTGAATCCTCTGTCTTGTGACCTGAGGTGTGAATCTTCTGTCTTGTGACCTGAGATGTGGATCTTCTATATTGTGACCTGTGGTGTGGATTCCCTGTCTTGTGACCTGATGTGTGGATCCTCTCTCTTGTGACCTGAGGTGTAGATCCTTTGTCTTGTGACCTGATGTGTGGATCCTCTCTCTTGTGACCTGAGGTGTAGATCCTCTGTCTTGTGACCTGAGGTGTGGATCCTCTGTCTTGTGGCCTGAGGTGTGGATCCTCTGTCTTGAGACCTGAGGCGTGGATCCTCTGTCTTGTGACCTGAGGTGTGGATCCTCTGTCTGGTGACCTGAGGTGTAGATCCTCTGTCTTGTGACCTGATGTGTAGATCCTCTGTCTTGTGACCTGATGTGTGGATCCTCTGTCTTGTGACCTGAGGCGTGGATCCTCTGTCTTGAGACCTGAGGCGTGGATCCTCTGTCTTGTGACCTGAGGTGTGGATCCTCTGTCTTGTGACCTGAGGTGTGGATCCTCTATCTTGTGACCATAGGTGTGGATCCTCTGTCTTGTAACCTGACGTGTGGATCCTCTGTCTTGTGACCTGAGGTGTAGATCCTCTGTCTTGTGACCTGAGGTGTGGATCCTCTATCTTGTGACCTTAGGTGTGGATCCTCTGTCTTGTGACCAGAGGAGTGGATCCTCTGTCTTTTGACCTGAGGTGTGGATCCTCTGTCTTGTGACCTGAGGTGTGGATCCTCTGTCTTGAGACCTGAGGCGTGTATCCTCTGTCTTGTGACCTGAGGTGTGGATCCTCTGTCTTGTGACCTGAGGTGTGGATCCTCTATCTTGTGACCTGAGGTGTGGATCCTCTGTCTTGTGATCTGAGGTGTGGATCCTCTGTCTTGTGACCTGAGGTGTGGATCCTCTATCTTGTGACCTGAGGTGTGGATCCTCTGTCTTGTGATCTGAGGTGTAGATCCTCTGTCTTGTGATCTGAGGTGTGGATCCTCTGTCTTGTGACCTGAGATTTGGATCTTCTATATTGTGACCTGAGGTGTGGATTCTCTGTCTTGTGACCTGAGGTGTGGATCCTCTGTCTTGTGACCTGAGGTGTGGATCCTCTGTCTTGTGATCTGAGGCGTGGATCCTCTCTCTTGTGACCTGAGATGTGGATCCTCTGTCTTGTGACCTGAGGTGTGGATCCTCTGTCTTGTGACCTCAGGTGTTGATCCTCTGTCTTTTGACTTGAAATGTGGATCCTCTGTCTTGTGTCCTGAGGTGTGAATCCTCTGTCTTGTGACCTGAGGTGTGAATCCTCTGTCTTGTGACCTGAGGTGTGGATCCTCTATCTTGTGACCTTAGGTGTGGATCCTCTGTCTTGTAACCTGACGTGTGGATCCTCTGTCTTGTGACCTGAGGTGTAGATCCTCTGTCTTGTGACCTGAGGTGTGGATCCTCTATCTTGTGACCTTAGGTGTGGATCCTCTGTCTTGTGACCAGAGGAGTGGATCCTCTGTCTTTTGACCTGAGGTGTGGATCCTCTGTCTTGTGACCTGAGGTGTGGATCCTCTGTCTTGAGACCTGAGGCGTGTATCCTCTGTCTTGTGACCTGAGGTGTGGATCCTCTGTCTTGTGACCTGAGGTGTGGATCCTCTATCTTGTGACCTGAGGTGTGGATCCTCTGTCTTGTGATCTGAGGTGTGGATCCTCTGTCTTGTGACCTGAGGTGTGGATCCTCTATCTTGTGACCTGAGGTGTGGATCCTCTGTCTTGTGATCTGAGGTGTGGATCCTCTGTCTTGTGATCTGAGGTGTGGATCCTCTGTCTTGTGACCTGAGATTTGGATCTTCTATATTGTGACCTGAGGTGTGGATTCTCTGTCTTGTGACCTGAGGTGTGGATCCTCTGTCTTGTGACCTGAGGTGTGGATCCTCTGTCTTGTGATCTGAGGCGTGGATCCTCTCTCTTGTGACCTGAGATGTGGATCCTCTGTCTTGTGACCTGAGGTGTGGATCCTCTGTCTTGTGACCTCAGGTGTTGATCCTCTGTCTTTTGACTTGAAATGTGGATCCTCTGTCTTGTGTCCTGAGGTGTGAATCCTCTGTCTTGTGACCTGAGGTGTGAATCCTCTGTCTTGTGACCTGAGGTGTGGATCCTCTGTCTTGCGACCTGAGATGTGGGTCCTCTGTCTTGTGACCTGAGGTGTGGATCCTCTGTCTTGTGACCTTAGGTATGGATCCTCTGTCTTGTGACCTGAAGTGTGGATTCTCTGTCTTGTGACCTGAGGTGTGGATCCTCTGTCTTGTGACCTGATGTATGGATCCTCTGTCTTGTGACCTGAGGTGTGGATCCTCTGTCTTGTGTCCTGAGGTGTGGATCCTCTGTCTTGTGACCTGAGGTGTTTATCCTCTGTCTTGTGACATGAGGTGTGGATCCTCTGTCTTGTTACCTGAGGCGTGGATCCTATGTCTTGTGACCTGAGGTGTGGGTCCTCTGCCTTGTGACCTGAGGTGTGGATCCTCTATCTTGTGACCTGAGGTGTGGATCCTCTGTCTTGTGACCTGACGTGTGGATCCTCTGTCTTGTGACCTGAGGTGTGGATCCTCTGTCTTGTGACCTGATCCTCTGTCTTGTGTCCTGAGGTGTGGATCTTCTGTCTTGTGACCTGAGATGTGGATCTTCTGTCTTGTGACCTGAGGTGTGGATCTTCTGTCTTGTGACCTGAGATGTGGATCTTCTGTCTTGTGACCTGAGGTGTGGATTCTCTGTCTTGTGACCTGAGGTGTGGATCCTGTGTCTTGTGACCTGAGATGTGGATCTTCTGTATTGTGACCTGAGGTGTGGATCTTCTGTCTTGTGACCTGAGATGTGGATCTTCTGTCTTGTGAGCAGAGGTGTGGATCCTCTGTCTTGTGACCTGACGTGTGGATCCTCTGTCTTGTGACCTGAGGTGTGGATCCTCTGTCTTGTGACCTGAGGTGTGAATCTTCTGTCTTGTGACCTGAGATGTGGATCTTCTATATTGTGACCTGAGGTGTGGATTCTCTGTCTTGTGACCTGAGGTGTGGATCCTGTGTCTTGTGACCTGAGATGTGGAGCTTCTGTATTGTGACCTGAGGTGTGGATTCTCTGTCTTGTGACCTGAGGTGTGGATCCTCTGTCTTGTGGCCTGAGGTGTCGATCCTCTGTCTTGTGACCTGAGGTGTGGATCTTCTGTCTTGTGACCTGAGATGTGGATCTTCTGTCTTGTGACCAGAGGTGTGGATCCTCTGTCTTGTGACCTGAGGTGTGGATCCTGAGTCTTTTGACCTGAGTTGTGGATCCTCTGTCTTGTGACCTGAGGTGTTTATCCTCTGTCTTGTGGCCTGAGGTGTGGATCCTCTGTCTTGTGACCTGAGGTGTGGATCTTCTGTCTTGTGACCTGAAGTGTGGATCCTCTGTCTTGTGACCTGAGGTGTGGATTCTCTGTCTTGTGACCTGAAATGTGGATCCTCTCTCTTGTGACCTGAGGTGTGGATCCTGTCTTGTGACCTGGGGCGTGGACCCTCTGTCTTGTAACATGAAGTGTGGATCCTCTGTCTTGTGACCTGAGGTGTGGATCCTGTCTTGTGACCTTAGGTATGGATCCTCTGTTCTGTGACCCGAGGTGCGGATCCTTTGTCTTGTGTCCTGAGGTGTGGATCCTCTGTCTTGTGACCTGAGGTGTGGATTCTCTGTCTTGTGATTTGATGTGTGGATCCTCTGTCTTGTGACCTGATGTGTGGATCCTCTGTCTTGTGACCTGAGGTGTGGATTCTCTGTCTTGTGACCTGAGGTGTGGATGCTCTGTCTCGTGACCTGAGGTGTGGATCCTCTGTCTTGCGATTTGAGGTGTGGATCCTCTGTCTTGTGTCCTGAGGTGCGGATCCTCTGTCATGAGACCTGAGGTGTTTATCCTCTCTCTTGTGACCTGAGGCGTGGATCCTATGCCTTGTAACCTGAGGTGTGGGTCCTCTGTCTTGTGACCTGAGGTGTGGATCCTCCTTCTTGTGACCTGAGGTGTGGATCCTCTGTCTTGTGTCCTGAGGTGCGGATCCTCTGTCTTGTGACCTTAGGTGTGGATCCTCTGTCTTGTGACCTGAGGCGTGGATCCTGTGCCTTGTAACCTGAGGTGTGGGTCCTCTGTCTTGTGACCTGAGGTGTGGATCCTCCTTCTTGTGACCTGAGGTGTGGATCCTCTGTCTTGTGACCTGAGGTGTGGATCCTCTGTCTTGTGACCTGAGGTGTGGATCCTCTGTCTTGTGACCTGAGGTGTGGATCCTCTGTCTTGTGACCAGAGGTGTGGATCCTCTGTCTTGTGTCCTGAGGCGTGGATCCTCTGTCTTGTGACCTGAGGTGTTTATCCTCTGTCTTGTGACCTGAGGTGTGGATCCTCTGTCTTGTGACCTGAGGCGTGGATCCTATGTCTTGTGACCTGAGGTGTGGGTCCTCTGTCTTGTGACCTGAGGTGTGGATCCTCTATATTGTGACCTGAGGTGTGGATCCTCTGTCTTGTGACCTGAGGTGTAGATCCTCTGTCTTGTGACCTGAGGTGTGGATCCTCTGTCTTGTGACCTGAGGTGTGAATCTTCTGTCTTGTGACCTGAGATGTGGATCTTCTATATTGTGACCTGTGGTGTGGATTCCCTGTCTTGTGACCTGATGTGTGGATCCTCTCTCTTGTGACCTGAGGTGTAGATCCTTTGTCTTGTGACCTGATGTGTGGATCCTCTCTCTTGTGACCTGAGGTGTAGATCCTCTGTCTTGTGACCTGAGGTGTGGATCCTCTGTCTTGTGGCCTGAGGTGTGGATCCTCTGTCTTGAGACCTGAGGCGTGGATCCTCTGTCTTGTGACCTGAGGTGTGGATCCTCTGTCTGGTGACCTGAGGTGTAGATCCTCTGTCTTGTGACCTGATGTGTAGATCCTCTGTCTTGTGACCTGATGTGTGGATCCTCTGTCTTGTGACCTGAGGCGTGGATCCTCTGTCTTGAGACCTGAGGTTTGGATCCTCTGTTTTGTGACCTGAGGGGTGGATCCTCTGTCTTGTGACCTGAGATGTGGATCCTCTGTCTTGTGACCTGAGGTGTGGATCCTCTGTCTTGTGACCTGAGGTGTGGATCCTCTATCTTGTGACCTTAGGTGTGGATCCTCTGTCTTGTAACCTGACGTGTGGATCCTCTGTCTTGTGACCTGAGGTGTAGATCCTCTGTCTTGTGACCTGAGGTGTGGATCCTCTGTCTTGTGACCTGATGTGTAGATCCTCTGTCTTGTGACCTGAAGTGTGGATCGTCTGTCTTGTGACCTGAGGTTTGGATCCTCTGTTTTGTGACCTGAGGGGTGGATCCTCTGTCTTGTGACCTGAGATGTGGATCCTCTGTCTTGTGACCTGAGGTGTAGATCCTCTGTCTTGTGATCTGATGTGTGGATCCTCTGTCTTGTGACCTGAGGTGTGGATCCTCTGACTTGTGACCTGAGGTGTGGATCCTCTGTCTTGAGACCCGAGGCGTGGATCCTTTGTCTTGTGACCTGAGGTGTGGATCCTCTGTCTTGTGACCTGAGGTATAGATCCTCTGTCTTGTGACCTGATGTGTGGATCCTCTGTCTTGCGACCTGAGGTATGGATCCTCTGTCTTGTGACCTGAGGTGTGGATCCTCTGTCTTGTGACCTGAGGTGTGGATCCTCTGTCTTTGTGACCTGAGTTGTGGATCCTCTGCCTTGTGACCTGAGGTGTGGATCCTCTGTCTTGTGACCTGAGGTGTAGATCCTCTGTTTGTGACCTGATGTGTGGATCCTATGTCTTGTGACCTGAGGTGTGGATCCTCTGTCTTGTGACCTGACGTGTGGATCCTCTGTCCTGTGACCTGAGGTGTGGATCCTCTGTCTTGTGACCTGAGGTGTAGATACTCTGTCTTGTGACCTGAGGTGTGAGTCCTCTGTCTTGTGACCTGAGGTGTGGATCCTCTGTCTTGTGACCTGAGGTGTGGATCCTCTGTCTTGTGACCTGAGGTGTGGATCCTCTGTCTTGTGACCTGAAGTGTGGATCCTTTGTCCTGTGACCTGAGGTGTGGATCCTCTGTCTTGTGACCTGAGGTGTGGATCCTCTGTCTTGTGACCTGAGGTGTGGATCCTTTGTCTTGTGACCTGAGGTGTAGATCCTCTGTCTTGTGACCTGATGTGTGGATCCTCTGTCTTGTGACCTGAGGTGTGGATCCTCTGTCTTGTGACCTGAGGTGTGGATCCTCTGTCTTGTGACCTGAGGTGTGGATCCTCTGTCTTGTGACCTGAGGTGTAGATCCTCTGTCTTGTGACCTGATGTGTAGATCCACTGTCTTGTGACCTGAGGTGTGGATCGTCTGTCTTGTGACCTGAGGTTTGGATCCTCTGTCTTGTGACCTTAGGCGTGGATCCTCTGTCTTGTGACCTGAGATGTGGATCCTCTGTCTTGTGACCTGAGGTGTAGATCCTCTGTCTTGTGACCTGATGTGTTGATCCTCTGTCTTGTGACCTGAGATGTGGATCCTCTGTCTTGTGACCTGAGGTGTGGATCCTCTGTCTTGAGACCTGAGGCGTGGATCCTCTGTCTTGTGACCTGAGGTGTGGATCATCTGTCTTGTGACCTGAGGAGTAGATCCTCTGTCTTGTGACCTGATGTGTGAATCCTCTGTCTTGTGACCTGAGGTGTGGATCCTCTGTCTTGTGACCTGAGGTGTGGATCCTCTGTCTTGTGACCTGAGGTGTGGATCCTCTGTCTTTGTGACCTGAGGTGTGGATCCTCTGCCTTGTGATCTGAGGTGTGGATCCTCTGTCTTGTGACCTGAGGTGTGGTTCCTCTGTCTTGTGACCCGAGGTGTAGATCCTCTGTCTTGCGACCTGATGTGTGGATCCTCTGTCTTGTGACCTGAGGTGTGGATCCTCTGTCTTGTGACCTGAGGTGTGGATCCTCTCTCTTGTGACCTGAGGTGTAGATCCTCTGTCTTGTGACCTGATGTGTGGATCCTCTCTCTTGTGACCTGAGGTGTAGATCCTCTGTCTTGTGACCTGAGGTGTGGATCCTCTGTCTTGTGGCCTGAGGTGTGGATCCTCTGTCTTGAGACCTGAGGCGTGGATCCTCTGTCTTGTGACCTGAGGTGTGGATCCTCTGTCTGGTGACCTGAGGTGTAGATCCTCTGTCTTGTGACCTGATGAGTGGAACCTCTGTCTTGTGACCTGAGGTGTGGATCCTCTGTCTTGTGACCTGAGGTGTGGATCCTCTGTCTTGAGACCTGAGGCGTGGATCCTCTGTCTTGTGACCTGAGGTGTGGATCCTCTGTCTTGTGACCTGAGGTGTGGATCCTCTATCTTGTGACCTTAGGTGTGGATCCTCTGTCTTGTGACCAGAGGTGTGGATCCTCTGTCTTGTGACCTGAGGTGTGGATCCTCTATCTTGTGACCTGAGGTGTGGATCCTCTGTCTTGTGACCTGAGGTGTGGATCCTCTGTCTTGTGGCCTGAGGTGTGGATCCTCTTTCTTGTGACCTGAGGTGTGGATCCTCTGTCTTGTGATCTGAGGTGTGGATCCTCTGTCTTGTGACCTGAGGTGTGGATCCTCTGTCTTGTGACCAGAGGTGTGGATCCTCTGTCTTGTGACCTGAGGTGTTGATCTTCTGTCTTGTGACCTGAAATGTGGATCCTCTGTCTTGTGTCCTGAGGTGTGAATCCTCTGTCTTGTGTCCTGAGTTGTGGACCCTCTGTCTTGTGACCTGAGGTGTGGAACGTCTGTCTTGGGACCTGAGATGTGGGTCCTCTGTCTTGTGACCTGAGGTGTGGATCCTCTGTCTTGCGACCTGAGATGTGGGTCCTCTGTCTTGTGACCTGAGGTATGGATCCTCTGTCTTGTGACCTGAGGTGTGGATCCTCTGTCTTGTGACCTGAGGTGTGGATCCTCTGTCTTGCGACCTGAGATGTGGGTCCTCTGTCTTGTGTCCTGAGTTGTGGATCCTCTGTCTTGTGACCTGAGGTGTGGATCTTCTGTCTTGCGACCTGAGATGTGGGTCCTCTGTCTTGTGACCTAATGTGTGGATCCTCTATCTTGTGACCTGAGGTGTGGATCCTCTGTCTTGTGACCTGAAGTGTGGATTCTCTGTCTTGTGACCTGAGGTGTGAATCCTATGTCTTGTGTGCTGAGGTGTGGATCCTCTGTCTTGTGACCTGAGGTGTGGATCCTCTGTCTTGTGTCCTGAGGTGCGGATCCTCTGTCATGAGACCTGAGGTGTTTATCCTCTGTCTTGTGACCTGAGGCGTGGATCCTATGCCTTGTAACCTGAGGTGTGGGTCCTCTGTCTTGTGACCTGAGGTGTGGATCCTCTGTCTTGTGTCATGAGGTGCGGATCCTCTGTCTTGTGACCTTAGGTGTGGATCCTCTGTCTTGTGACCTGAGGCGTGGATCCTGTGCCTTGTAACCTGAGGTGTGGGTCCTCTGTCTTGTGACCTGAGGTGTGGATCCTCCTTCTTGTGACCTGAGGTGTGGATCCTCTGTCTTGTGACCTGAGGTGTGGATCCTCTGTCTTGTGACCTGAGGTGTGGATCCTCTGTCTTGTGACCTGAGGTGTGGATCCTCTGTCTTGTGACCAGAGGTGTGGATCCTCTGTCTTGTGTCCTGAGGTGTGGATCCTCTGTCTTGTGACCTGAGGTGTTTATCCTCTGTCTTGTGACCTGAGGTGTGGATCCTATGTCTTGTGACCTGAGGCGTGGATCCTATGTCTTGTGACCTGAGGTGTGGGTCCTCTGTCTTGTGACCTGAGGTGTGGATCCTCTATATTGTGACCTGAGGTGTGGATCCTCTGTCTTGTGACCTGACGTGTGGATCATCTGTCTTGTGACCTGAGGTGTGGATCCTCTGTCTTGTGACCTGAGGTGTGAATCCTCTGTCTTGTGACCTGAGGTGTGAATCTTCTGTCTTGTGACCTGAGATGTGGATCTTCTATATTGTGACCTGAGGTGTGGATTCCCTGTCTTGTGACCTGATGTGTGGATCCTCTCTCTTGTGACCTGAGGTGTAGATCCTTTGTCTTGTGACCTGATGTGTGGATCCTCTCTCTTGTGACCTGAGGTGTAGATCCTCTGTCTTGTGACCTGAGGTGTGGATCCTCTGTCTTGTGGCCTGAGGTGTGGATCCTCTGTCTTGAGACCTGAGGCGTGGATCCTCTGTCTTGTGACCTGAGGTGTGGATCCTCTGTCTGGTGACCTGAGGTGTAGATCCTCTGTCTTGTGACCTGATGTGTGGATCCTCTGTCTTGTGACCTGAGGCGTGGATCCTCTGTCTTGAGACCTGAGGCGTGGATCCTCTGTCTTGTGACCTGAGGTGTGGATCCTCTGTCTTGTGACCTGAGGTGTGGATCCTCTATCTTGTGACCTTAGGTGTGGATCCTCTGTCTTGTAACCTGACGTGTGGATCCTCTGTCTTGTGACCTGAGGTGTAGATCCTCTGTCTTGTGACCTGAGGTGTGGATCCTCTATCTTGTGACCTTAGGTGTGGATCCTCTGTCTTGTGACCAGAGGAGTGGATCCTCTGTCTTTTGACCTGAGGTGTGGATCCTCTGTCTTGTGACCTGAGGTGTGGATCCTCTGTCTTGAGACCTGAGGCGTGTATCCTCTGTCTTGTGACCTGAGGTGTGGATCCTCTGTCTTGTGACCTGAGGTGTGGATCCTCTATCTTGTGACCTGAGGTGTGGATCCTCTGTCTTGTGACCTGAGGTGTGGATTCTCTGTCTTGTGGCATGAGGTGTGGATAATCTGTCTTGTGACCTGAGGTGTGGATCCTCTGTCTTGTGATCTGAGGTGTGGATCCTCTGTCTTGTGACCTGAGGTGTGGATCCTCTGTCTTGTGACCTGATGTGTGGATCCTCTGTCTTGTGACCTGACGTGTTGATCCTCTGTCTTTTGACCTGAAATGTGGATCCTCTGTCTTGTGTCCTGAGGTGTGAATCCTCTGTCTTGTGTCTTGAGTTGTGGATCCTCTGTCTTGTGATCTGAGGTGTGGATCCTCTGTCTTGCGACCTGAGATGTGGGTCCTCTGTCTTGTGACCTGATGTGTAGATCCTCTGTCTTGTGACCTGAGGTGTGGATCCTCTGTCTTGTGACCTGAAGTGTGGATTCTCTGTCTTGTGACCTGAGGTGTGAATCCTCTGTCTTGTGACCTGAGGTGTGGATCCTCTGTCTTGTGACCTGAGGTGTGGATCCTCTGTCTTGTGTCCTGAGGCGTGGATCCTCTGTCTTGTGACCTGAGGTGTTTATCCTCTGTCTTGTGACCTTAGGTGTGGATCCTCTGTCTTGTGACCTGAGGCGTGGGTCCTGTGTCTTGTAACCTGAGGTGTGGGTCCTCTGTCTTGTGACCTGAGGTGTAGATCCTTTATCTTATGACCTGAGGTGTGGATCGTCTGTCTTGTGACATGACGTGTGGATCCTCTGTCTTGTGACCTGAGGCGTGGATCCTCTGTCTTGTGACCTGAGGTGTGGATCCTCTGTCTTGTGACCTGAGGTGTGAATCTTCTGTCTTGTGACCTGAGATTTGGATCTTCTATATTGTGACCTGAGGTGTGGATTCTCTGTCTTGTGACCTGAGGTGTGGATCCTCTGTCTTGTGACCTGAGGTGTGGATCCTCTGTCTTGTGATCTGAGGCGTGGATCCTCTCTCTTTTGACCTGAGATGTGGATCCTCTGTCTTGTGACCTGAGGTGTGGATCCTCTGTCTTGTGACCTCAGGTGTTGATCCTCTGTCTTTTGACTTGAAATGTGGATCCTCTGTCTTGTGTCCTGAGGTGTGAATCCTCTGTCTTGTGACCTGAGGTGTGAATCCTCTGTCTTGTGACCTGAGGTGTGGATCCTCTGTCTTGCGACCTGAGATGTGGGTCCTCTGTCTTGTGACCTGAGGTGTGGATCCTCTGTCTTGTGACCTTAGGTATGGATCCTCTGTCTTGTGACCTGAAGTGTGGATTCTCTGTCTTGTGACCTGAGGTGTGGATCCTCTGTCTTGTGACCTGATGTATGGATCCTCTGTCTTGTGACCTGAGGTGTGGATCCTCTGTCTTGTGTCCTGAGGTGTGGATCCTCTGTCTTGTGACCTGAGGTGTTTATCCTCTGTCTTGTGACATGAGGTGTGGATCCTCTGTCTTGTTACCTGAGGCGTGGATCCTATGTCTTGTGACCTGAGGTGTGGGTCCTCTGCCTTGTGACCTGAGGTGTGGATCCTCTATCTTGTGACCTGAGGTGTGGATCCTCTGTCTTGTGACCTGACGCGTGGGTCCTCTGTCTTGTGACCTGAGGTGTGGATCCTCTGTCTTGTGACCTGAGGTATGGATCCTCTGTCTTGTGTCCTGAGGTGTGAATCTTCTGTCTTGTGACCTGAGATGTGGATCTTCTATATTGTGAAATGAGGTGTGGATCTTCTGTCTTGTGACCTGAGATGTGGATCTTCTGTCTTGTGACCTGAGGTGTGGATCCTGTGTCTTGTGACCTGAGATGTGGATCTTCTGTATTGTGACCTGAGGTGTGGATCTTCTGTCTTGTGACCTGAGATGTGGATCTTCTGTCTTGTGAGCAGAGGTGTGGATCCTCTGTCTTGTGACCTGACGTGTGGATCCTCTGTCTTGTGACCTGAGGTGTGGATCCTCTGTCTTGTGACCTGAGGTGTGAATCTTCTGTCTTGTGACCTGAGATGTGGATCTTCTATATTGTGACCTGAGGTGTGGATTCTCTGTCTTGTGACCTGAGGTGTGGATCCTGTGTCTTGTGACCTGAGATGTGGAGCTTCTGTATTGTGACCTGAGGTGTGGATTCTCTGTCTTGTGACCTGAGGTGTGGATCCTCTGTCCTGTGGCCTGAGGTGTCGATCCTCTGTCTTGTGACCTGAGGTGTGGATCTTCTGTCTTGTGACCTGAGATGTGGATCTTCTGTCTTGTGACCAGAGGTGTGGATCCTCTGTCTTGTGACCTGAGGTGTGGATCCTGAGTCTTTTGACCTGAGTTGTGGATCCTCTGTCTTGTGACCTGAGGTGTTTATCCTCTGTCTTGTGGCCTGAGGTGTGGATCCTCTGTCTTGTGACCTGAGGTGTGGATCTTCTGTCTTGTGACCTGAAGTGTGGATCCTCTGTCTTGTGACCTGAGGTGTGGATTCTCTGTCTTGTGACCTGAAATGTGGATCCTCTCTCTTGTGACCTGAGGTGTGGATCCTGTCTTGTGACCTGGGGCGTGGACCCTCTGTCTTGTAACATGAAGTGTGGATCCTCTGTCTTGTGACCTGAGGTGTGGATCCTGTCTTGTGACCTTAGGTATGGATCCTCTGTTCTGTGACCCGAGGTGCGGATCCTTTGTCTTGTGTCCTGAGGTGTGGATCCTCTGTCTTGTGACCTGAGGTGTGGATTCTCTGTCTTGTGATTTGATGTGTGGATCCTCTGTCTTGTGACCTGATGTGTGGATCCTCTGTCTTGTGACCTGAGGTGTGGATTCTCTGTCTTGTGACCTGAGGTGTGGATGCTCTGTCTCGTGACCTGAGGTGTGGATCCTCTGTCTTGCGATTTGAGGTGTGGATCCTCTGTCTTGTGTCCTGAGGTGCGGATCCTCTGTCATGAGACCTGAGGTGTTTATCCTCTCTCTTGTGACCTGAGGCGTGGATCCTATGCCTTGTAACCTGAGGTGTGGGTCCTCTGTCTTGTGACCTGAGGTGTGGATCCTCCTTCTTGTGACCTGAGGTGTGGATCCTCTGTCTTGTGTCCTGAGGTGCGGATCCTCTGTCTTGTGACCTTAGGTGTGGATCCTCTGTCTTGTGACCTGAGGCGTGGATCCTGTGCCTTGTAACCTGAGGTGTGGGTCCTCTGTCTTGTGACCTGAGGTGTGGATCCTCCTTCTTGTGACCTGAGGTGTGGATCCTCTGTCTTGTGACCTGAGGTGTGGATCCTCTGTCTTGTGACCTGAGGTGTGGATCCTCTGTCTTGTGACCTGAGGTGTGGATCCTCTGTCTTGTGACCAGAGGTGTGGATCCTCTGTCTTGTGTCCTGAGGTGTGGATCCTCTGTCTTGTGACCTGAGGTGTTTATCCTCTGTCTTGTGACCTGAGGTGTGGATCCTCTGTCTTGTGACCTGAGGCGTGGATCCTATGTCTTGTGACCTGAGGTGTGGGTCCTCTGTCTTGTGACCTGAGGTGTGGATCCTCTATATTGGTGACCTGAGGTGTGGATCCTCTGTCTTGTGACCTGACGTGTGGATCCTCGGTCTTGTGACCTGAGGTGTGGATCCTCTGTCTTGTGACCTGAGGTGTGAATCCTCTGTCTTGTGACCTGAGGTGTGAATCTTCTGTCTTGTGACCTGAGATGTGGATCTTCTATATTGTGACCTGTGGTGTGGATTCCCTGTCTTGTGACCTGATGTGTGGATCCTCTCTCTTGTGACCTGAGGTGTAGATCCTTTGTCTTGTGACCTGATGTGTGGATCCTCTCTCTTGTGACCTGAGGTGTAGATCCTCTGTCTTGTGACCTGAGGTGTGGATCCTCTGTCTTGTGGCCTGAGGTGTGGATCCTCTGTCTTGAGACCTGAGGCGTGGATCCTCTGTCTTGTGACCTGAGGTGTGGATCCTCTGTCTGGTGACCTGAGGTGTCGATCCTCTGTCTTGTGACCTGAGGTGTAGATCCTCTGTCTTGTGACCTGATGTGTGGATCCTCTGTCTTGTGACCTGAGGCGTGGATCCTCTGTCTGGTGACCTGAGGCGTGGATCCTCTGTCTTGTGACCTGAGGTGTGGATCCTCTGTCTTGTGACCTGAGGTGTGGATCCTCTATCTTGTGACCTTAGGTGTGGATCCTCTGTCTTGTAACCTGACGTGTGGATCCTCTGTCTTGTGACCTGAGGTGTAGATCCTCTGTCTTGTGACCTGAGGTGTGGATCCTCTATCTTGTGACCTTAGGTGTGGATCCTCTGTCTTGTGACCAGAGGAGTGGATCCTCTGTCTTTTGACCTGAGGTGTGGATCCTCTGTCTTGTGACCTGAGGTGTGGATCCTCTGTCTTGAGACCTGAGGCGTGTATCCTCTGTCTTGTGACCTGAGGTGTGGATCCTCTGTCTTGTGACCTGAGGTGTGGATCCTCTATCTTGTGACCTGAGGTGTGGATCCTCTGTCTTGTGATCTGAGGTGTGGATCCTCTGTCTTGTGACCTGAGGTGTGGATCCTCTATCTTGTGACCTGAGGTGTGGATCCTCTGTCTTGTGATCTGAGGTGTGGATCCTCTGTCTTGTGATCTGAGGTGTGGATCCTCTGTCTTGTGACCTGAGATTTGGATCTTCTATATTGTGACCTGAGGTGTGGATTCTCTGTCTTGTGACCTGAGGTGTGGATCCTCTGTCTTGTGACCTGAGGTGTGGATCCTCTGTCTTGTGATCTGAGGCGTGGATCCTCTCTCTTGTGACCTGAGATGTGGATCCTCTGTCTTGTGACCTGAGGTGTGGATCCTCTGTCTTGTGACCTCAGGTGTTGATCCTCTGTCTTTTGACTTGAAATGTGGATCCTCTGTCTTGTGTCCTGAGGTGTGAATCCTCTGTCTTGTGACCTGAGGTGTGAATCCTCTGTCTTGTGACCTGAGGTGTGGATCCTCTATCTTGTGACCTTAGGTGTGGATCCTCTGTCTTGTAACCTGACGTGTGGATCCTCTGTCTTGTGACCTGAGGTGTAGATCCTCTGTCTTGTGACCTGAGGTGTGGATCCTCTATCTTGTGACCTTAGGTGTGGATCCTCTGTCTTGTGACCAGAGGAGTGGATCCTCTGTCTTTTGACCTCAGGTGTGGATCCTCTGTCTTGTGACCTGAGGTGTGGATCCTCTGTCTTGAGACCTGAGGCGTGTATCCTCTGTCTTGTGACCTGAGGTGTGGATCCTCTGTCTTGTGACCTGAGGTGTGGATCCTCTATCTTGTGACCTGAGGTGTGGATCCTCTGTCTTGTGATCTGAGGTGTGGATCCTCTGTCTTGTGACCTGAGGTGTGGATCCTCTATCTTGTGACCTGAGGTGTGGATCCTCTGTCTTGTGATCTGAGGTGTAGATCCTCTGTCTTGTGATCTGAGGTGTGGATCCTCTGTCTTGTGACCTGAGATTTGGATCTTCTATATTGTGACCTGAGGTGTGGATTCTCTGTCTTGTGACCTGAGGTGTGGATCCTCTGTCTTGTGACCTGAGGTGTGGATCCTCTGTCTTGTGATCTGAGGCGTGGATCCTCTCTCTTGTGACCTGAGATGTGGATCCTCTGTCTTGTGACCTGAGGTGTGGATCCTCTGTCTTGTGACCTCAGGTGTTGATCCTCTGTCTTTTGACTTGAAATGTGGATCCTCTGTCTTGTGTCCTGAGGTGTGAATCCTCTGTCTTGTGACCTGAGGTGTGAATCCTCTGTCTTGTGACCTGAGGTGTGGATCCTCTGTCTTGCGACCTGAGATGTGGGTCCTCTGTCTTGTGACCTGAGGTGTGGATCCTCTGTCTTGTGACCTTAGGTATGGATCCTCTGTCTTGTGACCTGAAGTGTGGATTCTCTGTCTTGTGACCTGAGGTGTGGATCCTCTGTCTTGTGACCTGATGTATGGATCCTCTGTCTTGTGACCTGAGGTGTGGATCCTCTGTCTTGTGTCCTGAGGTGTGGATCCTCTGTCTTGTGACCTGAGGTGTTTATCCTCTGTCTTGTGACATGAGGTGTGGATCCTCTGTCTTGTTACCTGAGGCGTGGATCCTATGTCTTGTGACCTGAGGTGTGGGTCCTCTGCCTTGTGACCTGAGGTGTGGATCCTCTATCTTGTGACCTGAGGTGTGGATCCTCTGTCTTGTGACCTGACGTGTGGATCCTCTGTCTTGTGACCTGAGGTGTGGATCCTCTGTCTTGTGACCTGAGGTATGGATCCTCTGTCTTGTGTCCTGAGGTGTGAATCTTCTGTCTTGTGACCAGAGGTGTGGATTCTCTGTCTTGTGACCTGAGGTGTGGATCCTGTGTCTTGTGACCTGAGATGTGGATCTTCTGTATTGTGACCTGAGGTGTGGATCTTCTGTCTTGTGACCTGAGATGTGGATCTTCTGTCTTGTGAGCAGAGGTGTGGATCCTCTGTCTTGTGACCTGACGTGTGGATCCTCTGTCTTGTGACCTGAGGTGTGGATCCTCTGTCTTGTGACCTGAGGTGTGAATCTTCTGTCTTGTGACCTGAGATGTGGATCTTCTATATTGTGACCTGAGGTGTGGATTCTCTGTCTTGTGACCTGAGGTGTGGATCCTGTGTCTTGTGACCTGAGATGTGGAGCTTCTGTATTGTGACCTGAGGTGTGGATTCTCTGTCTTGTGACCTGAGGTGTGGATCCTCTGTCTTGTGGCCTGAGGTGTCGATCCTCTGTCTTGTGACCTGAGGTGTGGATCTTCTGTCTTGTGACCTGAGATGTGGATCTTCTGTCTTGTGACCAGAGGTGTGGATCCTCTGTCTTTTGACCTGAGGTGTGGATCCTGAGTCTTTTGACCTGAGTTGTGGATCCTCTGTCTTGTGACCTGAGGTGTTTATCCTCTGTCTTGTGGCCTGAGGTGTGGATCCTCTGTCTTGTGACCTGAGGTGTGGATCTTCTGTCTTGTGACCTGAAGTGTGGATCCTCTGTCTTGTGACCTGAGGTGTGGATTCTCTGTCTTGTGACCTGAAATGTGGATCCTCTCTCTTGTGACCTGAGGTGTGGATCCTGTCTTGTGACCTGGGGCGTGGACCCTCTGTCTTGTAACATGAAGTGTGGATCCTCTGTCTTGTGACCTGAGGTGTGGATCCTGTCTTGTGACCTTAGGTATGGATCCTCTGTTCTGTGACCCGAGGTGCGGATCCTTTGTCTTGTGTCCTGAGGTGTGGATCCTCTGTCTTGTGACCTGAGGTGTGGATTCTCTGTCTTGTGATTTGATGTGTGGATCCTCTGTCTTGTGACCTGATGTGTGGATCCTCTGTCTTGTGACCTGAGGTGTGGATTCTCTGTCTTGTGACCTGAGGTGTGGATGCTCTGTCTCGTGACCTGAGGTGTGGATCCTCTGTCTTGCGATTTGAGGTGTGGATCCTCTGTCTTGTGTCCTGAGGTGCGGATCCTCTGTCATGAGACCTGAGGTGTTTATCCTCTCTCTTGTGACCTGAGGCGTGGATCCTATGCCTTGTAACCTGAGGTGTGGGTCCTCTGTCTTGTGACCTGAGGTGTGGATCCTCCTTCTTGTGACCTGAGGTGTGGATCCTCTGTCTTGTGTCCTGAGGTGCGGATCCTCTGTCTTGTGACCTTAGGTGTGGATCCTCTGTCTTGTGACCTGAGGCGTGGATCCTGTGCCTTGTAACCTGAGGTGTGGGTCCTCTGTCTTGTGACCTGAGGTGTGGATCCTCCTTCTTGTGACCTGAGGTGTGGATCCTCTGTCTTGTGACCTGAGGTGTGGATCCTCTGTCTTGTGACCTGAGGTGTGGATCCTCTGTCTTGTGACCTGAGGTGTGGATCCTCTGTCTTGTGACCAGAGGTGTGGATCCTCTGTCTTGTGTCCTGAGGCGTGGATCCTCTGTCTTGTGACCTGAGGTGTTTATCCTCTGTCTTGTGACCTGAGGTGTGGATCCTCTGTCTTGTGACCTGAGGCGTGGATCCTATGTCTTGTGACCTGAGGTGTGGGTCCTCTGTCTTGTGACCTGAGGTGTGGATCCTCTATATTGTGACCTGAGGTGTGGATCCTCTGTCTTGTGACCTGACGTGTGGATCCTCGGTCTTGTGACCTGAGGTGTGGATCCTCTGTCTTGTGACCTGAGGTGTGAATCCTCTGTCTTGTGACCTGAGGTGTGAATCTTCTGTCTTGTGACCTGAGATGTGGATCTTCTATATTGTGACCTGTGGTGTGGATTCCCTGTCTTGTGACCTGATGTGTGGATCCTCTCTCTTGTGACCTGAGGTGTAGATCCTTTGTCTTGTGACCTGATGTGTGGATCCTCTCTCTTGTGACCTGAGGTGTAGATCCTCTGTCTTGTGACCTGAGGTGTGGATCCTCTGTCTTGTGGCCTGAGGTGTGGATCCTCTGTCTTGAGACCTGAGGCGTGGATCCTCTGTCTTGTGACCTGAGGTGTGGATCCTCTGTCTGGTGACCTGAGGTGTAGATCCTCTGTCTTGTGACCTGATGTGTAGATCCTCTGTCTTGTGACCTGATGTGTGGATCCTCTGTCTTGTGACCTGAGGCGTGGATCCTCTGTCTTGAGACCTGAGGCGTGGATCCTCTGTCTTGTGACCTGAGGTGTGGATCCTCTGTCTTGTGACCTGAGGTGTGGATCCTCTATCTTGTGACCTTAGGTGTGGATCCTCTGTCTTGTAACCTGACGTGTGGATCCTCTGTCTTGTGACCTGAGGTGTAGATCCTCTGTCTTGTGACCTGAGGTGTGGATCCTCTATCTTGTGACCTTAGGTGTGGATCCTCTGTCTTGTGACCAGAGGAGTGGATCCTCTGTCTTTTGACCTGAGGTGTGGATCCTCTGTCTTGTGACCTGAGGTGTGGATCCTCTGTCTTGAGACCTGAGGCGTGTATCCTCTGTCTTGTGACCTGAGGTGTGGATCCTCTGTCTTGTGACCTGAGGTGTGGATCCTCTATCTTGTGACCTGAGGTGTGGATCCTCTGTCTTGTGATCTGAGGTGTGGATCCTCTGTCTTGTGACCTGAGGTGTGGATCCTCTATCTTGTGACCTGAGGTGTGGATCCTCTGTCTTGTGATCTGAGGTGTGGATCCTCTGTCTTGTGATCTGAGGTGTGGATCCTCTGTCTTGTGACCTGAGGTGTGGATCCTCTGTCTTGTGACCTGATGTGTGGATCCTCTGTCTTGTGACCTGACGTGTTGATCCTCTGTCTTTTGACCTGAAATGTGGATCCTCTGTCTTGTGTCCTGAGGTGTGAATCCTCTGTCTTGTGTCTTGAGTTGTGGATCCTCTGTCTTGTGTCTTGAGTTGTGGATCCTCTGTCTTGCGACCTGAGATGTGGGTCCTCTGTCTTGTGACCTGATGTGTAGATCCTCTGTCTTGTGACCTGAGGTGTGGATCCTCTGTCTTGTGACCTGAAGTGTGGATTCTCTGTCTTGTGACCTGAGGTGTGAATCCTCTGTCTTGTGACCTGAGGTGTGGATCCTCTGTCTTGTGACCTGAGGTGTGGATCCTCTGTCTTGTGTCCTGAGGAGTGGATCCTCTGTCTTGTGACCTGAGGTGTTTATCCTCTGTCTTGTGACCTTAGGTGTGGATCCTCTGTCTTGTGACCTGAGGCGTGGGTCCTGTGTCTTGTAACCTGAGGTGTGGGTCCTCTGTCTTGTGACCTCAGGTGTTGATCCTCTGTCTTTTGACTTGAAATGTGGATCCTCTGTCTTGTGACCTGAGGTGTGAATCTTCTGTCTTGTGACCTGAGGCGTGGATCCTCTGTCTTGTGACCTGAGGCGTGGATCCTCTGTCTTGTGACCTGAGGTGTGGATCCTCTGTCTTGTGACCTGAGGTGTGAATCTTCTGTCTTGTGACCTGAGATTTGGATCTTCTATATTGTGACCTGAGGTGTGGATTCTCTGTCTTGTGACCTGAGGTGTGGATCCTCTGTCTTGTGACCTGAGGTGTGGATCCTCTGTCTTGTGATCTGAGGCGTGGATCCTCTATCTTGTGACCTGAGATGTGGATCCTCTGTCTTGTGACCTGAGGTGTGGATCCTCTGTCTTGTGACCTCAGGTGTTGATCCTCTGTCTTTTGACTTGAAATGTGGATCCTCTGTCTTGTGTCCTGAGGTGTGAATCCTCTGTCTTGTGACCTGAGGTGTGAATCCTCTGTCTTGTGACCTGAGGTGTGGATCCTCTGTCTTGCGACCTGAGATGTGGTTCCTCTGTCTTGTGACCTGAGGTGTGGATCCTCTGTCTTGTGACCTTAGGTATGGATCCTCTGTCTTGTGACCTGAAGTGTGGATTCTCTGTCTTGTGACCTGTGGTGTGGATCCTCTGTCTTGTGACCTGATGTATGGATCCTCTGTCTTGTGACCTGAGGTGTGGATCCTCTGTCTTGTGTCCTGAGGTGTGGATCCTCTGTCTTGTGACCTGAGGTGTTTATCCTCTGTCTTGTGACATGAGGTGTGGATCCTCTGTCTTGTGACCTGAGGCGTGGATCCTATGTCTTGTGACCTGAGGTGTGGGTCCTCTGCCTTGTGACCTGAGGTGTGGATCCTCTATCTTGTGACCTGAGGTGTGGATCCTCTGTCTCGTGACCTGACGTGTGGATCCTCTGTCTTGTGACCTGAGGTGTGGATCCTCTGTCTTGTGACCTGAGGTATGGATCCTCTGTCTTGTGTCCTGAGGTGTGAATCTTCTGTCTTGTGACCTGAGATGTGGATCTTCTATATTGTGACCTGAGGTGTGGATTCTCTGTCTTGTGACCTGAGGTGTGGATCCTGTGTCTTGTGACCTGAGATGTGGATCTTCTGTATTGTGACCTGAGGTGTGGATCTTCTGTCTTGTGACCTGAGATGTGGATCTTCTGTCTTGTGAGCAGAGGTGTGGATCCTCTGTCTTGTGACCTGACGTGTGGATCCTCTGTCTTGTGACCTGAAGTGTGGATCCTCTGTCTTGTGACCTGAGGTGTGAATCTTCTGTCTTGTGACCTGAGATGTGGATCTTCTATATTGTGACCTGAGGTGTGGATTCTCTGTCTTGTGACCTGAGGTGTGGATCCTGTGTCTTGTGACCTGAGATGTGGAGCTTCTGTATTGTGACCTGAGGTGTGGATTCTCTGTCTTGTGACCTGAGGTGTGGATCCTCTGTCTTGTGGCCTGAGGTGTCGATCCTCTGTCTTGTGACCTGAGGTGTGGATCTTCTGTCTTGTGACCTGAGATGTGGATCTTCTGTCTTGTGACCAGAGGTGTGGATCCTCTGTCTTGTGACCTGAGGTGTGGATCCTGAGTCTTTTGACCTGAGTTGTGGATCCTCTGTCTTGTGACCTGAGGTGTTTATGCTCTGTCTTGTGGCCTGAGGTGTGGATCCTCTGTCTTGTGACCTGAGGTGTGGATCTTCTGTCTTGTGACCTGACGTGTGGATCCTCTGTCTTGTGACCTGAGGTGTGGATTCTCTGTCTTGTGACCTGAAATGTGGATCCTCTCTCTTGTGACCTGAGGTGTGGATCCTGTCTTGTGACCTGGGGCGTGGACCCTCTGTCTTGTAACATGAAGTGTGGATCCTCTGTCTTGTGACCTGAGGTGTGGATCCTGTCTTGTGACCTTAGGTATGGATCCTCTGTCCTGTGACCCGAGGTGCGGATCCTTTGTCTTGTGTCTGTCTGAGGTGTGGATCCTCTGTCTTGTGACCTGAGGTGTGGATCCTCTGTCTTGTCTCTCTGTCTTGTGATTTGATGTGTGGATCCTCTGTCTTGTGACCTGAGGTGTGGATCCTCTGTCTTGTGACCTGAGGTGTGGATCCTCTGTCTTGTGACCTGAGGTGTGGATCCTCTGTCTTGTGACCTGAGGTGTGGATCCTCTGTCTTGCGATTTGAGGTGTGGATCCTCTGTCTTGTGACCTGAGGTGTGGATCTTCTGTCTTGTGACCTGAGATGTGGATCTTCTGTCTAGTGACCTGAGGTGTGGATCCTCTGTCTTGTGAACTGAGGTGTGGATCGTCTGTCTTGTGACCTAAGATGTGGATCTTCTGTCTTGTGACCTGAGGTGTGGATCCTCTGTCTTGTGGCCTGAGGTGTGAATCTTCTGTCTTGTGACCTTAGTTGTGGATCTTCTGTCTTGTGACCTGAGGTGTGGATCTTCTGTCTTGTGACCTGAGGTGTGGATCTTCTGTCTTGTGACCTGAGGTGTGGATCTTCTGTCTTGTGACCTGAGGTGTAGATACTCTCTCTTGTGACCTGAGTTGTGGATCCTCTGTTTTGTGACCTGAGGTGTGCATCCTCTGTCTTGTGACCTGAGGTGTGGATCTTCTGTCTTGTGACCTGAGGTGTGGATCTTCTGTCTTGTGACCTGAGGTGTGGATTTTCTGTCTTGTGACCTGAGGTGTGGATATTCTCTCTTGTGACCTGAGATGTGGATCCTCTGTCTTTTGACCTGAGGTGTGGATCCTCTGTCTTGTGACCTGAGGTGTGGATCCTCTGTCTTGTGATCTGAGGTGTGGATCCTCTGTCTTGTGACCTGAGGTGTGGATCTTCTGTCTTGTGACCTGAGGTGTGGATCTTCTGTTTTGTGATCTGAGGTGTGGATCCTCTGTCTTGTGACCCGAGGTGTGGATCCTCTGTCTTGTGACCTGAGGTGTGGATCTTATGCTTTGTGATCTGAGGTGTGGATCCTCTGTCTTGTGACCTGAGGTGTGGATCGTCTGTCTTGTGACCTGAGGTGTGGATCCTCTGTCTTGTGACCCGAGGTGTGGACCCTCTCTCTTGTGACTTGAAGTGTGGATCATGTCTTGTGAGCTGAGGCGTGAATCCCGTTTTGTGACCTGAGGTGTGGATTTTGTCTTGTGACCTGAGGTGTGGATCTTGTCTTCTGACCTAAGGTGTGGATCATGTCGTGTGACCTGAAGTGTGGATCCTGTCTTGTGACCTGAGATGTGGATCCTGTCTTGTGATCTGAGGTGTGGATTCTCTCTTGTGACCTGAGGTGTACTCTCCCCTCCCCCCCCCCCCCCGCACACACACAAAGAGACCTGGACTGGCTTGACGCGTGGTTCAGCAATTGGCTTCTTGAATTTAACCCTGCCAAATGCAAAGCCACGAAGATCGGGGAAGGGCAAAGAAGACCGCAGACAGAGTATAGGCTAAGCGGCCAAAGACTGCAAACCTGTCACTCAAGGAGAAAGATCTTGGAGTGAGTACAACAGTGAGCATGTCTCCGGAAGCACACATCAACCAGGTAACTGCTCTAGCATGTGGGCGCCTGGCAAACCTGGGAATAGCGTTCCTATACCTCAGTAAGGAATCGTTCAAGACTCCGTACACCGTGTATGTCAGGACCGTACTGGAGTATGCAGCACTAGTCTGGAACCCCACACCTGGTCAAGCAAGTCAAGAAATTAGAGAAAGTGCAAAGGTTTGCAACAAGGCTGGTTTCAGAGCTAAGGGGAATGTCCTAGGAAGAAGAGTTAAGAGAAATCGACCTGACGACACTGGAGGACAGGAAGGTCAGGGGAGACATGATAAAGAAATAAAAATACTTTGAGGAATAGATAAAATGGACAAAGACAGAATGTTCCAGAGATGGGACACAGACACAAGGGTTACAATTGGAAGTTAAAGACTCTGATAAGTCAAAAGGATGTTAGGAAGTATTCCTTCAGTCATAGAGTTGTCAGGAAGTGGAATAGTCTGGCAAGTGATGTAGAAGATGCAGGAACCATACATAGTTTTAAGACTAGGTATGATAAAGCTCATAGAGCAGGGATAGAGAGGACCTAGTAGCGACCAGTGAAGAGGAGGGGCCAGGAGCTGGGTCTCGACACCTGCAACTGCAATTAGGTGAGTACACACACATCGCATCACATCACATCAAACACATCAACCAAATTACTGCTGCAGCGTATGGGCGCCTGGCTAACCTAAGAATAGTATTCCGACAACTCAGTAGAGACTCGTTCAGGTCCTGTACACCGAGTACGTCAGGTCCATACTGGGGTGCGCAGCACCAGTTTGGAGCCCACACCTGGTCAAGGAAGTCAGGAAATTAGAGAAAGGGCAAAGGTTTGCAACGAGGCTAGTCCCGAAGCTAAGGGACATGTCCTACGATGAGAGGTTAAGGGAAATCGACCTGACGACACTGAAGGACAGCAGAGATAGGGGGTATATGATAAGTACATATAAAATACAGAGAGGAATCTACAAGGTGGACAGAGACAAGATGTTCCAGAGATGGGACACAAAAACAAGGGGTCACAGTTGGAAAACAAAAATTCAGATGAGTCACAGGGATGTTAGAAAGTATTTCTTCAGTCATAGAGTTGTCAGGAAGCGTAATACTCTGGAAAGTGATGGAGCAGATTCAGAATTCATACATAGCTTCAAGAAGAGGTATGATAAAGCTCATGGAGCAGTGAGAGTGACCTAGTAGCGACCAGTGAAGAGGCGGGGCCAGGAGCTGTGGCTCGACCCATGCAACCACAACTAGGTGAGTACACACACACACACTAGTTTTAGTGCTCATGGTCAAGTTATTCTTGTAGTGTCAGCAGACAGGTTCACCTAGACATTCTAGTAGTGTCAGCAGACAGGTTCACCTAGACATTCTAGTAGTGTCAGCAGACAGGTTCACCTAGACATTCTAGTCGTGTCAGCAGACAGGTTCACCTAGACATTCTAGTAGTGTCAGCAGACAGGTTCACCTAGACATTCTAGTAGTGTCAGCAGACAGGTTCACCTAGACATTCTAGTAGTGTCAGCAGACAGGTTCACCTAGACATTCTAGTCGTGTCAGCAGACAGGTTCACCTAGACATTCTAGTAGTGTCAGCAGACAGGTTCACCTAGACATTCTAGTAGTGTCAGCAGACAGGTTCACCTAGACATTCTAGTAGTGTCAGCAGACAGGTTCACCTAGACATTCTAGTAGTGTCAGCAGACAGGTTCACCTAGACATTCTACTAGTGTCAGCAGACAGGTTCACCTAGACATTCTAGTCGTGTCAGCAGACAGGTTCACCTAGACATTCTAGTAGTGTCAGCAGACAGGTTCACCTAGACATTCTAGTAGTGTCAGCAGACAGGTTCACCTAGACATTCTAGTAGTGTCAGCAGACAGGTTCACCTAGACATTCTACTAGTGTCAGCAGACAGGTTCACCTAGACATTCTAGTAGTGTCAGCAGACAGGTTCACCTAGACATTCTAATAGTGTCAGCAGACAGGATCACCTAGACATTCTAATAGTGTCAGCAGACAGGTTCACCTAGACATTCTAGTAGTGTCAGCAGACAGGTTCACCTAGACATTCTAGTCGTGTCAGCAGACAGGTTCACCTAGACATTCTAGTAGTGTCAGCAGACAGGTTCACTTAGACATTCTAGTAGTGTCAGCAGACAGATTCACCTAGACATTCTAATAGTGTCAGCAGACAGGTTCACCTAGACATTCTAGTCGTGTCAGCAGACAGGTTCACCTAGACATTCTAGTAGTGTCAGCAGACAGGTTCACCTAGACATTCTAATAGTGTCAGCAGACAGATTCACCTAGACATTCTAATAGTGTCAGCAGAAAGGTTCACCTAGACATTCTAGTAGTGTCAGCAGACAGGTTCACCTAGACATTCTAGTAGTGCCAGCAGACAGGTTCACCTAGACATTCTAGTAGTGTCAGCAGACAGGTTCACCTAGACATTCTAGTAGTGTCAGCAGACAGGTTCACCTAGACATTCTAGTAGTGTCAGTAGACAGGTTCACCTAGACATTCTAGTCGTGTCAGCAGACAGGTCCACCTAGACATTCTAGTAGTGTCAGCAGACAGGTTCACCTAGACATTCTAGTCGTGTCAGCAGACAGGTTCACCTAGACATTCTAGTAGTGTCAGCAGACAGGTTCACCTAGACATTCTAGTCGTGTCAGCAGACAGGTTCACCTAGACATTCTAGTAGTGTCAGCAGACAGGTTCACCTAGACATTTTAGTCGTGTCAGCAAACAGGTTCACCTAGACATTCTAGTAGTGTCAGCAGACAGGTTCACCTAGACATTCTAGTCGTGTCAGCAGACAGGTTCACCTAGACATTCTAGTAGTGTCAGCAGAGAGGTTCACCTAGACATTCTAGTCGTGTCAGCAGACAGGTTCACCTAGACATTCTAGTCGTGTCAGCAGACAGGTTCACCTAGACATTCTAGTAGTGTCAGCAGACAGGTTCACCTAGACATTCTAATAGTGTCAGCAGACAGGATCACCTAGACATTCTAATAGTGTCAGCAGACAGGTTCACCTAGACATTCTAGTCGTGTCAGCAGACAGGTTCACCTAGACATTCTAGTAGTGTCAGCAGACAGGTTCACCTAGACATTCTAGTCGTGTCAGCAGACAGGTTCACCTAGACATTCTAGTAGTGTCAGCAGACAGGTTCACTTAGACATTCTAGTAGTGTCAGCAGACAGGTTCACCTAGACATTCTAATAGTGTCAGCAGACAGATTCACCTAGACATTCTAATAGTGTCAGCAGACAGGTTCACCTAGACATTCTAGTAGTGTCAGCAGACAGGTTCACCTAGACATTCTAGTCGTGTCAGCAGACAGGTTCACCTAGACATTCTAGTAGTGTCAGCAGACAGGTTCACCTAGACATTTTAGTCGTGTCAGCAAACAGGTTCACCTAGACATTCTAGTAGTGTCAGCAGACAGGTTCACCTAGACATTCTAGTCGTGTCAGCAGACAGGTTCACCTAGACATTCTAGTAGTGTCAGCAGAGATGTTCAACTAGACATTCTAGTCGTGTCAGCAGACAGGTTCACCTAGACATTCTAGTCGTGTCAGCAGACAGGTTTACCTAGACATTCTAGTAGTGTCAGCAGACAGGTTCACCTAGACATTCTAATAGTGTCAGCAGACAGGATCACCTAGACATTCTAATAGTGTCAGCAGACAGGTTCACCTAGACATTCTAGTCGTGTCAGCAGACAGGTTCACCTAGACATTCTAGTAGTGTCAGCAGACAGGTTCACCTAGACATTCTAGTCGTGTCAGCAGACAGGTTCACCTAGACATTCTAGTAGTGTCAGCAGACAGGTTCACTTAGACATTCTAGTAGTGTCAGCAGACAGGTTCACCTAGACATTCTAATAGTGTCAGCAGACAGATTCACCTAGACATTCTAATAGTGTCAGCAGACAGGTTCACCTAGACATTCTAGTAGTGTCAGCAGACAGGTTCACCTAGACATTCTAGTAGTGCCAGCAGACAGGTTCACCTAGACATTCTAGTAGTGTCAGCAGACAGGTTCACCTAGACATTCTAGTAGTGTCAGCAGACAGGTTCACCTAGACATTCTAGTAGTGTCAGTAGACAGGTTCACCTAGACATTCTAGTCGTGTCAGCAGACAGGTCCACCTAGACATTCTAGTAGTGTCAGCAGAGAGGTTCACCTAGACATTCTAGTCGTGTCAGCAGACAGGTTCACCTAGACATTCTAGTAGTGTCAGCAGACAGGTTCACCTAGACATTCTAGTCGTGTCAGCAGACAGGTCCACCTAGACATTCTAGTAGTGTCAGCAGAGAGGTTCACCTAGACATTCTAGTCGTGTCAGCAGACAGGTTCACCTAGACATTCTAGTAGTGTCAGCAGACAGGTTCACCTAGACATTCTAGTCGTGTCAGCAGACAGGTTCACCTAGACATTCTAGTAGTGTCAGCAGACAGGTTCACCTAGACATTTTAGTCGTGTCAGCAAACAGGTTCACCTAGACATTCTAGTATTGTCAGCAGACAGGTTCACCTAGACATTCTAGTCGTGTCAGCAGACAGGTTCACCTAGACATTCTAGTAGTGTCAGCAGAGAGGTTCACCTAGACATTCTAGTCGTGTCAGCAGACAGGTTCACCTAGACATTCTAGTCGTGTCAGCAGACAGGTTCCCCTAGACATTCTAGTAGTGTCAGCAGACAGGTTCACCTAGACATTTTAGTAGTGTCAGAAGACAGGTTCACCTAGACATTCTAGTCGTGTCAGCAGACAGGTTCACCTAGACATTCTAGTAGTGTCAGCAGACAGGTTCACCTAGACATTCTAGTAGTGTCAGCAGACAGGTTCACCTAGACATTCTAGTAGTGTCAGCAGACAGGTTCACCTAGACATTCTAGTAGTGTCAGCAGACAGGTTCACCTAGACATTCTAGTCGTGTCAGCAGACAGGTTCACCTAGACATTCTAGTCGTGTCAGCAGACAGGTTCACCTAGACATTCTAGTCGTGTCAGCAGACAGGTTCACCTAGACATTCTAGTCGTGTCAGCAGACAGGTTTACCTAGACATTCTAGTAGTGTCAGCAGACAGGTTCACCTAGACATTCTAGTCGTGTCAGCAGACTGGTTCACCTAGACATTCTAGTATTGTCAGCAGACAGGTTCACCTAGACATTCTAGTCGTATCAGCAGACAGGTTCACCTAGACATTCTAGTCGTGTCAGCAGACAGGTTCACCTAGACATTCTAGTCGTGTCAGCAGACAGGTTCACCTAGGCATTCTAGTAGTGTTAGCAGAGAGGTTCACCTAGACATTCTAGTCGTGTCAGCAGACAGGTTCACCTAGACATTCTAGTAGTGTCAGCAGACAGGTTCACCTAGACATTCTAGTAGTGTCAGCAGACAGGTTCACCTAGACATTTTAGTAGTGTCAGCAGACAGGTTCACCTAGACATTCTAGTCGTGTCAGCAGACAGGTTCACCTAGACATTCTAGTAGTGTCAGCAGACAGGTTCACCTAGACATTCTAGTAGTGTCAGCAGACAGGTTCACCTAGACATTCTAGTCGTGTCAGCAGACAGGTTCACCTAGACATTCTAGTCGTGTCAGCAGACAGGTTCACCTAGACATTCTAGTCGTGTCAGCAGACAGGTTCACCTAGACATTCTAGTCGTGTCAGCAGACAGGTTCACCTAGACATTCTAGTCGTGTCAGCAGACAGGTTCACCTAGACATTCTAGTCGTGTCAGCAGACAGGTTCACCTAGACATTCTAGTCGTGTCAGCAGACAGGTTCACCTAGACATTCTAGTAGTGTCAGCAGACAGGTTCACCTAGACATTCTAGTCGTGTCAGCAGACAGGTTCACCTAGACATTCTAGTCGTGTCAGCAGACAGGTTCACCTAGACATTCTAGTCGTGTCAGCAGACAGGTTCACCTAGACATTCTAGTCGTGTCAGCAGACAGGTTCACCTAGACATTCTAGTCGTGTCAGCAGACAGGTTCACCTAGACATTCTAGTAGTGTCAGCAGACAGGTTTACCTAGACATTCTAGTAGTGTCAGCAGACAGGTTCACCTAGACATTCTAGTAGTGTCAGCAGACAGGTTCACCTAGACATTCTAGTAGTGTCAGCAGACAGGTTCACCTAGACATTCTAGTAGTGTCAGCAGACAGGTTCACCTAGACATTCTAGTAGTGTCAGCAGACAGGTTCACCTAGACATTCTAGTCGTGTCAGCAGACAGGTTCACCTAGACATTCTAGTCGTGTCAGCAGACAGGTTCACCTAGACATTCTAGTCGTGTCAGCAGACAGGTTCACCTAGACATTCTAGTCGTGTCAGCAGACAGGTTCACCTAGACATTCTAGTCGTGTCAGCAGACAGGTTCACCTAGACATTCTAGTAGTGTCAGCAGACAGGTTCACCTAGACATTCTAGTAGTGTCAGCAGACAGGTTCACCTAGACATTCTAGTAGTGTCAGCAGACAGGTTCACCTAGACATTCTAGTCGTGTCAGCAGACAGGTTTACCTAGACATCCTAGTAGTGTCAGCAGACAGGTTCACCTAGACATTCTAGTAGTGTCAGCAGACAGGTTCACCTAGACATTCTAGTCGTGTCAGCAGACAGGTTCACCTAGACATTCTAGTATTGTCAGCAGACAGGTTCACCTAGACATTCTAGTCGTGTCAGCAGACAGGTTCACCTAGACATTCTAGTCGTGTCAGCAGACAGGTTCACCTAGACATTCTAGTCGTGTCAGCAGACAGGTTCACCTAGACATTCTAGTCGTGTCAGCAGACAGGTTCACCTAGACATTCTAGTCGTGTCAGCAGACAGGTTCACCTAGACATTCTAGTAGTGTCAGCAGACAGGTTCACCTAGACATTCTAGTCGTGTCAGCAGACAGGTTCACCTAGATATTCTAGTCGTGTCAGCAGACAGGTTCACCTAGACATTCTAACACTGATCCTACAAGTTGTGCCACTACTATTTTATCTTAACAAAATATTGTTTCACACTGAGGATTGGTGTTTCTGTAACTGAATTTTCTTGTATTTTATCACTGATGATGAGACTTAAGTCTCCTTAATCTTTGAAAAAATAAATGATGGTTATTTATCAAGGCATTGAAATTATGTTAATCATAAGAGAAAGATTCCTTAGAGGAAAATCTATTAATAGGCGTAGTGGATAAAGTACCGTATGTAGTACACAGTGTGTAGTACACAGTGTGTAGTACACAGTGTGTACTCTAATGCTGAGTTGCAGGTTCGAGTCGTCCTGTGGACGTACAGATAATGTTTGTAAATAAATAATTTCACCTTTTTGCGAATTGTTAAACACACACACCCACACACACACCCACACACACACCCACACACACACCCACACACACACACCCACACACACACCCACACACACATCCACACACACACACACACGAATAAACATGAGGAGTGGAACGAAAGAATCAGTGAAAAATCCCCAGACATCATAGCAGTCACAGAAACAAAACTCGCTGAGACAATAACAGACACAATCTTCCCAACATGATATCAGATCCTGAGGAAAGATAGAAGGAGTAGAGGGGGAGGAGGGGTTGCACTGCTCATAAAACACCGGTGGGGATTTGAGGAAATGGAAGGCATGGACATGATTGGAGAAAGAGACTACATTGTAGGTACAATTCAGTCCGGAGAACATAAAGTAGTCATTGGAGTGATGTATAACCCACCACAGAACTGCAGGAGGCCAAGAGAGGAGTACGAAGAAAACAACAGGGTGATGGTGGACACACTGGCTGAGGTGGCAAGAAGAGCTCACTCGAGCAGAGCAAAGTTACTGGTAATGGGCGATTTCAACCACAGGGAGATCGACTGGGAAAACCTGGAGCCACATGGGGGTCCCGAAACATGGAGAGCCAAGATGATGGATGTGGTACTTGAAAACCTCATGCATCAACATGTCAGGGACACAACCAGAGAGAGAGGGGAGGATGAGCCAGCAAGACTGGATCTTGTGTTCACCCTGAGCAGTTCAGACATTGAGGACATCACTTACGAGAGGCCCCTTGGAGCTAGCGATCACGTGGTTCTGAGTTTTGACTATGTAGTAGAGTTACAAGTGGAGAAGGTAACAGGAACTGAAGGGGACTGGCCAAACTATAAAAGGGGGAACTACACAGGTATGAGAAACTTCCTGCAGGAGGTTCAGTGGGACAGAGAAATGGTAGGAAAATCAGTAAACGAGATGATGGAATATGTGGCAACAAAGTGCATGGAGGCAGAGGAAAGTTTTGTTCCCAAGGGAAACAAAAATAATAGGAAGACCAAAACGAGTCCTTGGTTTACCCGAAGGTGTAGGGAGGCAAAAACTAAGTGCAACAGAGAATGGAAAAGGTACAGGAGGCATCGGACCCAGGAAAACAAGGAGATTAGTAGAAGAGCCAGAAACGAGTATGCACAGATAAGGAGGGAGGCCCAGCGACAGTATGAAAACGACATAGCATCGAAAGTCAAATCTGACCCGAAACTGCTGTATAGCCACATTAGGAGGAAGACAACAGTCAAGGACCAGGTGATAAGGCTGAGGAAAGAAGGTGGAGAACTCACAAGAAACGATCAAGAGGTATGTGAGGAGCTCAACACGAGATTTAAGGAACTATTTACAGTAGAGACAGGAAGGACTCTGAGGGGACAGACCAGATGGGGACACCAGCAAGGAATACACCAACAAGTGTTGGACGACATACATACCGATGAGGAGGAGGTGAAGAAACTGCTAAGGGACATCGATACCTCAAAGGCAATGGGACCGGACAACATCTCCCCGTGGGTCCTTAGAGAGGGAGCAGATATGTTGTGCGTGCCACTTACCACAATCTTCAACACGTCCCTGGAAACTGTGCAACTACCTGAGGTATGGAAGACGGCAAATGTAGTTCCCATTTTTAAAAAAGGAGACAGAAAAGAGGCACTAAACTATAGACCTGTGTCATTGACGTGTATAGTATGCAAAATTATGGAGAAGATTATCAGGAGGAGAGTGGTGGAGCACCTGGAACGGAACAAGAGTATAAATGCCAACCAGCACGGATTCACGGAAGGCAAATCCTGTGTCACAAACCTTCTGGAGTTTTATGATAAAATAACAGAAGTAAGACACGAGAGAGAGGGGTGGGTTGATTGCATCTTTTTGGACTGCAAGAAGGCCTTTGACACAGTTCCTCACAAGAGATTAGTGCAGAAGCTAGAGCATCAGGCGCATATAATAGGAAGGGCACTGCAATGGATCAGAGAATACCTGACAGGGAGGCAACAACGAGTCATGGTACGTAATGATGTATCACAGTGGGCACCTGTGACGAGCGGGGTCCCACAGGGGTCGGTCCTAGGACCAGTGCTATTTTTGGTATATATGAACGACATGATGGAAGGGTTAGACTCAGAAGTGTCCCTGTTTGCAGATGATGTGAAGTTAATGAGGAGAATTAAATCTGATGAGGACCAGGCAGGACTTCAAAGAGACCTGGACAGACTGGACACCTGGTCCAGCAAATGGCTTCTCGAATTTAATCCTGCCAAATGCAAAGTCATGAAGATAGGGGAAGGGCACAGAAGACCACAGACAGAGTATAGGCTAGGTGGCCAAAGACTGCAAACCTCACTCAAGGAGAAAGATCTTGGGGTGAGTATAACACCGAGCATGTCTCCGGAAGCACACATCAATCAGATAACTGCTGCAGCATATGGGCGCCTGGCAAACCTGAGAACAGCATTCCGATACCTTAGTAAGGAATCATTCAAGACACTGTACACCGTGTATGTCAGGCCCATACTGGAGTATGCAGCACCTGTTTGGAACCCGCACTTGATAAAGCACGTCAAGAAACTAGAGAAAGTACAAAGGTTTGCGACAAGGTTAGTTCCAGAGCTAAGGGGAATGTCCTATGAAGAAAGATTAAGGGAAATCGGCCTGACGACACTGGAGGACAGGAGGGTCAGGGGAGACATGATAACGACATATAAAATACTGCGTGGAATAGACAAGGTGGACAAAGACAGGATGTTCCAGGGAGGGGACACAGAAACAAGAGGCCACAATTGTAAGTTGAAGACACAAATGAGTCAGAGAGATAGTAGGAAGTATTTCTTCAGTCATAGAGTTGTAAGGCAGTGGAATAGCCTAGAAAATGACGTAGTGGAGGCAGGAACCATACACAGTTTTAAGACGAGGTTTGATAAAGCTCATGGAGCGGGGAGAGAGAGGGCCCAGTAGCAACCGGTGAAGAGGCGGGGCCAGGAGCTATGACTCGACCCCTGCAACCACAAATAGGTGAGTACAAATAGGTGAGTACACCCACACACACACCCACGCACCCAACCACACACACACACCCACACACACACACACACACACACACACTCATCCACACACACACACACACACACATGTCCAAGAGGCCATCAGACCCCTTTTCTTTGGTGCCTCATTGTGTGCTCTCCGGAAAAAGGATGGAGGAATCAGGCCCATTGCAGTGGGTAACGCCCTTCGGCGCCTAGTCGCCAAGGCTGCAGTAAGAAGGGTGAGTCAAGAAGCTGCTGCATTGCTGAAACCAACTCACCTCGGTTTTGGCGTTCAACAGGGCTGTGAAGGAGCTGCCCACGCAGCACAAGTATACATCAAAAATATGTCCGATGAAAAAGCCTTGGTCAAATTGAACTTTGGCAACGCTTTCAACTCAGTCAGAAGGGATGCTGCTCTCCAAGCAGTTTATAGAAACTTCCCTTCTCTTTATCCCTTCATAGAATCGTGTTATAGTGTGACTTCCAAACTATTGTTTGGGGACCATAAAATTGACTCATGTGAGGGCGTGCAACTGGGGGACCCTCTCGCCACCTTTCTATTCTGTTTGGTCATCAAGGAAGTCACAGGAGCACTCTCCAGTGAGCTCCATTTCTGGTTCCTGGATGATGGTACCCTAGCTGGCACAACAGAATCTCTCCTAGAGGACATCAGTAAAATTAAAGACATGGGAGAAAGCCTTGGCCTATCTTTAAAACCCACCAAATGTGAAATAGTTTCTACAAATCGACAGATGATCCAGAATATTAGCGCCATTTTACCAGGAGCACGAGCCACTGATCCAGCCAATAGCACTCTCCTTGGTGCTCCTCTTGGGTCCAATGCCATCGATCTGATCCTAGAAAAAAGTCTCAGACCTCCGGACGATGGAAAGCAGGATGAAAGACATTGACACACATGATGCCTTCTACCTACTCACCAGGTGCCTGTCAGTCCCAAAACTTACCTACTTTCTGAGATGCTCCCCAGTCTTCAGCAGTCCAAAACTCAAGGAATATGACTCTCTCCTTAAGATCATGCTAGAGAGTGTATTGAATCTTTCCCTTGAAGATGGACAGTGGTTGCAAGCATCACTTCCGGAAAGGCTTTGGGGGCTGGGAGTACGCAGATCCTCCCAGATTGCTCTACCAGCTTTCCTATCCTCTTCCATAGCATCAAACGAGTTTATAAGACAAAGTCTTTCTGATAGCCTCAGTGACTCAGCAGGAATACAGGAGCCTAGCTATGCCAGTGCCATCATTGAATGGGAGACTCTGGCTGCTCCAGCACCAAACCCTAGTGCAGCACTGGCTCACAAACAGTCAAGCTGGGATGGCCCAATCGCTGAAAAAGGTGCTTGCCAACATGCTCAGGGCTGCAACATCAGATAGGGAGACTGCCCATCTCCAGGCAATGAGTGCACCTCACTCCGGGGACTTCCTCCAAACAGTTCCCATACCGGCAATGGGAACGCGACTCGACCCTAAGACCCTCCGTATTGCAGTGGCTCTGCGCCTTGCTGCCCCAATTCACACAGAATATACGTGTATTTGCGGCGAAGTGCAAGCAGACCAAAACCAAGGGCTGGCATGCAAGACACAATGAGGTCAACGACATCATAAAGAGAGCCCTTGCTACAGCTGGATGCCCAGCCGACAGTGAGCCCCGATCACTAGCAGCCAACATTACTCACAACCCAGCAAACTGCCCCCAAAGGAATCACCATCTATCCTTGGAAGAATGGCAAGCCCTTAGCATGGGACTATACCTGTGTGTCCACACTGGCTGACACCTAAATCCATCACAGTGTGGGGCGACAGGGAGGAGCTGCTGATCACAGGGAGGAGTACAAGATCAGCAAGTACAGGGACATAAGCCAATAGTATCAATTTGTCCCAGTAGGATCAGAGACCTTGGGATCATGGGGAAAAAATGCAACACGTTTCCTTAAAGAATTGGGTTCCAGACACATCGACGCCACCAGGGACCCAAGGGCAGCCACTTTCATGTTCCAGTGCTTCAGCGTGGCCATCCAGAGGGGAAATGCTTGCTGCATACTTGGCTCGCGTCTGGCTTCGGAGGAGTTGGAGATAATTCATGATCTTTAATACATTGTACCATTGTATTCATGTTTGTGTTTTCTGTAAATGTATTCTGTTTATTAATAAATGTTCACATAGAATATAAAATATAGGGGGTGGTAGGAGAAGAAAAATATTCAAACAGCTCTGGGGAGAACCTTGAGTTTTCCCTGAGGTACGTTTATTGTCTTCTCTGAGGATGAGGGTCCCCAGTCCAGCTATAGAGGTGGTACTACCCTATATTATATATATATATATATATATATATATATATATATATATATATATATATATATATATATATATATATATATATATATATATATATATATATATATATATATTACAATAGAGAGAGATGGTGCAGATATAAGAACACACGTTAAGGCAAGACTCTGGAGTCTCCACAAAACACAAGTTATTGACGACGTGGCAACCCTACCTCTCCCCCCCTCTCTCTTACCCAAGAACTCCCCCTCCCTCTCTCCCCTACCCTAATCTTCTCCTTCCCTCCCTTCTCCTCCCCACTGGTCCCTTTACCAACCAATCTTTCCCTATTCCTCTCCCATCCCCTCACCCCAGTCCATTACTCACTTACATTACTCATTCCCCTGGTCCTCCCCGCCCCCACTCCCAGTTATTCCGTACTTTATCTGTCTCTTTCTTCTCCCTTTGTATCCTAGCCTGTCCCTCTTTCTTTTCCCTTTATACTGTATCTTCTTTCTCTGTCTCTCTGTCTTCTACCCTTATATCCTAGCTTATCTCTTTTTTATCCTGTATAACCTAGCTTATCTTTTTTCTCTCTGTATTCCCTGGTTTATCCCTGCCTTTTCTTCGTATAATATCAAACATCTCTGTCTTTCACGTAGAGAAAGAAAGAGAGAGAGAGAGAGAGAGAGAGAGAGAGAGAGAGAGAGAGAGAGAGAGAGAGAGAGAGAGAGAGAGAGAGAGAGAGAGAGAGTGAGAGAGAGAGAGAGAGAGAGAGAGAGAGAGAGAGAGAGAGAGAGAGAGAGAGAGAGAGAGAGAGAGAGAGAGAGAGAGAGAGAGAGAGAGAGAGAGAGAGAGAAAGAGAGAGAGAGAGTGAGAGAGAGAGAGAGAGAGAGAGAGAGAGAGAGAGAGAGAGAGAGAGAGAGAGAGAGAGAGAGAGAGAGAGAGAGAGAGAGAGAGAGAGAGAGAGAGAGAGGAAAGGGGGTGAAGTTGATATCCTTTTGGTGAAATCTGACTCCAGACTGACTATGAAGAACCACGTTGCAAATCTTGCAAGAAAAGCGGCACGGAAGCTTACAGCACTTAGACGTATCTCACATATGTTCGACAGTGGAGGTGGCAAGATTCTGTACGAGGCACAAGATAAGATAGGATTTTGTTCAGGTTTTTAATCCCTCGGAGGGTTAGCCACTCAGGATAACCCAAGAAAGACTGCGTCGTCGAGGACTGTCTGTCTTATTTCTATTAAGTTCGTCAATCTTGTCCCCCAGGATGAGACCCACACCAGTCGACTAACACCCAGGTATCCACTTGCTTGCTAGGTAAGTGGGACAACAGGTGTAGCGAAACACACCCAATGTTTCTACCCTTGCCGAGGATCGAACCACAGACTCTCTGAGTGTGAAGCGAGAGTGATGCCTACCAGGCCATGGGACACCGTACGCTCACACCTTGAGTATACTCCACTTTCTTGGACTGCCTGTCCCCCATCTCATCTGCGACTTCTTGATAAAACAGAGAACAGAGTAAGACCACTCACCTCTCTCCTGGACAGATCTGTTATTTCAGCATAGCCTTCATCGCTGGAGGGATATGGGTGGCCTTACTGTTGTCAAAGACAGCGAGATGCGAGCTTCTAGACAACAAGACGGGCAGCAGGCAGCAACTTAAGTCTCACTGTACCCTTCCCCAGAACATCACTTCATCTGAGATCATTTATTCCCAGGATGAGTCTGGAACATGTTCTTACAGCATAATGACAACAACGAAATAAAGTGAGTTGACCAAATGAAATCGCTGGACCACAGATAGCTCCAACTTCATCCTGTTCCATATCTATATATATCAACAATAAAGTGAGCTGATTTAGGTAACAGTTCTTACCTTGTAAACAAAGTTAGGAAGCTTAAACCTAACCTTGTTGAACTCAGTGTAACAGAGTCTGAGAGAGAGAGAGAGAGAGAGAGAGAGAGAGAGAGAGAGAGAAAGAGAGGTGAAGCAGGAGGGGGAAAAGGTAGAAAGAGGAAGGATAGAGTGAGAAGGTTTCTAGAGTGAATGGGGAAGAAAAGAAGGGGAAGGTGGTACGAAAGGAGACGAAAAAATGGGAAGGGAAAGGGGTAGGGGAAGGAAAAAGGGGTAGGGGAAGGAAAAAGGGGTAGGGGAAGGAAAAAGGGGTAGGGGGATAGGAAGGGGAGGAGGGGAAGGGGAGGGAAGGAAAAATGGGTAGGGGAAGGAAAAGAGTGAAGGGGAAGGAAAAAGGGGTAGGAGAAGGAAAAAGGGGTAGGGGAAGGAAAAAGGGGCAGGGGAAAGAAAAAGGGGTAGGGGAAGGAAAAAGGGGTAGGGGAAGGAAAAAGGGGTAGGGGAAGGAAAAATGGGTAGGGGAAGGAAAAAGGGGAAGGGGAAGGAAAAGGGGTAAGGGCAAGGGTGAGAGGTGAAGGGGAGGAAAAAGGAAAAGGGGTAAAGGGAGGGAGGGGTAGGAAAAGGAGGGTGAGGGGAAGGAAAAATGGGTAGGGGAAGGAAAAAGGGTAAGGAAAAAGGGTGGGGGAAGGAAAAAGGGTAGGGGAAGGGGAAAAAGGAAGGGGTAGGGGGAAGGAAAAGGGAGGGAGGGGAAGGGAGGGGAGGCTTAGGGGTAAGGGGAAGGAAAAAGGGGTAGGGGAAGGAAAAAAGGTAGGGGAAGGAAAAATGGGTAGGGGAAGGAAAAGGGTGAATGAGAAGGAAAAAGGGGAGGGTGGAAGGAGGGGAGGAAAAGGGGCAGGGAAGGAGGGGAAGAAAAGGGGAAAGGGGAGGGGAAAAGGGGGAGGGGTGGGGAGGGAAGGGAAAAGGGTAGGGGAAGGAAAAGGGGTAGGGGAAGGAAAATGGGTGGGAGGGGAAGGGAAGGAGGGGTAAGGGAAAAGGTGAAGGAAAAAGGAAGAAGAGGAAGGAAAAGGGGGATGGGGGAGGGAGGAAGGAAAAAGGGGTAGGGGCAGGAAAAAGGGAAGGGGAAGGAAAAAGGTAGGGGAAGGAAGGAAGGGGAAAATGGGGGAAGGAAAAGGGGTAGGGGTAAGGGGAGGGGAAGGAAAAAGGGTGGGGAAGGGGAAAAGGGGAAAAGGGTAAGGGAGGGGAAAGGAAAAGGGGTAGGGGAAGGGGAAAAGGAAAAAGGGGGAATGGGAAGGGAAAGGGGAAGGGAAGGGGGAAGGGGAAAGGGGTAGGGGAAGGGGAAAAGGGTAGAAGAAGGGGAAAGGGGTAGGGGAAGGGGAAAAGGGTAGAAGAAGGGGAAAGGGGTAGGGGAAGGGGAAAGAGTGGAAAATTAACAGATAATGAAAACTTTCCCTGAAGCAAGACACCAGAGTGTTACTGTGTCAGACATACTGTATCATGCCAGAGTGAGACATGATGTTCCAGGTTACTGTGTCAGACATACTGTATCATACCAGAGTGAGACATGATGTTCCAGGTTACTGTGTCAGACATACTGTATCATGCCAGAGTGAGACATGATGTTCCAGGTTACTGTGTCAGACATACTGTATCATGCCAGAGTGAGACATAATGTTCCAGGTTACTGTGTCAGACATACTGTATCATACCAGAGTGAGACATAATGTTCCAGGTTACTGTGTCAGACATACTGTATCATGCCAGAGTGAGACATAATGTTCCAGGTTACTGAGTCAGACATACTGTATCATACCAGAGAGAGGCATAATGTTCCAGGTTACTGTAGTCAGACATACTGTATGATGCCAGAGTGAGACATAATGTTCCAGGGGTTACTGTGTCAGACATACTGTATCATACAGAGTGAGACATAATGTTCCAGGTTACTGTGTCAGACATACTGTATCATGCCAGAGTGAGACATAATGTTCCAGGTTACTGCTGTCAGACATACTGTATCATACCAGAGTGAGACATAATGTTCCAGGTTACTGTGTCAGACATACTGAATCATACCAGAGTGAGACATAATGTTCCAGGTTACTGTGTCAGACATACTGTATCATACCAGAGTGAGACATAATGTTCCAGGTTACTGTGTCAGACATACTGAAACATACCAGAGTGAGACATAATGTTCAGGTTACTGTGTCAGACATACTGTATCATACCAGAGTAGAGAATAATGTTCCAGGTTACTGTGTCAGACATACTGTATCATACCTGAGTGAGACATAATGTTCCAGGTTATTGTGTCAGACATACTGTATCATACCAGAGTGAGACATAATGTTCCAGGTTACTGTGTCAGACATACTGTATCATACCAGAGTGAGACATAATGTTCCAGGTTACTGTGTCAGACATACTGAATCATACCAGAGTGAGACATAATGTTCCAGGTTGCTCTGTCAGACATACTGTATCATACCAGAGTGAGAGATAATGTTCCAGGTTACTGTGTCAGACATACTGTATCATACCAGAGTGAGACATAATGTTCCAGGTTATTGTGTCAGACATACTGTATCATACCAGAGTGAGACATAATGTTCCAGGTTACTGTGTCAGATATACTGTATGATGCCAGAGTGAGACATAATGTTCCAGGTTACTGTGTCAGACATACTGTATCATACCAGAGTGAGACATAATGTTCCAGGTTACTGTGTCAGACATACTGTATCATGCCAGAGTGAGACATAATGTTCCAGGTTACTGTGTCAGACATACTGTATCATACCAGAGTGAGACATAATGTTCCAGGTTACTGTGTCAGACATACTGAATCATACCAGAGTGAGACATAATGTTCCAGGTTACTGTGTCAGACATACTGTATCATACCAGAGTGAGACATAATGTTCCAGGTTACTGTGTCAGACATACTGTAACATACCAGAGTGAGACATAATGTTCCAGGTTACTGTGTCAGACATACTGTATCATACCAGAGTGAGAGATAATGTTCCAGGTTACTGTGTCAGACATACTGTATCATACCAGAGTGAGACATAATGTTCCAGGTTATTGTGTCAGACATACTGTATCATACCAGAGTGAGACATAATGTTCCAGGTTACTGTGTCAGACATACTGTATCATACCAGAGTGAGACATAATGTTCCAGGTTACTGTGTCAGACATTCTGAATCATACCAGAGTGAGACATAATGTTCCAGGTTGCTGTGTCAGACATACTGTATCATACCAGAGTGAGAGATAATGTTCCAGGTTACTGTGTCAGACATACTGTATCATGCCAGAGTGAGACATGATGTTCCAGGTTACTGTGTCAGACATAATGTATCATGCCAGAGTGAGACATGATGTTCCAGGTTACTGTGTCAGACATACTGTATCATGCCAGAGTGAGACATAATGTTCCAGGTTACTGTGTCAGACATACTGTATCATACCAGAGTGAGACATAATGTTCCAGGTTACTGTGTCAGACATACTGTATCATGCCAGAGTGAGACATAATGTTCCAGGTTACTGAGTCAGACATACTGTATCATACCAGAGTGAGACATAATGTTCCAGGTTACTGTGTCAGACATACTGTATGATGCCAGAGTGAGACATAATGTTCCAGGTTACTGTGTCAGACATACTGTATCATACCAGAGTGAGACATAATGTTCCAGGTTACTGTGTCAGACATACTGTATCATGCCAGAGTGAGACATAATGTTCCAGGTTACTGTGTCAGACATACTGTATCATACCAGAGTGAGACATAATGTTCCAGGTTACTGTGTCAGACATACTGAATCATACCAGAGTGAGACATAATGTTCCAGGTTACTGTGTCAGACATACTGTATCATACCAGAGTGAGACATAATGTTCCAGGTTACTGTGTCAGACATACTGAAACATACCAGAGTGAGACATAATGTTCCAGGTTACTGTGTCAGACATACTGTATCATACCAGAGTGAGACATAATGTTCCAGGTTACTGTGTCAGACATACTGTATCATACCAGAGTGAGACATAATGTTCCAGGTTATTGTGTCAGACATACTGTATCATACCAGAGTGAGACATAATGTTCCAGGTTACTGTGTCAGACATACTGTATCATACCAGAGTGAGACATAATGTTCCAGGTTACTGTGTCAGACATACTGAATCATACCAGAGTGAGACATAATGTTCCAGGTTGCTGTGTCAGACATACTGTATCATACCAGAGTGAGAGATAATGTTCCAGGTTACTGTGTCAGACATACTGTATCATACCAGAGTGAGACATAATGTTCCAGGTTATTGTGTCAGACATACTGTATCATACCAGAGTGAGACATAATGTTCCAGGTTACTGTGTCAGACATACTGTATCATACCAGAGTGAGACATAATGTTACAGGTTACTGTGTCAGACATACTGTATCATGCCAGAGTGAGACATAATGTTCCAGGTTACTGAGTCAGACATACTGTATCATACCAGAGTGAGACATAATGTTCCAGGTTACTGTGTCAGACATACTGTATGATGCCAGAGTGAGACATAATGTTCCAGGTTACTGTGTCAGACATACTGTATCATACCAGAGTGAGACATAATGTTCCAGGTTACTGTGTCAGACATACTGTATCATGCCAGAGTGAGACATAATGTTCCAGGTTACTGTGTCAGACATACTGTATCATACCAGAGTGAGACATAATGTTCCAGGTTACTGTGTCAGACATACTGAATCATACCAGAGTGAGACATAATGTTCCAGGTTACTGTGTCAGACATACTGTATCATACCAGAGTGAGACATAATGTTCCAGGTTACTGTGTCAGACATACTGAAACATACCAGAGTGAGACATAATGTTCCAGGTTACTGTGTCAGACATACTGTATCATACCAGAGTGAGAGATAATGTTCCAGGTTACTGTGTCAGACATACTGTATCATACCAGAGTGAGACATAATGTTCCAGGTTATTGTGTCAGACATACTGTATCATACCAGAGTGAGACATAATGTTCCAGGTTACTGTGTCAGACATACTGTATCATACCAGAGTGAGACATAATGTTCCAGGTTACTGTGTCAGACATACTGAATCATACCAGAGTGAGACATAATGTTCCAGGTTGCTGTGTCAGACATACTGTATCATACCAGAGTGAGAGATAATGTTCCAGGTTACTGTGTCAGACATACTGTATCATACCAGAGTGAGACATAATGTTCCAGGTTATTGTGTCAGACATACTGTATCATACCAGAGTGAGACATAATGTTCCAGGTTACTGTGTCAGACATACTGTATCATACCAGAGTGAGACATAATGTTCCAGGTTACTGTGTCAGACATAATGTATCATACCAGAGTGAGACATAATGTTCCAGGTTACTGTGTCAGACATACTGTATCATACCAGAGTGAGACATAATGTTCCAGGTTACTGTGTCAGACATACTGTATCATACCAGAGTGAGACATAATGTTCCAGGTTACTGTGTCAGACATACTGTATCATACCAGAGTGAGACATAATGCTCCAGGTTACTGTGTCAGACATACTGTATCATACCAGAGTGAGACATAATGTTCCAGGTTACTGTGTCAGACATACTGTATCATACCAGAGTGATACATAATGTTCCAGGTTACTGTGAAACACAGTGTTCTCAGGTCACAATGAAACACAGTGTTCTCAGGTCACAGTGAGACACAGTGTTCTCAGGTCACAGTGAAAGACAGTGTTCTCAGGTCACAATAAACAGAGTGTTCTCAGGTCACAATAAAACACAATGTTCTCATGTCACAGTGAGACACAGTGTTCTCAGGTCACAGTGAAACAGTGTTCTTAGGTCACAATAAACACAGTGTTCTCAGGTGACAATGAGACACAGTGTTCTCAGGTCAGAATGAGACACAGTGTTCTCAGGTCACAATAAGACACAGTGTTCTCAGGTCAGAATGAGACACAGTGTTCTCAGGTCAGAATGAGACACAGTATTCTCAGGTCACAATGAGACACAGTATTCTCAGGTCACAATGAGACACAATATTCTCAGGTCACAATGAGACACAGTATTCTCAGGTCACAATGAGACACAGTATTCTCAGGTCACAATGAGACACAGTATTCTCAGGTCACAATGAGACACAGTTTTCTCAGGTCACAATGAGACACAGTATTATCAGGTCACAATGAGACACAGTATTCTCAGGTCACAATGAGACACAGTATTCTCAGGTTACAATGAGACACAGTATTCTCAGGTCACAATGAGACACAGTATTCTCAGGCCACAATGAGACACAGTATTCTCAGGTCACAATGAGACACAGTATTCTCAGGTCACAATGAGACACAGTATTCTCAGGTCACAATGAGACACAGTATTCTCAGGTCACAATGAGACACAGTATTCTCAGGTCACAATGAGACACAGTGTTCTCAGGTCACAATGAGACACAGTATTCTCAGGTCACAATGAGACACAGTATTCTCAGGCCACAATGAGACACAGTATTCTCAGGTCACAATGAGACACAGTATTCTCAGGTCACAATGAGACACAGTACTCTCAGGTCACAATGAGACACAGTATTCTCAGGTCACAATGAGACACAGTATTCTCAGGTCACAATGAGACACAGTATTCTCAGGTCACAATGAGACACAGTATTCTCAGGTCATAATGAGACACAGTATTCTCAGTTCACAATGAGACACAGTATTCTCAGGTCACAATGAGACACAGTATTCTCAGGTCACAATGAGACACAGTATTCTCAGGTCACAATGAGACACAGTATTCTCAGGTCACAATGAGACACAGTATTATCAGGTCACAATGAGACACAGTATTCTCAGGCCACAATGAGACACAGTATTCTCAGGTCATAATGAGACACAGTATTCTCAGGTCACAATGAGACACAGTATTCTCAGGTCACAATGAGACACAGTATTCTCAGGCCACAATGAGACACAGTATTCTCAGGTCACAATGAGACACACTATTCTCAGGTCACAATGAGACACAGTATTCTCAGGTCACAATGAGACACAGGTCACAATGAGACACAGTATTCTCAGGTCACAATGAGACACAGTATTCTCAGGTCACAATGAGACACGGTATTCTCAGGTCACAATGAGACACAGTATTCTCAGGTCACAATGAGACACAGTATTCTCAGGTCACAATGAGACACAGTATTCTCAGGTCACAATGAGACACAGTATTCTTAGGTCACAATGAGACACAGTATTCTCAGGTCATAATGAGACACAGTATTCTCAGGTCACAATGAGACACAGTATTCTCAGGTCACAATGAGACACAGTATTCTCAGGTCCCAATGAGACACAGTATTCTCAGGTCACAATGAGACACAGTATTCTCAGGTCATAATGAGACACAGTATTCTCAGGTCACAATGAGACACAGTATTCTCAGGTCACAATGAGACACAGTATTCTCAGGTCACAATGAGACACAGTATTCTCAGGTCACAATGAGACACAGTGTTCTCAGGTCACAATGAGACACAGTGTTCTCAGGTCACAATGAGACACAGTATTCTCAGGTCACAATGAGACACAGTGTTCTCAGGTCACAATGAGACACAGTGTTCTCAGGTCACAATGAGACACAGTATTCTCAGGTCACAATGAGACACAGTATTATCAGGTCAGAATCAGACACAGTATTCTCAGGTCACAATGAGACACAGTATTCTCAGGTCACAATGAGACACAGTATTCTCAGGTCACAATGAGACACAGTATTCTCAGGTCACAATGAGACACAGTATTCTCAGGTCACAGTGAGACACAGTGTTCTCAGGTCACAATGAAACACAGTGTTCTCAGGTCACAATGAGACACAGTGTTCTCAGGTCACCATGAGACACAATGGCTTTGACAAATAAATTTGTAGTTATTTAATTTCTGTATTTTTCAGATATATAATCCAATCTTTTTCCAAATTATAGTTTTTTTCAAAGTTATAATAACATGAACGAACCTCACACATTTATATTTACACGAACCATAATTTTTACATTTATACGGCCATGAACGAGGATTTCTGCATTCACATTAGCATAAACGGTGATTTCAACATTTCTGCGGACAAGAGCTAATGTTTTAATATTTTTTCAGGTGCATAAAACTCCATTTTTTTTAACGTTCATGGGCGAAATTTGTAAAAAAATGAAAAATTTACAACAGTTTGAATATATTTTACACATTCTGCTATTTAATGATATTTTTTTTCTTACGTGAAAGAAAAATGCATTTCATAGGTTTTTATATTGTTACTTTTTTCCATGAGCGTTCGCATGTGAGCGAATTTTGTAATATTTTTTTTAAGGGTGCTTACGACAGCTCCTGTAATTGTTAACGTGAACGAAACGTTCAAGACTGATATGTACATAGAATTACAATTTTTTAATTTGTGTGTGAATGTAAGCGTCAATGTTCTAATTTTTACGAATGAATAATGTAGTTTTCACAGTTTTTCTAGAGTTTATTTCACAGTTTGCGTGTTTTTTTTTCCAGGATAAACAAAAGGCCTCATATATTTCGGGGAAGTTTAACGAAAATTTCCACTAGTCACTAGCAACATCTGTTATTAGGGCAATAAATGCATTCCCTAGAGATAATAACCTCGTCCGTCTCCTCTCCAGGGCGAGAAACACCTGCCGGACAAATGCCAACAACAGGACACCTGACGCCTCAAAAATCAGAGCCCATATTAGCAAAATATAGAAGAGGGTTATACTATTGGAGCAGTGAGACTTATAAGCAATGAGGATACCATCGCCCCTAAGGACGTCATTACAGCACAAGCCCTGAAGGACAAACATCCACCCAGGGCTCCCAGTACCAACATTGACCTCCCTGACATTGCAGCAGGCGAAGAACATCTAACCTTACAGGATGCTGATGTGTATAAAGCTGCTATGTCATTTCCACAGGGCTCAGCAGGAGGTTTCACCGGTTTAAGGCCTCAACACTTAAAACAAATACTCAATCCAGCACTTGGTGAAGTTTCAGAGAGGCTGTTGTCTGAACTCACCAAATTTTCCAATGTGTGCCTGGCTGGCAGTGTCCCAGAGGCCATTAGACCCCTCTTCTTTGGTGCCTCATTGTGTGCCCTCCGGAAAAAGGATGGAGGAATCAGGCCCATTGCAGTGGGTAACACCCTTCCGCGCCTAGTCGCCAAGGCTGCAGTAAGAAGGGTGAGTCAAGAGGCTGCTGCAATGTTGAAACCAACTCTGTTCGGTTTTGGTGTTCAACAAGGCTGTGAAGCAGCTGCCCACGCAGCACGAGTCTACATCAACAACATGACCGATGAAAAAGCTTTGATTAAATTACATTTTGCCAATGTTTTCAACTTAGTCAGAAGGGATGCTGCTCTCCAAGCAGTTTCTAAACACTTCCCTTCCCTCGTGTTATAGTGTGATTTCTAAAATATTGTTTGGGGACCATGAAATTGACTCGTGTGTGGGTGTGCAACATGGGGACCCCTCTTGTCCCCTTTCTATTCTGTATGGTCATCAAGGAGGTCACAGAAGCGCTCTCCAGTGAGCTCAATATCTGGTTCTTGGATGTTGGTACCCTAGCTGGCACAACAGAATCTCTTCTAGAGGACATCAGAAAATTAAAGACATGGGAGAGAACCTGGACCTGTCTTTAAACCCCACCAAATGTGAAATAGTTTCTATCAATCGACAGATGATCCAGAATATTAGTGCTGTTTTACCAGGAGCACGAGCCATTGATCCAGCCAATAGCTCCGCTTGGGCCCAGTGCCATTGATCTAATCCTAGAAAAGAAAATCTCAGGCCTCAGGACGATGGAAGGCAGGATGAAAGACATCGATACACATGATGCCTTCTACCTACTCACCAGGTCCCTGTCAATCCGAAAACTTACCTAGTGCTTGAGATGCTCCCCAGCTTCACTTCCAGTCAAGCTTCGGGGGCTGGGAGTACACAGATCCTCCCAGATTGCACTACCAGCTTTTCTATTCTCTTCCATAGCATCAAAAGAGTTAATATAACAAATTATTCTGGACAACCTCAGTGACTCAGCAGGAACACAGGACCCTAGCTACGCCAGTGCCATCACTGAATGGGAGACTCTTGCTGCTCCAGCACCAAAACCTAGTGCAGTACTGGCCTACAAACAGTCAAGTTAGGATGGCACCATCGGTGAAAAAGTGCTTGCCAACATGCTTAGGAATGTAACATCAGACAGGGAGACTGCCCGTCTCCAAGCTGTGAGTGCATCTCACTCTGGGGACTTCCTCCAAGCAGTTCCCATTCTGGCAATGGGAACACGCCTCGACCCTAAGACTATGTACTACATGGGCTCTCCGACTTGCTGCCCCAATTCACACAGAATATACGTGTATTTGTGGCGATGCGAAAGCCGACCAATATGGTCTACATGGTCTAAACTGCTCCAAAGCCAAGGGTTGGCACTCAATACACAATGAAGTTAACGATATCATAAAGAGAAACCTTGCTACAGCTGGTTGCCCAGCCGAGAGAGAGAGCCCTGCCCTTCCGCATGTACACCTACGTTCGGTAAGTATGGGGGCGGCTAAGCGAAGAGCAACACCAATCTGAATAGCCTGTGGGACGAGTCGAGTGCCCAAGATGGAATTGGGAACAGCTAAAAGGAAATTTCCTGAATGTGGTGCCTTCACCGCCAAGAGACGAGCTTTGTCCTTTCCCGAAGCGTTGTTGAGCACTATGTTGGCGATTTTTTCTATGATCGATTTGTCCTAGTATGACTATTTGTGCTCTCTGGGAGGAGCTGGTCTGTTTGAAGAGTCTGCAAGGGTGTCCCACAGCACGGCTGTTGAGCTCCTATTGCACCTCTCAAGCGCTCGGGGACATTCTCTTTTGCTAGTTCACTGGAAGCCAAACACGAGGACAGAAATGCAGGTCAAGTTACCTGCGTTGCCTTGCACATCTCCCAGTAGCCCCGGAAGAGTTACTTGATCCCATTGCTGATTTTCCAGTGACAGATTCAGTGTCTTCTTAAAAATAGATCTCAGAAGTGCGTCATATTCACTGAGTGTTGGGTTGTCGAAAGAAGGCGCACACCTCAAGAAGAAAGTCTTGGCAGAGTAAGACACCTTGTGAGGAGATACAGAGCATCATGGGCATCCAGATCACTTATTCTCTTATATATATATATATATATATATATATATATATATATATATATATATATATATATATATATATATATATATATATATATATATATATATATATATATATATATATATGTATATATATATAAATGTGTGTGTGTGTGTGTTCTCCATTCTTTTTCCTCCCTGCTATCCGCCCACCTCCTCCTCCACTTTCACACGCAGTGTGGCTAAGCTCATTCATTTTCCTCGTTAATGACTCCACTCCATTAATTCCCTAAGCCAGTAATTACCCTCTTCACCCTCTTTCTTTTTCTCTCTTTATTTTTTCTCTTTCTTTCTCTATCTATCTATCTATCTATCTATCTTTCTATCATTACAAATGATAAAATAAACGAAGATGAACAATGGAAAGCCCAGAGGAAAACCAGACGAAATATAAAGTGAATGAAAAGGAGAGGCTAAAAAAGGAGGGAGAGATAACAGGGAGACGGAAGAGCGGAGGAAGAGAGGAGAAAGAGAAAAATACGGAAAATAAAGAACTGGAGTGGAAGGAAGCGTAAATAAAGAAGAGAAAAGTAGGAATTTTATTAACAGAGAGAGAGAGAGAGAGAGAGAGAGAGAGAGAGAGAGAGAGAGAGAGAGAGAGAGAGAGAGAGAGAGAGAGACAGACAGACAGACAGACAGACAGACAGAGAGACAGAGAGAGAGACAGAGAGACAGAGACAGAGAGACAGAGGGACAGAGAGACAGAGAGACAGAGAGACAGAGGCAGAGAGACAAGGAGAGAGAGAGAGAGAGAGAGAGAGAGAGAGAGAGAGAGAGAGAGAAGCACTGGACATTGCTTGTGATTTCGACTGAGTAATGGCACCAGGGACCCTTGATATAACGTCAAGCACTGGGAGTCACTGGCTCTGCACTATGCCTCCTTAGCGACGACCTTCGAGGTACATCTCTACGAGTAGCTCTCAACGAGACAGAGACAACAATTCAGTGTCGGTGTTCTACAGGGAAGTGTGCTTGGTCCATTGTTAAGGGTTGTCAACTTCGATTATCTTCAACTCATCCTAGAATCCCACTCACGTGCAGACTTCTGTATTCTGACATTTACTTATCCAAAGGAGGAAATAACAGCTGATCTAAATTACATCAATCACCAGCTTACAGCTATATCAGCCTGAGGAAAACGATGGCAGGTTATATTTACTTTTGAGAAAACGGAAATGATGATGGTCTCTAGGCACCATGATGGTAATGACGGAACAAGGGTAAGAATGAATGGGAGAATGTTGGAACCCGGGGATGAAGCGGACATTCTAGGTTGAAATTTGACTCTAAAATGACTATGAAGAATCACGTGGTAAACCCTGCGAGCAAGGCAGCCAGGAAGCTAGCAGGACTAAGGTACATCTCGTATCTGCTCTATAAGAGAGGAAGAGGCAGCAACAACAACACAATCTCCCTCTACAACACTTACAGTTGTGTGAGAGAGGCAGAAGTAACGCATCCTCCCTCTACAACAATTATAGTTGTGTGGGAGAGGCAGCAGCAACACAACCTCCCTCTACAACACACACCTCTGTGAGACACAAGTGCGCTCACACCTAGAGTATGCATCACTTTCTTAGATTCCTTGCCTCCGCCCGGAGGCAAGGAATCCAAGACGACTTATCTCTTGTCTCCAGCACAGAAGAGATGTTGGTGACCTTACTGACATGTACAAAGTCAATATTGTCAAGGTACCACACTTGGCTTCATTTCATGGTCAGCTAGAATACAGCTTCTGTAGAGTAAGACGGGCAGCAAGAACACTTATTTGGTCAGTTGACTTAATCAAATTTGGCCTTCAGATGGTTCCAACTTCATCCTGTTCCCTATATACATATGCTTCATAATAATACATATTGAATGAAGGTTATGTTAGGTGAGGCTTTCAGATGAGATGATGCAGGTAACAACTCTTATCTTGTATTGTAAATAGGAGAGAAAGAGAAAGAGAGAAAGAGAAAGAGAAAGAGAGAGAAAGATAGATAGATAGATAGATAGATAGATAGATAGATAGATAGATAGATAGATAGATAGAGAGATAGAGAGAGAGAGAGAGAGAGAGAGAGAGAGAGAGAGAGAGAGAGAGAGAGAGAGAGAGAGAGAGAGAGAGAGAGAGAGAGAGAGAGAGAGAGAGAGAGAGAGAGAGAAAGAGAGAGAGAGAGAGAATATTGACTCCCTTCTACTACAACACAACTGTCAATATATCATAATTGTTGGTAACCTCAACCAACACCTTATACAGAGGGACTTTGATGACCTTCTTGCTGTATTTGACATGAGAAACTTTGATGATTTCCCTACTCATATCTCTGGCTCCTCCCTTGACCCAGTAGTGAGTGATCTGGCAGAAGGCATAGTCACTTGTCAACCCCTCGGCTACGTTGGATCGTCTGACCACAAGGCTGTTTTTACGACACTTAAGATCCCAACAGAACGAGGTGAGGAGTCCACACGCACAACGTGGCTATGGGAAAGAGGTAATTGGCCAGCCCTTTGCTCTAAGCTCGCCACCACCGATTGGAATGCTCTTTTCCAAGGGGATGTTGACAACCAAGTGAAAGCCTTCACTGGACACATCCTTAATCTACAACAAGAACACATTCCTCACCGGCAATATGTAACGAAGCCTACAGATCAGCCTTGGTTTGGCTTTCGTTGTAGAGAGGCTGCTACAGCTAAGCACAAAGCATGGCGAAGGTATAAGAGACATCCTACCACCTATAACAGGAACTTGCACAGGCAAGCCTGTAGGCATATGGGTGACGTTCAAAAGTGGGCCATTGCTAAATGGGAGGTGGACACTAAAAGAAAGCTAGCATCAGGTAGGGTAGGCTCTAAAACCTGGTGGTCCCTGGTCAAGGACAGACAAGGTTATCTGCCTGATGAACTCATTCAACTTCTAAATCGACAGGATGGGACCACCTCTACTAGTAGTCAAGAGAAGGCGGACCTCTTTGCTGAACACTTTGCTACCAAAATGCAAGTTCCAGATCCAGCAAGGGACCCTCCTTGGCTAGCTGCAAGAGCTGTGTCAAAACTGTCAGTGGTGACAATAAGGCAGGAGGAGGTGCATTTTCTTCTTAAATCGCTCGACCAAGAAAAGGCTGTGGGCCCAGACAAGTTGAGCCCAAGATTGCTAAGATGTGCAGACCAGCTAGCAGCACCTCTAACTCGCATCTTTCAGCACTGCCTAGTACAGTGTAAATGGCCCTCACTGTGGAAAGAGGGAAATGTTGTCCCTGTTCACAAAAAGAAGAGCAGAGCAGAAATCAGCAACTACAGACCAGTGTCACTCCTGCCAATCACTGGTAAGATCCTTGAGACAATAATCTCAAGACAAATGACAGAGTTTTTTGACTACCACTCACTAATTTGTGATCGTCAATATGGCTTCAGGAAAGGTTACTCTGCTGCTGATCTGTTGTTAAACCTCTCCACTAAGTGGCAACAGTCACTGGATGAATCCAAAGTCAGCTGTGTGGAAGCACTGGACATTTCTGGTGCTTTCGACCGGGTGTGGCACCAGGGCCTCTTAGCAAGACTTCTAGCACTGAGAATTGCAGGCTCTATGCTATGTCTCCTCAGTGATTACCTTCATGGTAGATCTCTAAGTGTCTCAATGGAACGGAATCAGCAAGACATCCTATTGGGGCAAGTGTTCCACAAGGAAGCGTGCTGAGACCATTGTTATGGAATGTCTACTTCAACGACCTTCTTCATCTCATCCCAGAATCACATGCATATGCAGACGACTGTACACTGACATTCACTTATCCAAGAGAAGAAATGCCAGCTGCTCTAAGCTACATCAATCACCAGCTAAGAGCTATATCAGCTTGGGGAAATAGATGACAAGTAACATTTGCACCTGAGAAAACGCAAATGATGATCGTCTCTAGGCACCATGATGGTAATGCTGGTGCAGTAGTAAGGATGAATGGGAGGGTTTTGGCACCTGGAGATGAAGTTGATATCCTTGGGGTGAAATTTGACTCCGAACTAACCAAACTAACCAAACAAGGCAGCCAAGAAGCTTACAGCACTTCGCCGTATCTCGCATCTGCTTGACAGTAATGGTTGCAAGATTCTGTAATAGGCACAAGTACGGTCACACCTTGAGTATGCTCCACTTTCTTGGTTTGCCTGTCCCCCCTCTCATCTGCGACTGCTTGACAGAGTAGAGAACAGAACAAGACGTCTTATCTCTCGCCTGGACCCATCTTGGATAGATCTGTCATTTCAGCAGAGCCTTCAATACAGGAGGGATGTGGGTGGCCTTACTGTTATGTACAAGGCCAATATTGTCAAGTACCACACTTGGATCCACATCGAGGACAGCGTGAAACAAGCTTTTATGCCACAAGACGGGCAGAAAGCAGCAACTTCACTCTGGCTGTACCCTTCTCCAGAACATCACTCCATCTGAGATCATATATGCCCAGGATGACTCGAGTATGGAACACATTCGTACAGCATAATGATGTCAACGAGATAAAGTCAGTTGATCGAATGAAAATGCTGGCCCACAAATGGCTCCAACTTCATCCTGTTCCCTACTTGTATGTCTCATAACAATAAAAATGCTTTCAAATGAGCTGATGTAGGTAACATCTCTTAGCTTGTTAATAAAGTTAGGAATCCTTAACCTGTAAATAGCTTGTCAATAAAGCTAGGGATCCTTAACCTTGTCAAACCCTGTGTAAAAAAAAAAAAAAGAGAGAGAGCAGGAACTTTCGATGCTCCTGTCAATTTCAGGACTCTTAATATTTTTCTCTCCTTCCCCTTCATTTCCCCCCTCTCTCTTAATCCTTCTCCTTCCTTTCCTTCGTTCGGCCTTCTCTTCATCTCGATAAACATTCTCCTCCCTTCCTCCTCTCACAGCCTCCTTCCTCCCTCCTTCCTGTTTTCTTCCTGTTGATTTTGGAAGTATTGAAACTCTCTCTCTCTTTCTCTCGATCACTAACAACGAACGCTCCTCCTGTTGTTTCTCAACGTCTCCGTAATGAATAGGAAAGGGAGGGGGAAGAGTAGTCAGGACAATGAGAGGGAAGAGTAAGGGGGGTGGACGAAGGGAGAAAGGGGAGGAGGAATTTGTGGATGAGGTGAAGGGAGGGGGATGGGAGAGGAGGGAGGGAACAGGGGGGGGGGTATTCCACTACTACCGCTTGGGAAATCAACTAACTTATTCCTCTCTAAATTGCTTTTCCAGCTGTCTTGACTGCTGCTTGTTCCTGTGTTTTATGTTGCTTAGTGTTCCTGTGTTCTATGTTGCTTAGTGTTCCTGTGTTCTATGTTGCTTAGTGTTCCTGTGTTCTATGTTGCTTAGTGTTCTTTTGTTTCATGTTGCTTAGTGTTCCTGTGTTCCATGTTGCTTAGTGTTCCTGTGTTCCATGTTGCTTAGTGTTCCTGTGTTCCATGTTGCTTAGTGTTCCTGTGTTCCATGTTGCTTAGTGTTCCTGTGTTCTATGTTGCTTAGTGTTCCTGTGTTCTATGTTGCTTAGTGTTCCTGTGTTCCATGCTGCTTAGTGTTCCTGTGTTCCATGTTGCTTAGTGTTCCTGTGTTCTATGTTGCTTAGTGTTCCTGTGTTCCATGCTGCTTAGTGTTCCTGTGTTCCATGTTGCTTAGTGTTCCTGTGTTCCATATTGCTTAGTGTTCCTGTGTTCTATGTTGCTTAGTGTTCCTGTGTTCCATGTTGCTTAGTGTTCCTGTGTCCCATGTTGCTTAGTGTTTCTGTGCACAATATTCTTTAGTGTTCCTGAGTTCATGTTCTTTAGTGTTCCTGTATTCCATGTTGCTTAGTGTTCCTGAGTTCATGTTCTTAAGTATTCCTGTGTTCATGTTCCTTAGTGTTCCCGTATCCAAGCTCCTTATCGCACCAACTCGGTAAGTACACGACAGGAGCGAGTGCCATCCATTATACAGACGGTGGATGGAGCCTCCACTACTCATCCCACTGAATGACACACAACAACAACAACAACAACAACAACAACAACAACAACAACAATAATAATAATTATTATTATTATTATTATTATTATTATTATTATTATTATTATAATAACAATAATAATAATAATAATAATAATAATAACAATAATAATAATAATAATAATAATAATAATAATAATAATAATAATAATAAAAATAATAACACTGGTCAACAATTATTGAAAACTTGTGTGCTTCTTAAATGAGATTAGTTAATTCTTATGTATTTTAATGTCCTGAATCCAAATATCACCTTGAAAAATGCTTATTGGTTATATGTAATAATTGTAATATTTGATTATTTTATTATAACGTACAGTATGTGTCAGTATGTTTTAAACTCTAATCAGTACCTACTCTCTGCCTTTTTGCTTGACGCTGATAGTGGGTTGAAGAATCATCTCTTGTCAATGTCCAGCAATAGTCTGCCAGCATTCTTGTGCCTCATTTACCCTGGTACCATTTCTCCATGGCTGAAATATCGTGGTGAAACCTTTCACCATGTTCGTCACTAACTGCCTCACAGTTCGCTGGAAAAAAGTCTAAATGTAAGTCCAAAAAAGTGGATTTTAAGTGACATGTTACATCCCATGTTCTTATAAGTCTTGTTGAGGTTTTCCACCAATTCTTTATAGTTGCCTTCCCTCCTGTTGCCGAGAAAACCCTTCGCCACTAACTTGAATGCTTCCCAAGAAACTTTCTCCTCCCCATGAAGGTCTGATTCAAAGTCACCATCTTTAAGAAGCTCTCGAATTAGAGGACCATTGACGACTCCTTCTCCTATCTTAGCGTCGCTCAGTGAGGCGAATTTTGATGTTAAATACTTGAATCTCTGACCGGATTTGTCCCAGTTTAATGTGTAGTGGTGGTAGCAAAATTTTGTTTGGTTCAATGAGAGGTGGATGTTAAACATTTTTCATCCCAGGCTCCAATGATTGACGAGGTGACCAGTCTCTCCTGATGTAGTGGGGACCTCTTGCACGGCTGTCCCATTCACATAGACAGCAGCAGTACTTGGTGTATCCGACCTGCAACCCCATCACAAGAGCAACAACCTTAACGTTACCACAGAGCTGCCATTGATATTCATCATATTTCATGCACTGCAACATATTCTTTATATTCTCATAAGTTTCTTTCATATGTGGTACATAGCCCACAGGAACTGATGGTTTACTATTGCCGTTATTTAGCAAGACACCTTTCAGACGCGTTTTTGATAAATCTATGAACAGCCTCCAGTGACTGGGTTCGTAGTTGATGCCAAGTGCTTCCATCGGACCATTAATATTGTTGCTGGCCACTAAATCACCTTCCATTACGAAGAAATCGTTGAACTGCTGCTGACGGTCACGAAATTGTGAAATCTTCACATCAACTGCTAGGAGATTCCACTGTTGAAGACGAGAGCCTAGCACCTCTGCCTTATTTTTGGGTAGTTGCAGATCCCTGACAAGGTCATGGAGTTCCCCTTTTGTTATGAGATGTGGCCTAGAGGAGTGTGCTTCATCAGAGTTTCGGCCACTGCGTAATCCAGCACTGTCATCCTTCTCTTCTTCCTGCTCACTACTTTCTTCATCTGACTCAAAGGATACCGAATTTGGTGCATCAAGAACAGGTAGACCTTCTCCATGAGGAACTGGGCGAATAGCTGATTGAATGTTTGGATATTCAATGGACCCCTTTTATTTGTATGACAAGCCCTTTTGTACTGGAGGTACCATACAGAAATAACAATTGTTGGTATGGTCTGTTGACTCTCGCCATGTCACTGGCACAGCAAAAGGCATTCCTTTCCTCTTCCTCTTCAACCATTGGCGAAGGTTAGTAGCACAAATGTTACAGCATATGTGTGGAGCCCAGTTCTAATCCTGGTCACCAATCTTGCATCCAAAGTATAGGTGATATGCCTTTCTAATCATAGCAGTTATACAGCGCTTGTGATGCAAAGGTCACCTCACCACAAATGTATCAGAAGTGCGAGGCATCTGCAAGAAGAAAACAACAAGCAATTAGAAGATAAACAGAAAATTTATTCATTAATTTATCATTGTAATACAGAGCATGACAGCTAAGCAGAAGTATTTATATCATTAACCAGGAAAATAAAATTAATATAATATGCCTCACATGCACATCAATATTTATTATAAGTGTAAAAAGTGTTTGGCTAAGAAAATCACCGACCTTTCACCTCAAAATATAAATTTGCACATCACAACCACCTTCTATGACTGCTGGAACAATAATGAAGGTCAGTGAGACTGTGAGTGTGGTAAGAAACACACTGCCACAAGCCTGTTGGAACCTGTTGTGACACATAGGTCTATATTGAAAAGTAGAGCTAACAAGCAATTTTAACCATGATATTTATTATCAGTGACCTAAAATTAGTTGGAAATTGTTACTCTGATCTCGGAAGCATTTCGGTTGTTGGCCAGTGTAATAAATGCCGTGTGAGGAGACAATGGAGGGGACCAGCACAAGACCAGCTGTAGATCGGTCTTTCTGAAACCAGAAACATACCGGTATGGGACAGGATGAAGTTAGAGCCAAATGTGGACCAGAGAGTTTATTTGTTCAACTGGACTTTATTCTCTCTCTCTCTCTCTTTCTCTCTCTCTCTAATAAATTTTTTATCTTTCGTATTCAAGGAGAACAAGGAGAAACGTGGTTCATTAAGCCGACATTAAAGCTGGGTAATGCAGACACAGTATCCACGTTTTGCTCTGTTTAGAGTTATATGGAGACAGATCATATATTTACACAGAGCGAAACCTCTCCCGACAAAATCTTACTCCTCACCTTGTATCACTGTCCTCACATTGTATCACTGTCCTCACCTTGTATCACTGTCCTCACCTTGTATCACTGTCCTTACCTTGTATCACTGTCCTCACCTTGTATCACTGTCCTCACCTTGTATCACTGTCCTCACCTTGTATCACTGTCCTCACCTTGTATCACTGTCCTTACCTTGTATCACTGTCCTCACCTTGTATCACTGTCCTCACCTTGTATCACTGTCCTCACCTTGTATCACTGTCCTCACCTTGTATCACTGTCCTCACCTTGTATCACTCTCCTCACCTTGTATCACTGTCCTCACCTTGTATCACTGTCCTTACCTTGTATCACTGTCCTCACCTTGTATCACTGTCCTCACCTTGTATCACTGTCCTCACCTTGTATCACTGTCCTCACCTTGTATCACTGTCCTCACCTTGTATCACTGTCCTCACCTTGTATCACTGTCCTCAACTTGTATCACTGTCCTTACCTTGTATCACTGTCCTCACCTTGTATCACTGTCCTCACCTTGTATCACTGTCCTCGCCTTATATCACTGTCCTTACCTTGTATCACTGTCCTCACCTTGTATCACTGTCCTCACCTTGTATCACTGTCCTCACCTTGTATCACTGTCCTTACCTTGTATCACTGTCCTCACCTTGTATTACTGTCCTCACCTTGTACCACTGTCCTCACCTTGTATCACTGTCCTCACCTTGTACCACTGTCCCCACCTTGTATCACTGTCCTCATCTTGTACCACTGTCTTCACCTTGTACCACTGTCTTCACCTTGTACCACTGTCTTCACCTTGTACCACTGTCTTCACCTTGTATCACTGTCTTCACCTTGTATCACTGTCTTCACCTTGTACCACTGTCCCCACCTTGCATCACTGTCCTCACCTTGTATCACTGTCCTCACCTTGTACCACTGTCCTCACCTTGTATCACTGTCCTCACCTTGTATCACTGTCCTTACCTTGTATCACTGTCCTCACCTTGTATCACTGTCCTCACCTTGTATCACTGTCCTCACCTTGTATCACTGTCCTCACCTTGTATCACTGTCCTTACCTTGTATCACTGTCCTCACCTTGTATCACTGTCCTCACCTTGTATCACTGTCCTCACCTTGTATCACTGTCCTCACCTTGTATCACTGTCCTCACCTTGTATCACTCTCCTCACCTTGTATCACTGTCCTCACCTTGTATCACTGTCCTTACCTTGTATCACTGTCCTCACCTTGTATCACTGTCCTCACCTTGTATCACTGTCCTCACCTTGTATCACTGTCCTCACCTTGTATCACTGTCCTCACCTTGTATCACTGTCCTCACCTTGTATCACTGTCCTCAACTTGTATCACTGTCCTTACCTTGTATCACTGTCCTCACCTTGTATCACTGTCCTCACCTTGTATCACTGTCCTCGCCTTATATCACTGTCCTTACCTTGTATCACTGTCCTCACCTTGTATCACTGTCCTCACCTTGTATCACTGTCCTCACCTTGTATCACTGTCCTTACCTTGTATCACTGTCCTCACCTTGTATTACTGTCCTCACCTTGTACCACTGTCCTCACCTTGTATCACTGTCCTCACCTTGTACCACTGTCCCCACCTTGTATCACTGTCCTCATCTTGTACCACTGTCTTCACCTTGTACCACTGTCTTCACCTTGTACCACTGTCTTCACCTTGTACCACTGTCTTCACCTTGTATCACTGTCTTCACCTTGTATCACTGTCTTCACCTTGTACCACTGTCCCCACCTTGCATCACTGTCCTCACCTTGTATCACTGTCCTCACCTTGTACCACTGTCCCCACCTTGTATCACTGTCCTCATCTTGTACCACTGTCTTCACCTTGTACCACTGTCTTCACCTTGTACCACTGTCTTCACCTTGTACCACTGTCTTCACCTTGTATCACTGTCTTCACCTTGTATCACTGTCTTCACCTTGTACCACTGTCCTCACCTTGCATCACTGTCTTCACCTTGCATCACTGTCTTCACCTTGTATCACTGTTTTCACCTTGTATCACTGTTCTCACCTGCATCACTGTCCTCACCTTGCATCACTGTCTTCACCTTGCATCACTGTCTTCACCTTGTATTACTGTCTTCACCTTGTATCACTGTTCTCACCTGCATCACTGTCCTCACCTTGCATCACTGTCTTCACCTTGTATCACTGTCTTCACCTTGTATCACTGTCTTCACCTTGTATCACTGTCCTCACCTTGTATCACTGTCTTCACCTTGTATCACTGTCTTCACCTTGTATCACTGTCCTCACCTTGTATCACTGTCCTCACCTTGCATCACTGTCTTCACCTTGCATCACTGTCTTCACCTTGTATTACTGTCTTCACCTTGTATCACTGTTCTCACCTGCATCACTGTCCTCACCTTGCATCACTGTCTTCACCTTGTATCACTGTCTTCACCTTGTATCACTGTCCTCACCTTGCATCACTGTCTTCACCTTGCATCACTGTCTTCACCTTGTATCACTGTCTTCACCTTGTATCACTGTTCTCACCTTGCATCACTGTCCTCACCTTGCATCACTGTCTTCACCTTGCATCACTGTCTTCACCTTGTATCATTGTCTTCACCTTGTATCACTGTCTTCACCTTGTATCACTGTCCTCACCTTGTATCACTGTCCTCACCTTGTATCACTGTCTTCACCTTGTATCACTGTCCTCACCTTGTATCACTGTCTTCACCTTGTATCACTGTCCTCACCTTGTATCACTGTCTTCACCTTGTATCACTGTCTTCACCTTGTATCACTGTCCTCACCTTGCATCACTGTCTTCACCTTGTATCACTGTCCTCACCTTGCATCACTGTCTTCACCTTGCATCACTGTCTTCACCTTGCATCACTGTCTTCACCTTGTATCACTGTCTTCACCTTGTATCACTGTCCTCACCTTGTATCACTGTCCTCACTTTGTATCACTGTCTTCACCTTGGATCGCTGTCCTCATTTTGTATCACTGTCTTCACCTTGTATCACTGTCCTCACCTTGTATCACTGTCTTCACCTTGTATCACTGTCCTCACCTTGTATCACTGTCTTCATCTTGTATCACTGTCTTCACCTTGTATCACTGTCCTCACCTTGTACCACTGTCTTCACCTTGTATCACTGTCCTCAACTTGTATCACTGTCTTCACCTTGCATCACTGTCTTCACCTTGTATCACTGTCCTCAACTTGTATCACTGTCTTCACCTTGCATCACTGTCTTCACCTTGTATCACTGTCCTCACCTTGTATCACTGTCTTCACCTTGTATCACTGTCTTCACCTTGTATCACTGTCCTCACCTTGCATCACTGTCTTCACCTTGTATCACTGTCCTCACCTTGCATCACTGTCTTCACCTTGCATCACTGTCTTCACCTTGCATCACTGTCTTCACCTTGTATCACTGTCTTCACCTTGTATCACTGTCCTCACCTTGTATCACTGTCCTCACTTTGTATCACTGTCTTCACCTTGTATCACTGTCCTCACCTTGTATCACTGTCTTCACCTTGTATCACTGTCCTCACCTTGTATCACTGTCCTCACCTTGCATCACTGTCTTCACCTTGCATCACTGTCTTCACCTTGCATCACTGTCTTCACCTTGTATCACTGTCTTCACCTTGTATCACTGTCCTCACCTTGTATCACTGTCCTCACTTTGTATCACTGTCTTCACCTTGGATCGCTGTCCTCATTTTGTATCACTGTCTTCACCTTGTATCACTGTCCTCACCTTGTATCACTGTCTTCACCTTGTATCACTGTCCTCACCTTGTATCACTGTCTTCATCTTGTATCACTGTCTTCACCTTGTATCACTGTCCTCACCTTGTACCACTGTCTTCACCTTGTATCACTGTCCTCAACTTGTATCACTGTCTTCACCTTGCATCACTGTCTTCACCTTGTATCACTGTCCTCACCTTGTATCACTGTCTTCACCTTGTATCACTGTCCTCACATTGTATCACTATCTTCACCTTGTATCACTGTCTTCACCTTGTATCACTGTCCTCACCTTGTATCACTGTCTTCACCTTGTATCACTGTCTTCACCTTGTATCACTGTCCTCAACTTGTATCACTGTCTTCACCTTGTATCACTGTTTTCACCTTGTATCACTGTCCTCACCTTGTATCACTGTCTTCACCTTGAATCACTGTCCTCACCTTGTATCACTATCTTCACCTTGTATCACTGTCCTCAACTTGTATCACTGTCTTCACCTTGTATCACTGTCTTCACCTTGTATCACTGTCCTCAACTTGTATCACTGTCTTCACCTTGTATCACTGTTTTCATCTTGTATCACTGTCCTCACCTTGTATCACTGTCTTCACCTTGTATCACTGTCCTCACCTTGTATCACTATCTTCACCTTGTATCACTGTCTTCACCTTGTATCACTGTCCTCACCTTGTATCACTATCTTCACCTTGTATCACTGTCTTCACCTTGTATCACTGTCCTCACCTTGTATCACTATCTTCACCTTGTATCACTATCTTCACCTTGTATCACTATCTTCACCTTGTATCACTGTCTTCACCTTGTATCACTGTCCTCACCTTGTATCACTATCTTCACCTTGTATCACTATCTTCACCTTGTATCACTGTCCTCACCTTGTATCACTATCTTCACCTTGTATCACTATCTTCACCTTGTATCACTGTCTTCACCTTCTATCACTGTCCTCACCTTGTATCACTATCTTCACCTTGTATCACTGTCTTCACCTTGTATCACTGTCCTCACCTTGTATCACTATCTTCACCTTGTATCACTATCTTCACCTTGTATCACTGTTCTCACCTTGTATCACTGTCCGCACATTTGCAAACAATAATAAGCCATGTTATCCATGTTATCCATCTCGCAGAAGAACATAAGAAAAAAAGAAGCACTGCAGCAGGCCTACTGGCCCATACTAGTCAGCTTACTGCAGTCAGGTGAGCAGAAGCAGGAGTCATTAAAGCTTCACAAAAATCTTCACAAGTGTCTCATTCTTCAACCTGTCGGTTCTCTAAACCATTACAAGCTAGTCAGGTTCGACTCACACCTATTCTTGACGACTCTGTTTTGTATGCTGCTAAGTACTAGTGGTTGTGACGGTGGGTGAGCGCTTGTTAAGTGAAGTGGAATGACGCTGTAGACGCCAACCTCCAGAGTCTGCCTCAGCTACAGAGTTTTGTAGTCGTGTCTGGGGATCATACATGACAGTTTTATTTTCAAGGTATCTCTGGGGATCACATGAAAAAACAATAAGAGAACGGTTGAGAGAACAGAAGCAGATATATAAAGAAGAAGAAGACATGCAAGAAGATATATAAGAAGATATGGAAGAAGATATACAAAGAAGACGTGGAAGTATATAAAGAGAAAAAAAGACGGAGACAAAACAAAGAGAAACAAAAGTCAGATAAAATAAAAGGCAGAATATAGGTAGAAGCAGAGAGACCAACCAAAAAACAGAGGAAGAAAGAGACACAGAGACAGAGAGAGAGAGAGAGAGAGAGAGACATAGAGACAGACACAGAGAGAGAGAGAGAGAGAGACATAGAGACAGACACAGAGAGAGAGAGAGAGACGCTAGTTACACCCATGTCATTAGAAAGTCAAATGAAAGATAATGAATATTGCATATTGAACAATAAATGACGTTGATAAATTAGACACATGTGCAACTCTTGGGTATCTTTATTGAGGAAACGTTTCGCCACACAGTGGCTTCATCAGTCCACACGTAGGAGAAACTTGAAGAACAGGAGAAGAATGAGGTAATCAGTCCCTCAACCTTGAGTCGATGTGTTCAGTCCGTCAATCTTGAATAGAATACGGCATATCAGCGGAGAAGCAGCTTATAAACCGTATGGCAGGAGAGGTGCAGCAGTCATAGGTCGTGTCACATTTGTTCAATGTGGAAGTAGGTCGTGCCCAAGAATTAGGCAAGCGAAGAATTCCTAAGTATTAAGATCCCAAGAAGTTGCAGTGTCTGACAGATTTGTAGATGAATGGTTCAGAGAACCGACATGTTGATAAATTAGACACATGTGCAACTCTTGGGTATCTTTATTGAGGAAACGTTTCGCCACACAGTGGCTTCAGAATGAGGTAATCAGTTGAGGGACTGATTACCTCATTCTTCTCCTGTTCTTCAAGTTTCTCCTACGTGTGGACTGATGAAGCCACTGTGTGGCGAAACGTTTCCTCAATAAAGATACCCAAGAGTTGCACATGTGTCTAATTTATCAACATGTCGGTTCTCTGAACCATTCATCTACAAATAAATGACGTGTCTCGACGGGTGGAAATTAAATCTAATCTTCCGAGCACAATGCTGAGAAATAAAAGAAAACTGAGACGAATAATTTTGATTAAAATCCAATTTTAGAGAATCTTTGTTGCTGCAGTGGATTAAAACCCTTGAAAAGCTGTCAGTTTCAAGGCCTAAAGAGAGGTAACAGTGTTATGTTGAGACTCGATCCGCCGTCCACTAAGCGTGCGCCAGAAACTCGATTTCTATTGTCACCTCGAAATATTTGACACATTTCTTCTATTTCCACTTATTTTTGTGATGTAATGGTGTTCTAAATCACTACATCACATCTGTCAGACGCAGCAGCATCTTGGGATCTTGATACAGGCAATTCTTCAACGCTTGTCTAACCTACAGTCATGACCTACTTACACTAGCGGATTTGTCCAGTGATAACTCTGCCTCCTGTTGCTTCTACTCATCTGACTGCAGCATATAAGCCACTTCTCCGAGCATACGTTTTACCTTTCTCAAGAATAATGGACTGAACGCATCGACTTCAGGCTGGGGGACTGATTACCTCATTCTCCTCCCCATCTTTTACTGTTTTTTCTCTGTATTGGACTGAAGAAGCCACTGACTGACGAATCGTTTCCTCAATAAAAATTTCCGAATGTTGCATAAGTGTCTCATTCTTCACTTGTTTTTGTTGATGCGATGGCGGCTTCTGGCTGACATCCGGAAATAAAGAGGAAAAATATATACGGTGAAAAACGTATAATATGGTCGTAATAAGATGACAATAAAAATATGACAATAAAGAGAATTCTTCATCTTTCTTAAGGAACCTCCTTCAGCCATCTTAGACTTGACGAATGAACATGAGGAAGTCAGACACGACAAAGACATGAGGAGTTCAGACGTGACGAATAGACATGAGGAACACGGGAACAGTGAGAAGCATAAACACGGGGAAAATAAGAAGCAAAAACAGGGAAACAATAAGGAGAATGAGCAAGGGAACAGAAGAAGGAAGAACACGTGAACAACAGGGAATGTGAACACAGGAACTTGAATGCAAGAACATTGTGGGTAGTAAAGTTGTCCACTGTGGGGAGGGGAACATTGTGGGTAGTAAAGTTGTCCACTGTGGGGAGGGGAACATTGTGGGTAGTAAAGTTATCCACTGTGGGGAGGGGAACATTGTGGGTAGTAAAGTTATCCACTGTGGGGAGGGGAACATTGTTTGTAGTAAAGTTATCCACTGTGGGGAGGGGAACATTGTGGGTAGTAAAGTTATCCACTGTGGGGAGGGGAACATTGTGGGTAGTAAAGTTATCCACTGTGGGGAGGGGAACATTGTGGGTAGTAAAGTTATCCACTGTGGGGAGGGGAACATTGTGGGTAGTAAAGTTGTCCACTGTGGGGAGGGGAAGATTGTGGGTAGTAAAGTTGTCCACTGTGGGGAGGGGAGCAGTGTTGGCAGTAAAGTTATCCACTGTGGGGAGGGGAACAGTGTGGGTAGTAAAGTTATCTACTGTGGGGAGGGAACAGGGTGGGTAGTAAAGTTATCCACTGTGGGGAGGGAACAGTGTGGGTAGTAAAGTTATCCATTGTGGGGAGGGAACAGTGTGGGTAGTAAAGTTATCCACTGTGGGGAGGGAACAGTGTGGGTAGTAAAGTTATCCACTGTGGGGAGGGGAACATTGTGGGTAGTAAAGTTGTCGTCTGTGGGGAGGGAACAGTGTGGGTAGTAAAGTTGTCATCTGTGGGGAGGGAACAGTGTGGGTAGTAAAGTTATCCACTGTGGGGAGGGAACAGTGTGGGTAGTAAAGTTATCCACTGTGGGGAGGGAACAGTGTGGGTAGTAAAGTTATCCACTGTGGGGAGGGGAACATTGTGGGTAGTAAAGTTATCCACTGTGGGGAGGGGAACATTGTGGGTGGTAAAGTTATCCACTGTGGGGAGGGGAACATTGTGGGTAGTAAAGTTATCGACTGTGGGGAGGGAACATTGTGGGTAGTAAAGTTATCCACTGTGGGGAGGGGAACATTGTGGGTAGTAAAGTTGTCCACTGTGGGGAGGGGAACATTGTGGGTAGTAAAGTTATCAACTGTGGGGAGGGGAACATTGTGGGTAGTAAAGTTATCCACTGTGGGGAGGGGAACATTGTGGGTGGTAAAGTTATCCACTGTGGGGAGGGAACATTGTGGGTAGTAAAGTTATCCACTGTGGGGAGGGGAACATTGTGGGTAGTAAAGTTATCGACTGTGGGGAGGGAACATTGTGGGTAGTAAAGTTATCCACTGTGGGGAGGGGAACATTGTGGGTAGTAAAGTTGTCCACTGTGGGGAGGGGAACATTGTGGGTAGTAAAGTTATCCACTGTGGAGAGGGGAACATTGTGGGTAGTAAAGTTATCCACTGTGGGGAGGGGAACATTGTGGGTAAAGTTATCCACTGTGGGGAAGGAACAGTGTGGGTAAAGTTATCCACTGTGGGGAGGGGAACATTGTGGGTAGTAAAGTTGTCCACTGTGGGAAGGGGAACATTGTGGGTAGTAAAGTTATCCACTGTGGGGAGGGGAACATTGTGGGTAGCAAGGTTATCCACTGTGGGGAGGGGAACATTGTGGGTGGTAAAGTTATCCACTGTGGGGAGGGGAACATTGTGGGTAGTAAAGTTATCCACTGTGGGGAGGGGAACATTGTGGGTAGTAAAGTTATCCACTGTGGGGAGGGGAACATTGTGGGTAGTAAAGTTATCCACTGTGGGGAGGGGAACATTGTGGGTAGTAAAGTTATCCACTGTGGGGAGGGAACAGTGTGGGTAAAGTTATCCACTGTGGGGAAGGAACAGTGTGGGTAAAATTATCCACTGTGGGGAGGGGAACATTGTGGGTAGTAAAGTTATCCACTATGGGGAGGGGAACATTGTGGGTAGTAAAGTTGTCCACTGTGGGGAGGGGAACATTGTGGGTAGTAAAGTTATCCACTGTGGGGGGGAACATTGTGGGTAGTAAAGTTATCCACTGTGGGGAGGGGAACATTGTGGGTAGTAAAGTTATCAACTGTGGGGAGGGGAACATTGTGGGTAGTAAAGTTATCCACTGTGGGGAGGGGAACATTGTGGGTGGTAAAGTTATCCACTGTGGGGAGGGGAACATTGTGGGTAGTAAAGTTATCCACTGTTGGAGGGGAACATTGTGGGTAGTAAAGTTATCCACTGTGGGGAGGGGAACATTGTGGGTAGTAAAGTTATCCACTGTGGGGAGGGGAACATTGTGTGCAGTAAAGTTGTCCACTGTGGGGAGGGAACATTGTGGGTAGTAAAGTTATCGACTGTGGGGAGGGGAACATTGTGGGTAGTAAAGATATCCACTGTGGGGAGGGAACATTGTGGGTAGTAAAGTTATCCACTGTGGGGAGGGGAACATTGTGGGTAGTAAATTTGACCACTGTGGGGAGGGGAACATTGTGGGTAGTAAAGTTGTCCACTGTGGGGAGGGGAACATTGTGGGTAGTAAAGTTATCCTCTGTGGGGAGGGAACAGTGTGGGTAAAGTTATCCACTGTGGGGAGGGAACAGTGTGGGTAAAATTAACCACTGTGGGGAGGGGAACATTGTGGGTGGTAAAGTTATCCACTGTGGGGAGGGGAACATTGTGGGTAGTATAGATATCCACTGTGGGGAGGGAACATTGTGGGTAGTAAAGTTATCCACTGTGGGGAGGGGAACATTGTGGGTAGTAAATTTGACCACTGTGGTGAGGGGAATATTGTGGGTAGTAAAGTTGTCCACTGTGGGGAGGGGAACATTGTGGGTAGTAAAGTTGTCGTCTGTGGGGAGGGAACAGTGTGGGTAAAGTTATCCACTGTGGGGAGGGAACAGTGTGGGTAAAATTATCCACTGTGGGGAGGGGAACATTGTGGGTAGTAAAGTTATCCACTGTGGGGAGGGAAACATTGTGGGTAGTAAAGTTATCCACTGTGGGAAGCGAACATTGTGGGTAGTAAAGTTATCCACTGTGGGGAGGGGAACATTGTGGGTAGTAAAGTTGTCCACTGTGGGGAGGGAAACATTTTGGGTAGTGAAGTTATCCACTGTGGGGAGGGGAACATTGTGGGTAGTAAAGTTATCCACTGTGGGGAGCGAACATTGTGGGTAGTAAAGTTATCCACTGTGGGGAGGGGAACATTGTGGGTAGTAAAGTTGTCCACTGTGGGGAGGGAAACATTGTGGGTAGTGAAGTTATCCACTGTGGGGAGGGGAACATTGTGGGTAGTAAAGTTATCCACTGTGGGGAGGGAACAGTGTGGGTAAAGTTATCCACTGTGGGGAGGGAACAGTGTGGGTAAAATTATCCACTGTGGGGAGGGGAACATTGTGGGTAGTAAAGTTATCCACTGTGGGGAGGGGAACATTGTGGGTAGTAAAGTTATCCACTGTGGGGAGGGGAACATTGTGGGTAGTAAAGTTATCCACTGTGGGGAGGGGAACATTGTGGGTAGTAAAGTTATCCACTGTGGGGAGGGGAACATTGTGGGTAGTAAAGTTATCCACTGTGGGGAGGGGAACATTGTGGGTAGTAAAGTTGTCCACTGTGGGGAGGGAGCAGTGTGGGTAAAGTTATCCACTGTGGGGAGGGGAACATTGTGGGTAGTAAAGTTATCCACTGTGGGGAGGGGAACATTGTGGGTAGTAAAGTTATCCACTGTGGGGAGGGGAACATTGTGGGTGGTAAAGTTATCTACTGTGGGGAGGGGAACATTGTGGGTGGTAAAGTTATCCACTGTGGGAAGGGAACAGTGTGGGTAAAGTTATCCACTGTGGGGAGGGGAACAGTGTGGGTAAAGTTATCCACTGTGGGGAGGGAACAGTGTGGGTAAAGTTATCCACTGTGGGGAGGGAACAGTGTGGGTAAAGTTATCCACTGTGGGGAGGGAAACAGTGTGGGTAAAGTTATCCACTGTGGGGAGGGGAACAGTGTGGGTAAAGTTATCCACTGTGGGGAGGCGAAGAAGAGGAGGAAGAAAAAGAAGAAAGAAAAAGGAAACAGAAAATAAGAATAAGAAGAAAAGGAAGAAAAAGAAGAAAAAAGATGAAAATTAAGAAAAAGAAGAAGGCACTAAACATTTCTGTCTCCCACAGCATCTTTATCTCTCCCTCTACCCTTCCCTCCCCCCTCTCCCCTCTACCTTCCCTCCCCCCTCTCCCCTCTACCTTCCCTCCCACCTCTCCCCTGTTCCCTCCACCCTTCCCTCCCCCCTCTCCCTCTCCCCCACCTCCCCTGATAGGGGTTGACCACACGCCAAACTCGCCAGAAATCAACCTTCTCAAATAATCAATTTTCTATTGTAATTTCGTCCCTGGCTTCATCCATCCAAAGGGCGCTAAGGGGCAATCAGCCAAGGGGCACTCAGGCAAAGGGTGCCATGGGCACGGCAGTCTAGAGGTGCCAAGGGACAGACAGACTAGGAGTGTCTAAGGACAAACAGTCTAAGGGTGCCAAGATAGCCCCTCGGTACTAATAGGCAAACTGCCAAAGAAAGCAAAAGGTAAAAAAAAATGGAGCCGCGGGGCAGCAAAGGGAAGCCAAGGGAACAACCAGGTCCCTCCTCCCTTGTCTCCTATGATCTCTCAGTCTCAGCATGTCTCCTTGTTGTCTCCTAAACTTGTCTCACAAATATCTCGGTCATCAGCACTGTCTCATAAAATATATTCAACTGTCTCTTAACTTCTCAGAATCTCTCAGCTATTACTATGTTCCACTCTCAGCTGTTTCTTTGTTCCTGTGCCATGTTTCTTAACAACTATCAGTCATCTCTGAGGTCGCTAGGCTTTCTCTCAGCATTTTAAATGATCTCATGTATCTCGTAGCTGGCTCTGAGGTGTTTCAAGTACTTTTCGTGTTCCTCCTCGTTGCCCCAATTCACACGAAATATACGTGTATTTGTGGCGATGCGCAAGTCAACCAATATGGTCTACACCATCTTAACTGCTCTAAAATCAAGGCTGCCACGCAAGACACAGTGAAGTCAACGACATCATAAAGAGAAGCATTGCAACAGCTGGATGCCCAGCTGAGAGGGAGCCCCGATCACTAGCAGCCAACAATGCCCACAACCCAGCAAACCGCCCCGATGGGATCACCATCTATCGTTGGAAGAATGGCAAACTCTTAGCATGCGACTATATCTGCATATCGACACTGGCTGACACCTACATCCATCACAGCGTGGGGCGACAGGGAGGAGCTGCTGACCACAAGGAGGAGTACAAGATCTGCAAGTACAGAGACATAAGCCAACAGTATCAATTTGTCCCAGTGGGATCAGAGACCTTGGGATCATGGGGAAAAAACGCCACAATTTTCGTTAAGAATTGGTTTTCAGACTCATCGACACCACCAGGGACCCAAGGGTGTTCCAGCGCCTCAGCGTGGCCATCCAGAGTGGAAATGCTTGCTGCATACTGGGTTCGCGTCCGGCATCGGAGGTGCTGGAGGAGATTCATAATCTTCGATATACTGTACCAATTCATTCGTTTTTTTGGTCATAGAATATAGAATATAGGGTGTGGTAGGAGAAGAAAATATTCAAACAGCTCCGGGAAGAACACTGAGTTTTCCCTGAAGTAAGTTTATTCTCTTCTCTGAGGATGAGGGGTCCCAATACAGATATATATATATATATATATATATATATATATATATATATATATATATATATATATATATATATAAATATATATATATATATATATATATATATATATATATATATATATATATATATATATATATATATATATATATATATATATATATATATATATATATATATATATATATATATATATATATATATATATTGTTACTATGATAAAAATATCGAGACTATTAGAAACAGTAATATTACCATAAACTAGCTCTAGCCATCATCAATGCAAAAAGATTCTCCAAAAAATACCACATATCGACTAAAAGTCAAAAAAGGTAAAAAAAAATAAAAAATAAGAAAAAAAGAGAGGGGGTCCAATATTGGAAAAGTTTTTGGGTGAGGTCAAGCAGTTGGCCGGAAGTTTGTGAAGCTGCGGAGGTGGAAATCTGTGGTTGTTGAGGAATCAAATGTATCTGACGGTGACCACTGGAGATTTACATGGTGTGTGTGTGTGTGTGTGTGTGTGTGTGTGTGTGTGTGTGTGTTTGTGGGAGAGGGAGTGGATGGCTGTGTACATAAACATGCAGTCACACACACACACACACACACACACACAGCTCTCACAGAAACCAAGTTCACAGGAATAATAACAGATGCCATCTTTCCAACGAGATATCAGATCCTGAGGAAAGACAGAGAGAACAGAGGTGGTGGAGTGGCACTGCTCATCAAAAACCAATGAGATTTTGACGAGCTAGAGAGGATCAGAGGGGAAGCAAGAGACTACACAATAGGATCAATGCAGTCTGGAGGTCCCAAGGTGGTAATTGCAGTGATGTATAACCTATCACAGAACAGCAGGAGGCCAAGGCAAGAGTATGATGAGAGTAACACAGCGATGGTTGACACACTGGCTGAAGTGGCCGGAAGGGCTCGTGCGAGCAGGGCAAAGCTGGTGATTGTGGGTGGCTTCAATCACAAAGAAATTGACTGAGAGAACCTGGAGCCACTTGGGGGCCCAGAAACGTAGAGGGCTAAATTGATGGAGGTGGTCCTGGAAAACCTTATGTACCAACACGTAAGAGACACTACCAGAGAAAGAGAAGTGAGGACAAACCAGCAAGACTGGACCTAGCATTCACCTTGAATAGTGCAGATATTGAGGACATTACATATGAAAAACCCCTCGGGGCCAGTGACCACGTGGTTCTGAGCTTCGAATACATAGTAGAGTTACAAGTGGAGAGGGAAGCAGGAAGGGCAGGACGAATGAGGCCAAACTACAAGAGAGGGGACTACACAGGTATGAAGAATTTCTTGCACAAAGTTCAGTGGGACAGAGCACTGGCAGGGAAGTCAGTAAATGAGATGATGGAATATGTGACAACAATATGCAAGGGAACTGAGAAGAGGAATGTGCCCAGGAGTAACAGAAACAACGAGAAGACTAGGATGAGCCCTTGGTTCACTCAAAGGTGTAGAGAGGCCAAAACAAAGAATGCTAGAGAAGGGAAGAAGTATAGAAGACAGAGAACCCAGGAGAATAAGGAGAGTAGTCGTAGAGCCAGAAACGAATATGCACAGGCAAGAAGGGAGGCCGAACGTCAGTACGAAAATGACATAGCAGCGAAAGCTAAATCTGACCCAAAGCTGTTGTACAGCCACATCAGGAGGAAAATAACAGTCAAGGCAGTCAAGGACCAGGTAATCAGGCTGAGGAAAGAAGGAGGGGAGATCATAAGAAACGACCGAGAAGTATGTGAGGAGCTCAACATGAGATTCAAAGAAGTGTTCACAGAGTAGACAAAAGGGACTCCAGAAAGATGGAAAGGTAGGGTACACTATCACGTGTTGGCTTCTCCCTTGACCCAGTAGTGAGTGATCTGGCAGAAGGCACAGTCACTTGTCAACCCCTCGGTACGTTGGATCGTCTGACCACAAGGCTGGTTTTACGACACTTAAGATACCAATAGAACGAGGTGAGGAGTCCACACGCACAACGTGGCTATGGGAAAGAGGTAATTGACCAGCCCTTTGCTCTGAGCTCGCCACCACCGATTGGAATGATCTTCTCCAAGGGGATGTTGACAACCAAGTGAAAGCCTTCACTAGACACATCCTTAATCTACAACAAGAACACATTCCTCACCGGCAATATGTGACGAAGCCTACAGATCAGCCTTGGTTTAGCTTTCGTTGTAGAGAGGCTGCTACTGCTAAGCACAAAGCATCTGGGGGTGAGTATAACACCGGGCACATATCCTGAGGTACACATCAACCAAATAACTATTGCAACATATGGGTGCCTAGCAAACCTTAGAATGGCATTCCGACATCTCAATAAGGAATCGTTCAGGACCCTGTAAACCGTGTATGTCAAGCCTATATTAGAGTATGCAGCACCAATTTGGAACCCACATCTAGCCAAGCACGTACGGAAATTAGAGACAGTGCAAAGGTTTGCAACAAGATTAGTCCCGGACCTAATGGGTATGTCCTGGGAGGAGAGGTTAAGGAAAATCGACCTGACGACACTGGAGGACAGGAGAGATAGGAAGGATATGATAACGACATATAAAACACTGAACAGGTGGACAGAGAAAGGATGTTCCGGAGATGGGACACAGAAACAAAGGAAAACAGTTGGAAGTTGAAGACTCTAATGAATCAGAGATGTTAGGAAGAATTTCTTCAGTCACAGAGTTGTCAGGAAGTGGAAGAATCTGGGAAGTGATATAGTGGAGGAGCGATCCATACATAGCTTTAAGAAGAGATATGATGAAGCTCATGGAGCAGGAAGAGTGACCTAGTAGCGACCAGTGAAGAGGCGGGGCCAGGAGCTGTGACTCGACCCATGCAACCACAACTAGGTGAGTACACACATACACACACACACACACACACACAGACACAGACACACAGACACACAGACACACAGACACACGCAGACACACACACACACACACACAAACACACACACAGATACACACACACACACACGCACACACACACACACACACACACACACACACACACACACACACACACAAACACACACACACGCACACACTTCAACAAGAGATAACTTTACACCATCAAAAGAATTAAATGAAATTCAACGCATTTGGTGCAAGAGAGACAAACAGACAGACAAATAGACAGACAGAAACAGTGAGAGAAGCTGACAGATAGGGAGAGAAAGAGAGAGAGGGAGAGAGAGAGAGAGAGAGAGAGAGAGAGAGAGAGAGAGAGAGAGAGAGAGAGAGAGAGAGAGAGAGAGAGAGAGAGAGAGAGAGAGAGAGAGAGAGAGAGAGAGAGAGAGAGAGAGAGATTCATTACTAGAGGTTTCATTACTAATGTTGGAGAGCTCACACATAGTTTTGTGAACACTCGACGTCCCGACATGATAGCTGTTGTTGAAACATTTTTGGATGACAAGACTCCAGAAAATTTTGCAAGAATTGCTGGCTACACCTCATGGATGAGAAGAGACAGGCAAGGGCAAGGAGGAGGTGTTGCTGTGTGCTTCTCTAAAAGTGTTCATGCCCAGCACATTGATGTTGCCACCCCTGCACATCTTGAAATGATGTTCTTCAAGCTCTGCATAAACACTAGTACCTCTGTACTAGCATGTGCAATGTACAGACCTCAGTGGCAACATGCAGACCCCATCAACTTCCTAATGGAAAATATGGACTCCCTTCTGCTACAACACAACTGTCAACATATCATAATTGTTGGTGACCTCAACCAACACCTTATACAGAGGGACTTTGATGACCTTCTTTCAGTATTTGACATGAGAAACTTTGTTGATTTCCCTACTCACATCTCTGGCTCCTCCCTTGACCCAGTAATGAGTGATCTGGCAGAAGGCATAGTCACTTGTCAACCCCTCGGCTAAATTGTATTATCTGACCACAAGGCTGTTTTTACGACACTTAAGATCCCAACAGAACGAGGTGAGGAGTCCACACGCACAACGTGGCTATGGGAAAGAGGTAATTGGCCAGCCCTTTGCTCTGAGCTCGCCACCACCGATTGGAATGCTCTTCTCCAAGGGGATGTTGACAACCAAGTGAAAGCCTTCACTAGACACATCCTTAATCTACAACAAGAACAAATTCCTCACCGGCAATATGTGACGAAGCCTACAGATCAGCCTTGGTTTGGCTTTCGTTGTAGAGAGGCTGCTACTGCTAAGCACAAAGCATGGCGAAGGTATAAGAGACATCTTACTACCTATAACAGGAACTTGCACAGGCAAGCCTGTAGGCATATGGGTGACGTTCAAAAGTGGGCCATTGCTAAATGGGAGGTGGACACTAAAAGAAAGCTAGCATCAGGTAGGGTAGGCTCCAAAACCTGGTGGTCCCTAGTCAAGGACAGAGAAGGTTATCTGCCTGATGAACTCATTCCACCTCTAAATCGACAGGATGGGACCACCTCTACTAGTAGTCAAGAGAAGGCGGACATCTTTGCTGAACACTTTGCTACCAAAATGCAAGTTCCTGATCCAGCAGCACCTCTAACTCGCATCTTTCAGCACTGTCTAGTACAGTGTAAATGGCCCTCTCTGTGGAAAGAGGCAAATGTAGTCCCTGTTCACAAAAAGAAGAGCAGAGCAGAAATCAGCAACTACAGACCAGTGTCACTCCTGTCAATCACTGGTAAGATCCTTGAGACAATAATCTCAAGACAAATAACAGTTTTTTGATTACCACTCACTACTTTGTGATCGTCAATATGGCTTCAGGAAAGGTTACTCTGCTGCTGATCTGTTGTTAAACCTCTTCACTAAGTGGCACCAGTCACTGGATGAATCCAAAGTCAGCTGTGTGGTAGCACTGGACATGGCTGGCGCTTTCGACTGGGTGTGGCACCAGGGCCTCTTAGCAAAACTTCAAGCACTGGGAATTGCAGGCTCTTCGCTATGTCTCCTCAGTGATTATCTTCATGGTAGATCTCTAAGTGTAGTTCTCAATGGAAAGGAATCAGCAAGACATCCTATTGGGGCAAGTGTTCCACAAGGAAGCGTGCTGGGACCATTGTTATGGAATGTCTACCTCAACGACCTTCTTCATCTCATCCCAGAATCACATGCATATGCAGACGACTGTACACTGACATTCACTTATCCAAGAGAAGAAATGCCAGCTGCTCTAAGCTACATCAATCACCAGCTAAGAGCTATATCAGCTTGGGGAAATAGATGGCAAGTAACATTTGCACCTGAGAAAACGCAAATGATGATCGTCTTTAGGCACAATGATGGTAATGCTGGTGCAGTAGTAAGGATGAATGGGAGGGTTCTGGCACCTGGAGAAGAAGTTGATATCCTTGGGGTGAAATTTGACTACAAACTAACCATGGAGAACCATGTTGTAAATCTTGAAAACAAGGCAGCCAGGAAGCTTACCGCACTTCGCCGTATCTCGCATCTGCTTGACAGTAGTGGTTGCAAGATTCTGTATGAGGCACAAGTACGCTCACACCTTGAGTATGCTCCACTTTCTTGGTTTGCCTGCCCCCCCACCTCTCATCTGCGACTGCTTGACAGAGTAGAGAACAGAGCAAGACGTCTCATCTCTGGCCTGGAGCCATCCTGGATAGATCTGTCATTTCAGCAGAGCCTTCAACACAGGAGGGATGTGGGTGGCCTTACTGTTATGTTCAAGGCCAATATTGTCAAAGTACCACACTTGGATCCACATCGAGGACAGCGTGAAACAAGCTTTTATGCCACAAGACGGGCAGAAAGCAGCAACTTCACTCTGGCTGAACCCTTCTCCAGAACATTACACCATCTGAGATCATACATACCCAGGATGACTCGAGTATGGAACACATTCGTACAGCATAATGATGTCAACAAGATAAAGTCAGTTGATCATATGAAAATGCTGGCGCACAGATGGCTCCAACTTCATCCTGTTCCCTACTTGTATGTCTCATAACAATAAAAATGCTTTCAAATGAGCTGATGTAGGTAACAGCTCTTAGCTTGCCAATAAAGTTAGGAATCCTTAACCTGTAAATAGCTGTCAATAAAGCTAGGGATCCTTAACCTTGTCAAACCCTGTGTAAAAGCAAAAAGAGAGAGAGAGAGAATGAGAGAGAGAGAGAGAGAGAGAGAGAGAGAGAGACAGACAGACAGACAGACAGACAGAGAGATAACTCTCAGGATCACATCACCAGACACCTGCATCATTAACACTGGATTAACGCTTAAGTTTAGTAATCTACTCAAAATAATCGCCTAATAATTCTGATTCAAAAGCCTGCTAATAACGTAATCACACATTACTGCCTCGAAAATTATATTAAATTATACTAATTATTTAATATTACTTCCATAGCAACCAGCGCCAAGGCTATATTTTCTATTTTCTATTAATTTATTTGTATTTGTTGGGGTTATTGGCTTTAAATCCTCTCTGGGTTATTGGCTTTAAATCCTCTCTGGGTTATTGGCTTTAAATCCTCTCTGGGTTATTGGCTTTAAATCCTCTCTGGGTTATTGGCTTTAAATCCTCTCTAGGTTATTGAGTATAAATCCTCTCTCGGTTATAGGGTTTAAATCCTCTCTGGGTTATTGGGTTTAAATCCTCTCTGGGTTATTAGGTTTAAATCCTCCCTGGGTTATTGGCTTTAAATAATCTCTGGGTTATTGGGTTAAAATCCTCTCTGGGTTATAGGGTTTAAATCATCTCTGGGTTATTGGTTTTAAATCCACATTGGGTTATTGGGCTCAAATTCTCTCTGGGTTATTGGCTTTAAATCCTCTCTGGGTTATAGGGATTAAATCCTCTGTGGATTATTGGCTTTAAATCCTCTCTGGGTTATTGGTTTTAAATCCTCTCTGGGTTATAGGGTTTAAATCCTCTCCATGTTATTGGGTTTAAATCCTCTCTGGGTTATAGGGTTTAAATCCTCTCTGGGTTACTGGGTTTAAATCCTCTCTGGATTATTGGGTTTAAATCCTCTCTGGATTATTGGCTTTAAATCCTCTCTGGGTTATAATGTTTAAATCCTCTCTGGGTTATTGGTTTTAAATCCTCTCGGGGTTATTAGTTTCAAATCCTCTCGGGGTTATAGGCTTTAAATCCTCTCTGGGTTATAGGGTTTAAATCCTCTATGGGCTATTGGGTTTAAATCCTCTCTGGGTTATTGGCTTTAAATCCTCTCCGGGTTATTGGCTTTAAATTCGCTCGGGGTTATAGGGTTTAAATCCTCTCTATGTTATTGGGTTTAAATCCTTTCTGGGTTATAGAGTTTAAATCCTCTCTGGGTTACAGGGTTTAAATCCTCTCTGGGTTATTGGGTTTAAGACCTCTCTGGGTTATTGGCTTTAAATCCTCTCTGGGTTATAGGGTTTAAATCCTCACTGGGTTATTGGGTTTAAATCCTCTCTGGGTTATTGGGTTTAAATCCTCTCTGGGTTATTGGCTTTAAATCCTCTCTGGGTTATAGGGTTTAAATCCTCTCTGGGTTATTGGGTTTAAATCCTCTCTGGGTTATTGGGTTTAAATCCTCTCTGGGTTATTGGCTTTAAATAATCTCTGGGTTATAGGGTTTAAATTCTCTCTATGTTATTGGGCTTAAATCCTGTCTCGGTTATAGGGTTTAAATCCTCTCTGTGTTATTGGGTTTAAATCCTCTCTGGGTTATTGGGTTTAAATCCTCTCTGGGTTATTGGCTTTAAATAGTCTCTGGGTAATAGGGTATAAATCCTCTCTGGGTTATTGGGTTTACATCCTCTCTGGGTTATTGGGTTAAAATCCTCTCTGGGTTATTGGCTTTAAATCCTCTCTGGGTTATAGTGTTTAAATCATCTCTGGGTTATTGGGATTAAATCCACATTGGGTTATTGGGCTTATATTCTCTCTGGGTTATTGGCTTTAAATCCTCTCTGGGTTATAATGTTTAAATCCTCTCTGGGTTATTGGGTTTAAATCCTCTCGGGGTTATTAGTTTCAAATCCTCTCGGGGTTATAGGCTTTAAATCCTCTCTGGGTTATAGGGTTTAAATCTTCTATGGGCTATTGGGTTTAAATCCTCTCTGGGTTATTGACTTTAAATCCTCTCTGGGTTATTGGCTTTGAATTCGCTCTGGGGTATAGGGTTAAATCCTCTCTATGTTATTGAGTTTAAATCCTCTCTGGGTTATAGAGTTTAATTAAATCCTCTCTGGATTACAGGGTTTAAATCCTCTCTGGGTTATTGGGTTTAAGACCTCTCTGGGTTATTGGGTTTAAATCCTCTCTGGGTTATAGGGTTTAAATACTCACTGGGTTATTGGGTTTAAAACCTCTCTGGGTTATTGGCTTTAAATCCTCTCTGGGTTATAGGGTTTAAATCCTCTCTGGGTTATTGGGTTTAAATCCTCTCTGGGTTATTGGGTTTAAATCCTCTCTGGGTTATTGGCTTTAAAAAAACTCTGGGTTATAGGGTTTAAATCCTCTCTATGTTATTGGTTTTAAATCCTCTCTCGGTTATAGGGTTTAAATCCTCTCTGGGTTATTGGGTTTAAATCCTCTCTGGGTTATTGGGTTTAAAAACTCTCTGGGTTATTGGCTTTAAATAATCTCTGGGTAATAGGGTTTAAATCCTCTCTGGGTTATTGGGTTTACATCCTCTCTGGGTTATTGGGTTAAAATCCTCTCTGGGTTATTGGCTTTAAATCCTCTCTGGGTTATAGGGTTTAAATCATCTCTGGGTTATTGGGTTTAAATCCACATTGGGTTATTGGGCTTATATTCTCTCTGGCTTATTAGCTTTAAATCCTCTCTGGGTTATAGGGATTAAATCCTCTGTGGATTATTTGCTTTAAATCCTCTCTGGGTTATTGGTTTTAGATCCTCTTTGGGTTATAGTGTTTAAATCCTCTCTATGTTATTGGCTTTACATCCTCTCTAGGTTATAGGGTTTAAATCCTCTCTGGGTTATTGGCTTTAAATCCTCTCTGGGTTATAGGGTTTAAATCCTCTATGGGTTATTGGGTTTAAATCCTCTCTGGGTTATTGGCTTTAAATCCTCTCTGGGTTATTGGCTTTAAATTCGCTCTGGGGTATAGGGTTTAAATCCTCTCTATGTTATTGGGTTTAAATCCTCTCTGGGTTATAGGGTTTAAATCCTCTCTGGGTTACAGGGTTTAAATCCTCTCTGGGTTATTGGGTTTAAGACGTCTCTGGGTTATTGGCTTTAAATCCTCTCTGCGTTATAGGGTTTAAATCCTCTCTGGGTTATTGGGTTTAAATCCTCTCTGGGTTATTGGGTTTAAATCCTCTCTGGGTTATTGGCTTTAAATCCTCTCTGGGTTATAGGGTTTAAATCCTCTCTGGGTTATTTTGTTTAAATCCTCTCTGGGTTATTTTGTTCAAATCCTCTCTGGGTTATTGGCTTTAAATCCTCTCTGGGTTATAGGGTTTAAATCCTCTCTGGGTTATTTTGTTTAAATCCTCTCTGGGTTATTTGGTTCAAATCCTCTCTGGGTTATTGGCTTTAAATCTTCTCTGGGTTATAGGGTTTAAATCCTCTATGGGTTATTGGGTTTAAATTCTCTCTGCGTTATTAGCTTTAAATCCTCTCTGGGTTTTTGGCTTTAAATCCTCTCTGGGTTATAGGGTTTAAATCCTCTCTGGGTTATTGAGTTTAAATCCTCTCTGGGTTACTGGCTTTAAATCCTCTCTGGGTTATAGGGTTTAAGTCCTCTCTGGGTTATAGGGTTTAAGTCCTCTCTGGGTTATTGGATTTAAATCCTGTGTGGGTTATAGGAATTAAATCCTCTCTGGATTATTGGATTTAAATCCTCTCTTGGTTATTGGATTTAAATCCTCTCTGGGTTATTGTGTTTAAGTCCTCTCTGGGTTATTGGGTTTAAATCCTCTCTGGGTTATAGGATTTAAATCCTCTCTGGGTTATTGTGTTTAAATTCTCTCTGGGTTATTGTGTTTAAATCCTCTCTGGGTTATTGGGTTTAAATCCTCTCTGAGTTACAAGGTTTAAATCCTCTCTGGGTTATTGGGTTTAAATCCTCTTTAGGTTATGAGGTTTAAAATCTCTCTTGGTTATTGGGCTTAAATCCTCTCTAGGTTATAGGGTTTAAATCCTCTCAGGGTTACTTGCTTTAAATCCTCTCTTGTTTATAGGGTTTTAATCTTCTCTGGGTTATTGGACTAAAATCCTCTCTGGGTTACAGGAATTATATCCTCTCTGGGTTATTGGATTTAAATCCTCTCTTGGTTATTGGATTTAAATCCCCTCTGGGTTATTGGGTTTAATTCCTCTCTGGGTTATTGGGTTTAAATCCTCTCTGGGTTATTGGCTTTAAATCCTCTCTGGGTTATAGGGTTTAAATCCTCTCTGGGTTATTATATTTAAATCCTGTCTGGGTTATAGGAATTAAATCCTCTCTGGATTATTGGATTTAAATCCCCTCTTGGTTATTGGATTTAAATCCTCTCTGTTTTATTATGTTTAAGTCCTCTCTGGGTTATAGGGTTTAAATCCTCTCCGGGTTACTTGCTTTAAATCCTCTCTTGGTTATAGGGTTTAAATCCTCTCTGGGTTATGGGATTTAAATCCTCTCTGGGTTATTGGATTTAATTCCTCTCTGGGTTACAGGAATTAAATCCTCTCTGGGTTATTGGATTTAAATCCTCTCTTGGTTATTGGATTTAAATTCTCTCTGGGTCATTGGGTTTAATTCCTCTCTGGGTTATTGGGTTTAAATCCTCTCTGGGTTATTGGGCTTAAATCCTCTCTAGGTTATAGGGTTTAAATCCTCTCTGGGTTACTTGCTTTAAATCCTCTCTTGTTTATAGGGGTTTAATCTTCTCTGGGTTATTGGACTTAAATCCTCTCTGGGTTACAGGAATTAAATCCTCTCTGGGTTATTGGATTTAAATCCTCTCTTGGTTATTGGATTTAAATCCTCTCTGGGTTATTGGGTTTAATTCCTCTCTGGGTTATTGGGTTTAAATCCTCTCTGGGTTATTGGCTTTAAATCCTCTCTGGGTTATAGGGTTTAAATCCTCTCTGGGTTATTATATTTAAATCCTGTCTGGGTTATAGGAATTAAATCCTCTCTGGATTATTGGATTTAAATCCCCTCTTGGTTATTGGATTTAAATCCTCTCTGTTTTATTGTGTTTAAGTCCTCTCTGGGTTATTGGGTTTAAATCCTCTCTGGGTTATAGGATTTAAATCCGCTCTGGGTTGTCGTGTTTAAATTCTCTCTGGGTTATTGTGTTTAAATTCTCTCTGGTTTATTGGGTTTAAATCCTCTCTGAGTTACAAGGTTTACATCCTCTCTGGGTTATTGGGTTTAAATCCTCTTTAGATTATGAGGTTTAAAATCTCTCTGGGTTATTGAGTTTAAATCCTCTCTGGGTTATTTATTGGCTTTAAATCCTCTCTGGGTTATTGGGCTTAAATCCTCTATGGGTTATAGGGTTTAAATCCTCTCTGGGTTACTTGCTTTAAATCCTCTCTTGGTTATAGGGTTTAAATCCTCTCTGGGTTATTGGATTTAAATCCTCTCTGGGTTATTTATTGGCTTTAAATCCTCTCTGGGTTTTTGGGCTTAAATCCTCTATGGGTTATAGGGTTTAAATCCTCTCCGGGTTACTTGCTTTAAATCCTCTCTTGGTTATAGGGTTTAAATCCTCTCTGGGTTATGGGATTTAAATCCTCTCTGGGTTATTGGATTTAAATCCTCTCTGGGTTACAGGAATTAAATCCTCTCTGGGTTATTGGATTTAAATCCTCTCTTGGTTATTGGATTTAAATCCTCTCTGGGTCATTGGGTTTAATTCCTCTCTGGGTTATTGGGTTTAAATCCTCTCTGGGTTATTGGCTTTAAATCCTCTCTGGGTTATAGGGTTTAAATCCTCTCTGGGTTATTGGATTTAAATCCTGTCTGTGTTATAGGAATTAAATCCTCTCTGGATTATTGGATTTAAATCGTCTCTTGGTTATTGGATTTAAATCCTCACAGTCTGCACCTCTCCTTCCGACAGTATTTAAGTCTCCGCACTGTCGCTTGATCTTCAGATAGTTCCTGACTATGGAAGTGAACTTCTCCAGGCCGAGGGACTGACAACCTCAAATTCTACGACTACAAGGGTGATGGACTGATTACATCGTCTTCACATCTCTACTGTTCCTGCCTACTTTCTGTATTCGACTGAAGTAGCCTACTGTGTAGGCGAAACGTTTCGGAATAAAGTTGCCTAACTGTTGCTTATGTGTCTTACCTACCAACCTGTCGGTATTGTATGCCATTTTGATGTTCATCCTCTCTGGGTTAATGGGTTTAAATCCTCTCTGGGTTATTGGGTTTAAATCCTCTCTGGGTTATTGGGTTTAAATCCTCTCTGGGTTATTGGGTTTAAATCCTCTCTGGGTTATTGGGTTTAAATCCTCTCTGGGATATTGGGTTTAAATACTCTTTGGGTTATGAGGTTTAAAACCTCTCTGGGTTATTGGGTTTAAATCCTCTCTGGGTTTTTTATTGGCTTTAAATCCTCTCTGGGTTATTGGGCTTAAATCCTTTCTGGGTTATTGCGCTTGAATCCTCTCTGGGTTATTGGGTTTAAATCCTCTCTGGGTTATAAGGTTTAAATCCTCTCTGGGTTATTGGGTTTAAATCCTCTCTGGGTTATTGGGTTTAAATCGTCTCTGGGTTATAGGGTTTAAATCCTCTCTGGGTTATAAGGTTTAAATCCTCTCTGGGTTATTGGGTTTAAATCCTCTCTGGGTTATTGGATTTAAATCCTCTCTGGGTTATAGGGTTTAAATTCTCTCTGGGTTATTGGGTTTAAATCCTCTCTGGGTTGTTGGGTTTAAATCGTCTCTGGGTTATAGGGTTTAAATCCTCTCTGGGTTATAGGGTTTAAATTCTCTCTGGGTTATTGGGTTTAAATCGTCTCTGGGTTATTGGGTTTAAATCCTCTCTGGGTTATTGGATTTAAATCCTCTCTGGGTTATAGGGTTTAAATCCTCTCTGGGTTATTGGATTTAAATCCTCTCTGGGTTATAGGGTTTAAATTCTCTCTGGGTTATTGGGTTTAAATCCTCTCTGGGTTATTAGGTTTAAATCCTCTCTGGGTTATTGGGTTTAAATCGTCTCTGGGTTATAGGGTTTAAATCCTCTCTGGGTTATTGGGTTTAAATCGTCTCTGGGTTATAGGGTTTAAATCCTCTCTGGGTTATAGGGTTTGAAGTTTGAATCCTTTCTGTATCTGACAGCAACAACAACAACAACGAAAGCTAAAACAACAATGTGAACATCAATAACAATAACAGCCAGAACAATAATGTGAACATCAATAACAATAACAACCACAACAACAACAACAACGACAAGTCAACCTCAAAAACAACAATAACACCAACAGCATAGTAACTTCATTAACAACAATATGAACAAGAACAACCCCATCCGCAGCAAAAACAAATAATAATAATAATAATAATAATAATAATAATAATAATAATAATAATAATAATAATAATAATAATAATAATAATAATAATAATATTGATAATAATAATAATAATAATAATAATAATAATAATAATAATAATAATAATAATAATAATAATATTGATAATAATAATAATAATAATAATAATAATAATAATAATAATAATAATAATAATAATAATAATAATAATAATAATAATATTGATAATAATAATAATAATAATAATAATAATAATAATAATAATAATAATAATAATAATAATAATAATATTGATAATAATAATAATAATAATAATAATAATAATAATAATAATAATAATAATAATAATAATAATAATAATAATAATAATAATAATAATAATAATAATATTGATAATAATAATAATAATAATAATAATAATAATAATAATAATAATAATAATATATTCACTCTTACTTATACCAGCGGAGCAAATGTGTTCACTTCTGTACTAGGGAAGGGAGGCGAGGTAGTTACTGTTATATGGCAATACTGCAAGCAATGATCCACCAGTCTGTTGGTGGAAACACAATGTCAACAACAATAAAGCAGTATTGCCACACTGGGAAAGAGAGCCTCTCAATAAACCCTTCTGATGTTACAGCAACAGAGATGTGCTGGTGATGTACCGTCTTCACTGCTTGTTGTTACAACAACAGAGATGTGCTGGTGATGTACAGTCTTCACTGCTTGTTGTTACAACAACAGAGATGTGCTGGTGATGTACAGTCTTCACTGCTTGTTGTTACAACAACAGAGATGTGCTGGTGATGTACCGTCTTCACTGCTTGTTGTTACAACAACAGAGATGTGCTGGTGATGTACAGTCTTCACTGCTTGTTGTTACAACAACAGAGATGTGCTGGTGATGTACCGTCTTCACTGCTTGTTGTTACAACAACAGAGATGTGCTGGTGATGTACAGTCTTCACTGCTTGTTGTTACAACAACAGAGATGTGCTGGTGATGTACAGTCTTCACTGCTTGTTGTTACAACAACAGAGATGTGCTGGTGGTGTACAGTCTTCACTGCTTGTTGTTACAACAACAGAGATGTGCTGGTGATGTACAGTCTTCACTGCTTGTTGTTACAACAACAGAGATGTGCTGGTGATGTACCGTCTTCACTGCTTGTTGTTACAACAACAGAGATGTGCTGGTGGTGTACAGTCTTCACTGCTTGTTGTTACAACAACAGAGATGTGCTGGTGATGTACCGTCTTCACTGCTTGTTGTTACAACAACAGAGATGTGCTGGTGATGTACAGTCTTCACTGCTTGTTGTTACAACAACAGAGATGTGCTGGTGATGTACAGTCTTCACTGCTTGTTGTTACAACAACAGAGATGTGCTGGTGATGTACCGTCTTCACTGCTTGTTGTTACAACAACAGAGATGTGCTGGTGGTGTACAGTCTTCACTGCTTGTTGTTACAACAACAGAGATGTGCTGGTGATGTACAGTCTTCACTGCTTGTTGTTACAACAACAGAGATGTGCTGGTGATGTACAGTCTTCACTGCTTGTTGTTACAACAACAGAGATGTGCTGGTGATGTACAGTCTTCACTGCTTGTTGTTACAACAACAGAGATGTGCTGGTGATGTACCGTCTTCACTGCTTGTTGTTACAACAACAGAGATGTGCTGGTGATGTACAGTCTTCACTGCTTGTTGTTACAACAACAGAGATGTGCTGGTGATGTACAGTCTTCACTGCTTGTTGTTACAACAACAGAGATGTGCTGGTGATGTACAGTCTTCACTGCTTGTTGTTACAACAACAGAGATGTGCTGGTGATGTACCGTCTTCACTGCTTGTTGTTACAACAACAGAGATGTGCTGGTGATGTACAGTCTTCACTGCTTGTTGTTACAACAACAGAGATGTGCTGGTGATGTACAGTCTTCACTGCTTGTTGTTACAACAACAGAGATGTGCTGGTGATGTACAGTCTTCACTGCTTGTTGTTACAACAACAGAGATGTGCTGGTGGTGTACCGTTTATAGTATTTAGTCTATCACATCCTCACAGTCTTGCAGGAGTGTCAGCATTCTGTTCTCCAGGAAAAAATCAACCTCTTTTAAAAAAAATATTTTTGAAAAAAAAGTCATGTATCTTTCCTGCAATGATTAATCTTTTTTTTTGTCTGTACCCTCCTTTTTACTGGTAGTTAATACTTTTGTTCTCTTTTCTTTCATACGCTTTTATTACCATATATGTGGGATGTCTTTGTTTACTTTTATTGTCTGGCAACGAAGTCATTTTGACTGTGTGTGTGTGTAGGTGTGTATATGTGTATGATTGTGTTTTTGTGTTATACAACACGTATTTTCACTATATTCTTTACGCTGTATCATTTAGTGGTTCTTACAATATTGTTTAAAGACTTATTTTACGATCTGCCGCTACAGAATGATCGTCTTATCAAATACAGGAGGTGGATTCTGAGGGAAGCGTCGTGACTTAGGCAGCAATCCGGATTTTACCGTCTAGTGAACCCGAGAACGCTACTTCCACCTCCCTCGCAAACCTACCTCTCTGGAAAGTAAGATTTTTTATGAGCAAGAGAGAGAGAGAGAGAGAGAGAGAGAGAGAGAGAGCAGGAAAGAGGATTAGAGAGAGAGATAGAGTATATGGGAAAAGCATGCACAAGACTACTCTCACACTCTCTCTCTTATTATATAGACTATTTGCAGAGGACTATCTATAACTGCCTCAGTGGACGACTATCTCCAGTGAGATGGTTGTAGTAGTGGGAAGCTGCGCATGTACAAAACACAGAGTTTCTCAAACATCTCCTCCCTTCCATCTCCTGGCTCTCTATCTCTGTCTCTCATTGTCTCTTTCCAGTCCTCGTATTCCATCTTACTATTCCATCTTATCAGCCTACCTCTCCTTGCCACTCTTTCCGCTAAATTTTTTTCTCTCTCTCCTTCCCTTTTTCTTTCTCTCTCTCTCTTATACTATTATCTCTCCTTCTTCTCCACTTCTATCTAAATTTTCCCTCTGTCTCATCCTTGCCTCTCTCACTATCTTTATTACTTATCTCTCCTCTTCCACATTTCTCTTTGATTCCCTCTTCTGCTTCTCCCCCTCTTCCTCCTCCTAATGTACCAGTCCTATCTAATTCCCTCATATAAAATTTACTCAAACTTATATTCACTCCCACTCCCACTCCCACTCCCACTCTCACTCCCACTCCCACTCCCACTCTCACTCCCACTCTTCGATCCCATATAATTCCAATTTTCAATATCATCCAATTTCCTTCGCCTGCTGTGAATCCAATTCCCATTTCCAATTGCATTTTACTTGAAATTCCAGGGTATGAACCGCCTCAATCAGCGAGTCTAACAGTACGGTAAACCATAGGAATACTTCTCTCTCTCTCTCTCTCTCTCTCTCTCTCTCTCTCTCTCTCTCTCTCTCTCTCTCTCTCTCTACACACACACAGGATTTTACAAATTTAGGTTTAGGGTTCCTAATTTTATTTACAAGCTAAGACTTGTTACTTACCTTTCAGGGCTTGTTATTGTTAAGAGATACAAATAGAGAACAGGGTGAAGTTGGGGCTATTTGTAGGCCAGAGACTTACTTCACCAGGCACCACCATCACTCTTACTTCACCAGGCACCACCATCACTCTTACTTCACCAGGCACCACCATCACTCTTACTTCACCAGGCACCACCATCACTCTTACTTCACCAGGCACCACCATCACTCTTCTTCACCAGCCACCACCATCACTCTTCACCAAGCACCACCATCACTCTTCACCAGGCACCACCATCACTCTTACTTCACCAGGCACCACCATCACTCTTACTTCACCAGGCACCACCATCACTCTTACTTCACCAGGCACCACCATCACTCTTACTTCACCAGGCACCACCATCACTCTTACTTCACCAGGCACCACCATCACTCTTACTTCACCAGGCACCACCATCACTCTTACTTCACCAGGCACCACCATCACTCTTACTTCACCAGGCACCTCCATCACTCTTACTTCACCAGGCACCACCATCACTCTTCACCAGGTACCACCATCACTCTTACTTCACCAGGCACCATCATCACTCTTACTTCACCAGGCACCACCATCACTCTTACTTCACCAGGCACCACCATCACTCTTACTTCACCAGGCACCACCATCACTCTTACTTCACCAGGCACCACCATCACTCTTACTTCACCAGGCACCACCATCACTCTTACTTCACCAGGCACCACCATCACTCTTACTTCACCAGGCACCACCATCACTCTTACTTCACCAGGCACCACCATCACTCTTACTTCACCAGGCACCACCATCACTCTTACTTCACCAGGCACCACCATCACTCTTCACCAGGTACCACCATCACTCTTACTTCACCAGGCACCACTATCACTCTTACTTCACCAGGCACCACCATCACTCTTACTTCACCAGGCACCTCCATCACTCTTCACCAAGCACCACCATCACTCTTACTTCACCAGGCACCTCCATCACTCTTACTTCACCAGGCACCTCCATCACTCTTACTTCACCAGGCACCTCCATCACTCTTACTTCACCAGGCACCTCCATCACTCTTACTTCACCAGGCACCACCATCACTCTTACTTCACTAGGCACCTCCATCGCTCTTACTTCACCAGGCACCACTATCACTCTTACTTCACCAGGCACCACCATCACTCTTACTTCACCAGGCACCTCCATCACTCTTCACCAAGCACCACCATCACTCTTACTTCACCAGGCACCTCCATCACTCTTACTTCACCAGGCACCACCATCACTCTTACTTCACCAGGCACCACCATCACTCTTACTTCACCAGGCACCACCATCACTCTTACTTCACCAGGCACCACTATCACTCTTACTTCACCAGGCACCACCATCACTCTTACTTCACCAGACACCTCCATCACTCTTCACCAGGCACCTCCATCACTCTTCACCAGGCACCTCCATCACTCTTACTTCACCAGGCACCACCATCACTCTTACTTCACCATGCACCACCATCACTCTTACTTCACCAGGCACCTCCATCACTCTTCACCAGGCACCTCCATCACTCTTACTTCACAAGACACCTCCATCACTCTTCACCAGGCACTACCATCACTCTTCACTGGGCACCTCCATCACTCTTACTTCACCAGGCACCTCCATCACTTTTACTTCACCAGGCACCACCATCACTCTTACTTCACCAGGCACCACTATCACTCTTACTTCACCAGACACCTCCCTCACTCTTCACCAGGCACCTCCATCACTCTTACTTCACCAGGCACCACTATCACTCTTACTTCACCAGACACCTCCCTCACTCTTCACCAGGCACCACCATCACTCTTACTTCACCAGGCACCACTATCACTCTTACTTCACCAGACACCTCCCTCACTCTTCACCAGGCACCACCATCACTCTTACTTCACCAGACACCTCCCTCACTCTTCACCAGGCACCTCCATCACTCTTACTTCACCAGGCACCACTATCACTCTTACTTCACCAGACACCTCCCTCACTCTTCACCAGGCACCACCATCACTCTTACTTCACCAGACACCACTATCACTCTTACTTCACCAGACACCTCCCTCACTCTTCACCAGGCACCACCATCACTCTTACTTCACCAGACACCTCCCTCACTCTTCACCAGGCACCTCCATCACTCTTCACCAGGCACCTCCATCACTCTTACTTCACCAGGCACCACCATCACTCATACTTCACCAGGCACCACCATCACTCTTACTTCACCAGGCACCACCATCACTCTTCACCAGGCACCTCCATCACTCTTCACCAGGCACCTCCATCACTCTTACTACACCAGGCACCTCCATCACTCTTCACCAAGCACCACCATCACTCTTCACCAGGCACCTCCATCACTCTTCACCAGCACCTCCATCACTCTTACTTCACAAGACACCTCCATCACTCTTCACCAGGCACTACCATCACTCTTCACCGGGCACCTCCATCACTCTTCTCCAGGCAGCTCCATCACTCTTACTTCAACAGGCACCTCCATCACTCTTCACCAGGCACCTCCATTACTCTTACTTCACCAGGCACCACCATCACTCTTACTTCACCAGGCACCTCCATCACTCTTACTTCACCAGGCACCTTAATCACTCTTACTTCACCAGGCACCTCCATCATTCTTACTTCAACAGGCACCTCCATCATTCTTACTTCACCAGGCACCACCATCACTCTTACTTCACCAGGCACCTCCATCACTCTTCACCAGGCACCTCCATCACTCTTACTTCACCAGGCACCTCCATCACTCTTACTTCACCAGGCACCTCCATCACTCTTACTTCACCAGGCACCTCCACCACTCTTACTTCACCAGGCACCTCCATCACTCTTACTTCACCAGGCACCTCCATCACTCTTACTTCACCAGGCACCTCCATCACTCTTACTTCACCAGGCACCTCCATCACTCTTACTTCACCAGGCACCTCCATCACTCTTACTTCACCAGGCACCTTAATCACTCTTACTTCACCAGGCACCTCCATCACTCTTACTTCACCAGGCACCACCATCACTCTTACTTCACCAGGCACTTACATCACTCTTACTTCACCAGGCACCTCCATCATTCTTACTTCACCAGGCACCTCCATCACTTTTCACCAGGCACCTCCATCACTCTTACTCCACCACAACACCTCCAACAATCATAATCCTCCACACCCCTCCATCACAGCCTCCATCATAGCCTCCATCACAGCCTCCATCACAGCCTCCATCACAGCCTCCATCACAGCCTCCATCACAGCCTCCATCACAGCCTCCATCACAGCCTCCATCACAACCTCCATCACAGCCTCCATCACAGCCTCCATCACAGCCTCCATCACAGCCTCCATCACAGCCTCCATCACAGCCTCCATCACAACCTCCATCACAACCTCCATCACAACCTCCATCACAGCCTCCATCACAGCCTCCATCACAGCCTCCATCACAGCCTCCATCACAGCCTCCATCACAGCCTCCATCACAGCCTCCATCACAGCCTCCATCACAACCTCCATCACAGCCTCCATCACAGCCTCCATCACAGCCTCCATCACAGCCTCCATCACAGCCTCCATCACAGCCTCCATCACAGCCTCCATCACAGCCTCCATCACAGCCTCCATCACAGCCTCCATCACAGCCTCCATCACAGCCTCCATCACAGCCTCCATCACAGCCTCCATCACAACCTCCATCACAGCCTCCATCACAGCCTCCATCGCAGCCTCCATCACAGCCTCCATCGCAGCCTCCATCACAACCTCCATCACAGCCTCCATCACAGCCTCCATCGCAGCCTCCATCACAGCCTCCATCACAGCCTCCATCACAGCCTCCATCACAGCCTCCATCACAGCCTCCATCACAGCCTCCATCACAGCCTCCATCACAGCCTCCATCACAGCCTCCATCACAGCCTCCATCACAACCTCCATCACAACCTCCATCACAGACTCCATCACAACCCCTCCACTCACAACCTCCATCACAACCTCCATCACAGCCTCCATCAGCCTCCATCACAACTCCATCACAGCCATCCATCAACCTCCATCACAACCTCCATCACAAGCCTCCATCACAACCATCACAGCCTCCATCACAACTCCCCATCACAGCCTCCATCACAACCTCCATCACAGCCTCCATCCACAACTTCCATCACAGCCTCCATCACAGCCTACATCACAGCCTCCCATCACAGCCTCCATCACAGCCTCCATCGCAGCCTCCATCACAGCCTCCATCACAGCCTCCATCACAGCCTCCATCACAGCCTCCATCACAGCCTCCATCACAGCCTCCATCACAGCCTCCATCGCAGCCTCCATCACAGCCTCCATCACAGCCTCCATCACAACCTCCATCACAACCTCCATCACAACCTCCATCACAGTCTCCATCACAGCCTCCATCACAGCCTCCATCACAACCTCCATCACAGCCTCCACCTCACAGTTCCTCTCACAACCTCCATACAGCCTCCTATCACAGCCTCATGCTACCCTCAACTCCATCATCACCTCCATCACAACCTCCCATCACAACCTCTATCACAACCTCATACAGCTCATCACAACCCTCCATCACAAACCTCCCATCACAGCCTCCATACACCTCCATCATTACAGCCTCCATCACAGCCCCCTCCACTTACCCAATTTCCATCATTCAGCTCCATCACAGCCTCCATCACAACCTCCATCACAGCCTCCATCACAGCCTCCATCACAACCTCCATCACAGCCTCCATCACAGCCTCCATCACAGTCTCCATCACAGCATCCATCACAGCCTCCATCACAGCCTCCATCACAGTCTCCATCACAACCTCCATCACAGCCTCCATCACAGCCTCCATCACAGTCTCCATCACAGTCTCCATCACAACCTCCATCACAGCCTCCATCACAACCTCCATCACAACCTCCATCACAGCCTCCATCACAGTCTCCATCACAGCCTCCATCACAGCCTCCATCACAGCCTCCATCACAGCCTCCATCACAGCCTCCATCACAGCCTCCATCACAGCCTCCATCACAGCCTCCATCACAGTCTCCATCACAGCCTCCATCACAGCCTCCATCACAGCCTCCATCACAGCCTCCATCACAGCCTCCCATCACAGTCTCCATCCACAGCCTCCATCACAGCCTCCATCACAGCCTCCATCACAGCCTCATCACAGCCTCCATCACAGCCTCCATCACAGCCTCCATCACAGCCTCCATCACAGCCTCCATCACAGCCTCCATCACAACCTCCATCACGCCTCATCACAGCCTCCATCACAGCCTCCATCACAGCCTCCGTCACAGCCTCCATCACAAACTCCATCACATCCTCCATCACTGACTCCATCACAACCTCCATCACAGCCTCCATCACAGCCTCCATCACAACCTCCATCACAACCTCCATCACAGCCTCCATCACAGCCTCCATCATAGCCTCCATCACAACCTCCATCACAGCCTCCATCACAGTCTCCATCACAGCCTCCATCACAGCCTCCATCACAGCCTCCACATCACAACCATCACAGCCTCCATCACAGCCTCCATCACAGCCTCCATCACAGCCCCTCCTACCATCCTCCATCACAACCTCCATCACAGTCCTCCATCACAGCCTCCATCATGCCTCCTCCATCACAGCCTCCATCACAGCCTCCTCCTCCATCACAGCCCCTCCTCCTACCTCCACAACCTCCATCACAAGCCTCCATCACAATCCTCCATCACAGCCTCCATCAGCCCCTCCTCCATCACAGTCTCCATCACAGCCTCCATCACAGCCTCCATCACAGCCTCCATCACAGCCTCCATCACAACTCCTCCATCACAACCTCCATCACAACCTCCATCACAGCCTCCATCACAGCCTCCATCACAGTCTCCATCACAGCCTCCATCATCAGCCTCCATCACATCCTCCATCACAACCTCCATCACAGTCTCCATCACAGCCTCCATCACATTCTCCATCACATCCTCCATCACAGCCTCCATCACAACCTCCATCACAGCCATACCAATCCTCCACACAGCCTCCATCACAACCTCCATCACAGCCTCCATCACAGCCTCCATCACTCAGCCTATCACAACTCTCCATCACAGTCTCCATCACAGCCTCCATCACAGCCCACAGCCTCCATCACAGCCTCCATCACAACCTCCATCACAACCTCCATCACAACCCATCCATCAGCCTCCATCACAACCTCCATCACAGCCATCACAACCCATCACAAGGCCTCCATCACAGCCTCCATCACAGCCTCCATCACAAGCCTCCATCACAAGGCCTCCATCACAGCCTCCATCACAGCCTCCATCACAGCCTCCCATCAGTCTCCCATCACAGCCTCCATCACAGCCTCCATCCACAGCCTCCATCACAGCCTCCATCACAACCTCCATCCACAACCTCCATCACAACCTCCATCACAGCCTCCATCACAATATCTCCCCCATCACAGCCTCCATCACAACCTCCATCACAGTCTCCATCACAGCCTCCATCACAGCCTCATCACAGCCTCCATCACAGCCTCCACCTCACAACCTCCATCACAACCTCCATCACAACCTCCATCACAGCCTCCATCACAACCTCCATCAGCAGCCTCCATCACAGCCTCCATCACAGCCTTCCATCACAACTCCATCCATGGCAGTCTCCACATCACAGCCTCCATCACAGCCTCCATCACAGCCTCCATCACAGCCTCCATCACAACCTCCATCACAACCTCCATAACAGTCTCCATCACAGCCTCCATCACAGCCTCCATCACAGCCTCCATCACAGCCTCCATCACAGCCTCCATCACAACCTCCATCACAACCTCCATCACAGCCTCCATCACAACCTCCATCACAGCCTCCATCACAACCTCCATCACAGCCTCCATCACAGCCTCCATCACAGCCTCCATCACAACCTCCATCACAGCCTCCATCACAGCCTCCATCACAGCCTCCATCACAACCTCCATCACAGTATCCATAACAGCCTCCATCACAACCTCCATCACAGCCTCCATCACAGCCTCCATCACAACCTCCATCACAACCTCCATCACAGCCTCCATCACAACCTCCATCACAACCTCCATCACAGCCTCCATCACAGCCTCCATCACAGCCTCCATCACAACCTCCATCACAGCCTCCATCACAACCTCCATCACAGCCTCCATCACAACCTCCATCACAGCCTCAATCACAACCTCCATCACAGCCTACATCACAACCTCCATCACAGTCTCCATCACAGCCTCCATCACAGCCTCCATCACAACCTCCATCACAACCACCATCACAACCTCCACCTCATCCCCAGTTCTCCATCACAACCTCCATCACAGCCTCCATCACAACCTCCATCCACAGCCTCCATCACCCAGCCTCCATCACCAGCCTCCATCACCAGCCTCCATCACCAGCCTCCATCACACAACCTGGCCATACAACCTCCATCACAGCCTCCATCACAGCCTCCACTCACAACCTCCATCACAGCCTCCATCACACCCTCCATCACAGCCTCCATCACAACCTCCATCACAGCCTCCATCACAACATCTCCATCATCAGCCTCCATCAGCCAAATCCATCACAGCCTCATCACCCCCAGCCTCCATCCCACAGCCTCCATCACAACCTCCATCACATCTATCACCAGCCTCCTATCCACAGCCTCCATCACAGCCTCCATCACAGCCTCCTATCACAACCTCCATCACAGCCATCCACAGCCTCATCACAGCCTCCATCACAGTCTCCATCCACAACCTCCATCCACAACCATCCATCCAGCCTCCATACAGCCTCCATCACAGCCTCCATCACAGCCTCCATCTCAACCTCCATCACAGCCTCCAATCCACAGCCTCCATCACAGCCTCCATCACAGCCTCCTATCACAGCCTCCATCACAGCCTCCATCACAGCCTCCATCACAACCTCCATCTCACAGCCTCCATCACAGCCTCCATCACAGCCTCCATCACAGTCTCCATCACAACCTCCATCACAACCTCCATCACAGCCTCCATCACAGCCTCCATCACAGCCTCCATCACAGCCTCCATCACAACCTCCATCACAGCCTCCATCACAGCCTCCATCACAGCCTCCATCACAACCTCCATCACAATCTCCATCACAGCCTCCATCACAGCCTCCATCACAGCCTCCATCACAGCCTCCATCACAACCTCCATCACAGCCTCCATCACAGCCTCCATCACAGCCTCCATCACAGCCTCCATCACAGCCTCCATCACAACCTCCATCACAGCCTCCATCACAGCCTCCATCACAGCCTCCATCACAGCCTCCATCACAGTCTCCATCACACACACAGTACAGGGAACAAGGATCTCGTTGGCTACAATTTTCTTACACAAACTCACCGAAAATAAAAGATTTATTACCTTGTTTCTTATTTCTGTAGCTCCACTCCGAGGACGGAGGAACAAGCCTTCAAAAATACTTGTACCACAACTGAATGTGAATTCCACTATAAAAATGAGAAGGTATATATATATATATATATATATATATATATATATATATATATATATATATATATATATATATATATATATATATATATATATATATATATATAATCATTTTGGGCCTAGCAAGAACACTGTGTTAGGTACCAACAGGAGAGAAGTGAACATCATAATGTGATACACAGCTACACAAACAACTATGCAAATGATCCATGTTCTCTCTTTGTCTGTGTCTATCACTATGTCTGTCAGTTTCTCTGTTTCTATTGTTATTATTATTATTATTATTATTATTATTATTATTTTTATTATTATTATTGTTATTATTATTGTAGTTAATAATAATAAATTATTATTATTACATATTATTGCCATTTTATTGTTGTAATGATCATTATGCTAATTTAGGAAAGCAACGAACTTCATTTCATTGTCTATATCTTAATTTTTCTAGGGGTTAACCGGAAAGCCAGTGGAAGGGCTCGGTCAGATGAGCAAAATCCGGGTCATCATATAAATAAGACCCGGAGTTTAAAGCCTATCGACTACAATCTTACTAATCCCATTTGTAATCCCTAAATTGGATTCCTTCTTTAGGGATCAATTCCTACTTAAGGGATTACAATCGGGATTATCCCGATTGTATTCGATAGTCTTTAAACTCCCATTAACCAATCAAGCATCAACAATAGATTGTCATAGTTGCCAGAATAATGCCTCAGTGTTCCATCACAGTAATCATAGCATGTGACACTCCAGGTCCCTGGCAACACTGGTGCTTTGTTAAATTCCAAACCTGGCAACACTGGCGCTTTGTTTAAATTTCAAACTTGGCAACACTGGCGCTTTCTTCAATTCCCAAAAGCCTCCAAGCGGAAGCCTTCCAGAACCATAGTCCCTGACTCCTAGATCCTGTCTTCTTCCCCTGTGAATCAACTAAATCCTCAGGATTCGGGAGTGTTCCTGATTCCCTTAGCAACAGCCGCTTCTGCCTTCAACATCCCCGAAGCTTAATTAAATTTCGAACACTCTCTCAACTGGGAGTGAGAAAGGCCCGGTCCATATTCCCGGTCCGGAACCGCTAGCGAATTCGAACCCCGAATGTTGGTGTGAATGGTGGGTTCATTACCCGGCCCGTCACACACAGCCACCCACACTAACATTAACTCCATCACTAGTGCTAGTGAGAGGAAGCACTTATACTCCATCACTAGTGCTAGTGAGAGGAAGCACTTATACTCCATCACTAGTGCTAGTGAGAGGAAGCACTTATACTCCATCACTAGTGCTAGGTGAGGTAATGGACACCTAACCTGCTCATCTGGCGAACAAAAGAGAGAGAGAGAGAGAGGGGGGACCCCACCCTACGTTCAAATTTCAACCCACAACGTCTTGGAGTAAGGGGCGGAAGGGACGAGGCTGGGTCGGGATGAGGTAAGAGATAGAAGGAAGGTTAGGATAGGAGAGGGAATGAAAGACAAGAAGGAATAAACGAGATGGAGAGTAAAAAGAAAATATGAGAACATAAGGAGAATTAAAGAAAGAGCCATACACAGGGACAGGAACATATATATAAACATAAACAGGACAGTAACGGACAGAAGATAGCAACAGCTGAACGAAAGACAGAAATGTCCAAAGTTTAAATCTAGACTCTATTTGTACATGTTTAGGCTCTACCTGGGCTCTTGTCAAGGCTCTATACAGAGCAGAAACGTTGGCCTGATAGTGTGGTAAAAACTCATAGTTCTCGTGAGTAGCCAGGAAGGCTCTGCCCCTCCCCTTCACTCCTTCAGGCCATGATGCTGCTTCCTCAAAAAAG
>NC_091295.1:41150886-41165886 GCF_038502225.1 Cherax quadricarinatus | reverse complement strand
AGCCAAGCACATCAAAGAAATCTCAGAGAAAGTGCAAAGGTTTGCAACAAGACCCTAGTCCCAGAGCTAAGAGGTATGTCCTACGAGGAAGGTTAAGGGAAATCAACCTTGACGACACTGGAGGACAGGAGGAGGATAGGGGGACATGATAACGACATACAAAAATACTGAGAGGGAATTGACAAAGGTGGACAAAAACAGGATGTTCCAGAGATTGGACACAGTAACAAAGGGGACACAGCTTGGAAGCTAAAGACACAGATGAATCACAAGGGGATGTTAGGGAAGTATTTCTTCCAGCCACAGAGTAGTCAGCAAGTGGAATAGTTTGGGAAAGCGATGGGTGGAGGCAGGGATCCATACATAGCTTTAAGCAGAGGTACCGATGTAAAGCCTCACGGCTCAGGAGAGGACCTAGTGGGGCAGCGATCAGTGAAGAGGCGGGGCCAGGAGCTCGAGGACTCGACCCCCGCCCCAACCCTCCCCAACTAGGAGTAGTACAACCTGAAGGTGGAGTACACACATACACACACACACACACACACACACACACACACACACACACACACACATACACACACACACACACACACACACACACACACACACACACACACACACACATACACACACACACACACACACACACACACACACATACACACACACACACACACACACACACACACACACGTGGGCCAGGAAGCTAAGTGACTCGACTTCCCAACCAGCAAATGAGGTGAGTACACACACACACACACACACACACATAGACACACACACACACGCACACACACACACATTCACACACACACACTTACACACATACACACATACACACACACATACACACACACACATGGCACACACACACACACACAGCACACACACACACACACACACAAACATATACACACACACACACACACACACACACACACACACACACACACACACACACACACACACACACACACCACCACACACACACCACACACACACACACGCCACATCCACACCACACACACACACACAGCACTCACGCGTGCGCGCATATAATCCTTCCGACAACAAAAAAGATATATAGATATCCATAAAATCCTTAACCATCGTCATCAATCATTCTCAATTTTTTTCACAAACTATAATTATCATTAGCGATCAACCACTTAGGCATCATCATCATCGCAGTCATCAATCATCATTAACATCATGTCTATCAATCTGTATCTCTATCATTAATATTCATCATAGTTCATCAACACACTTTTTCCCCTCCTCCTCATTAATATTATTATTATTATTATTATTATTATTATTATTATTATTATTATTATTATTATTATTATTATTATTATTATTATTATTATTATTATTATTATTATTATTATTATTAATAGCAGTAGTAACATAAGTAGTAGTAGCAGCATATGTAGTATTAGTAGTAATAGTAATAGTATCAAAATGGTATACAATACGGACAGGTTGTTAGGTAAGACACATAGGCAACAGTTAGACAGTCTTTTATTCCAGAAACGTTTCGCCACAGGGAGTAGGAGCTTCTTTCAATGCCAGATACAGAAGTAGGCAGAACAGGTAGAGATCTGAAGACGATGTAATCAGTTCCATCACCTTCCTAGACGTAAATTTGGGGAGGTCAACGTCCCTCAGCCCTGGACAAGTTCAGTTCCACAGTCAGGAATTCCATCTACGGATTATCTGGAACTGGGACTTCTCCAGGGCCTGGGGATGGGGACTGACAACCTCATCCCCTACGACTACAAGGGTGATGCTGGACTGATTACATTCGTTCGGGCATCTCTACCGGTTCCTACTCCTACTCTCTGCATTATTCCGATTGTAACAAGCCTACTTACTGCAGGCCAGAGCATTTCGGGAATAAAGTACTGTTCAACTGACTGCATACCCGCATCTACCTAACAATAATGTAATAGTAGTACAGAAGGGCATATTGATAAGGCTCTGGGCAATAGCAGCAAACAGGCATCAGGCAGTAATAGGTAGTATCAATGTTAGGTAGTAATGGAGGCAGCATCACTAGCAGGTAGGGGTGCAATGGCAGAGCAACTGGCGGCTGCAGTAGCAGGCAGTAGCAGGTAAGCTGCAGGCAGCAGGTCGCAGCAACCGAGGCAGGCAGGGCAATGTTGGTCCAAGGGTGGCAATGGCAGCAAGTCAGGCATTGTGGCAATGCAAGTGGTCAGGCAGCAGCAGGCAACAGCAGCAGCAGCAACAGGCAGCAGTAGTAGTAGGTAGCAGCCAATGGAGGTAGTAGTAGGCAACAGGCACAGTGGTAGTATTGCAACATTGGTAAGTAGTAGCAGCAATGTTGTTATGGTTGGAAGGCCCAACCAGGTGGCAGGCGGCAGGTAGGCAGGCAGGCAGGCAACAGGGGTGGCAGGCAGGTAAACAGTATTGGTCAACAAGGCATTGGCAGCAGGTGGCAGGCACAGGTAGGCAGGGTAGGCAGGCAGGAGCAGCACTGGCAGGCAGGCAGGCCCAGCAACCGGCAGGCAGGCAGGCAGGCAAAGGCAACAGGTAGCATGGAGGCAGGCAACAGGCAATAGGTGGAGGCGGAGGTGATGGTCAACAGGCAGGCAGGCAGGCAGGCAGGTGGCAGGTAGGCAGGCAGGTAGGCAGGCAACAGGCAGGCAGGGTGGAGGCAGGCAGGCAGGCAACTGCAGGTGATGCAGCAGCAACAGGCAGGTAGGTAGGCAGGCAACCAGAAGGCAGGTAGGCAGGCAGCCAGGTAGGTAGGTAGGTAGGCCAACAGTAGGCAGGTTGAGTGGAAAGGCAACAGGTGGAGGCAGTAGGCAAGCAGGTAGGTAGGTGATGGCAGTAACAACTGGTCAGGCAGCAACAGGCAGGTAGGTCATGTCAACAGGTAGGCAGGTAGTCAGGTAAGCTGTGGAGGCAGAAGGTCAAAGCTTGCCAACTGGGATTGGCAGGTGGTGAGTGATGGTAGGTACAGGTAGGCAGGTGGCAGGTAATAGCAGGCAGCAGCAGGTGGTGGCAAGGCAGGCTTGGCAGGCAGGCAACAGGCAGGTAGGCAGGCAGGCAACACAGGTGGCAGGCAGGCAACAACCGGCAGGTGATGGCAGGCAGCATCCAGGCAGGTAGGCAGGCAGGCAGCAGGCAGGCAGGCAGGCAGGAGGCAGGCAGGCAGGCAGGCAGGCAGGCAGGCAGGCAGGCAAGGCAGGCAGGCAGGCAGGTAGGTCACAGGCAGGCAGGCAGGCAGGCAGGCAGGCAGGCAGGCAGGCAACAAGGCAACAGGCAGGCACAGGCAGGTCAGGCAACAGCAGTCAGTCAGCAGCAGTCAAGGCAACAGGCAGGCAGCATGGCAGGCAACAGCAGCAGCAGGCAGGTAGCCAAACAGCAGGCAGGCAGCAATGGAGGCAGGGCCAGCAGGCAGGCAACTGGTAGGCAGGTAGGCAGGCAAACTGGCAGGTAGGCAAGTGAGGCAACCGTACAGACAGGTCAGGCAGGCCAGTAGAGGCGGTACCAGGCAGCATTGGCAGGCATCAGGCAGGCAGGCAGGCAACGGCAGGCAGCAGGCAGGCAAATGGTGGCAGGTAGGCAGGTAGGCAGGCAGGCAGGCAGGCACAGGCAGGTGGTAGGCAGGCAACAGGCAGGCAGGTAGGCAGGTAGGCAGGCAGGTGGTGGCAGTAGCAGCAACAGGTCAGGCAACAATATAGGCAGGTAGGCAGGCAAACAGGTAGGTGGAGGTATTGGCAGGCAACAGGCAGGTAGTAGGCAACAGCAGGTGATGGTGGAGAGAAACAGTAGTAGTAGTAGTAGACACAGTAGTAGTAGTAGTAGCATCACAATTAACCCTCACAACTGAGAACCAAAAATACAGACTACACGAGCATTATGACAAATTTCAAATATCCCCCCAAAATTAAAAAGTCCATTAATGGCCCCGTGCTGTGAGGATTCCATTAATGAAAACTCCATAAACGCTCATAACACCAACTCTGCTACCAAAAAAATACTCAGATAACATATATGTTGAAACCCCTGTACTCAGTGCACAAATCTACAACTGTAATTGCCTTTTCACAATTAGATTTTTAAATATACCAAAGCGGGAAAAGGTCTTTTTTTTCTACTATTTCTTATATTAATTCTTCATATAAGCCTTTTCAATGGATATATTTTTTTATATAGAGCTGTAAGTCAACCCTGTTTCATTTACTATATTCTCGTTTTCTGTTTACATATATATATATATATATATATATATATATATATATATATATATATATATATATATATATATATATATATATATATATATATATATATTCAACAAACCATATCCCACCGAGGCGGGGTGGCCCAAAAAGAAAAACGAAAGTTTCTTTTTTTAAATTTAGTAATGCATACAGGAGAAGGCGTTACTACCCCCTTGCTCCCGGCATTTTAGTCACCTCTTACAACACGCATGGCTTACGAAGGAAGAATTGTTTTCCACTTCCCCATGGAGATAAGAGGAAATAAACAAGAACAAGAACTAGTATGAAAATAGAAAAAAACCCAGAGGGGTGTGTGTATATATAAATATGCTTGTATACATGTATGTATAGTGTTAACTAAGTGTAAGAAGAAGTACCAAGACGTACCTGAAATCTTGCATGCTTTTGAGACAGAAAAAAGACACCAGCAGTCCTACCATCATGTAAAATAATTACATTCACTTGGCAGGACGGTAGTACCTCCCTGGGTGGTTGCTGTCTACCAACCTACTACCTAGGTAGTAGGTATATATATATATATATATATATATATATATACATATATATATATATATATATATATATATATATATATATATATATATATATATACATATATAGATAGATATATAGATAGACAGATACATAGCAAATGTAGTCCCAATTTTTAAGAAAGGAGACACACATGAGGCATTAAACTACAGACCAGTGCCGCTGACGTGTATAGTTTGCAAAGTCAAGGAAAAGATTATCAGGAGGAAAGTGGTGGAGCACCTAGAACGGAACAAAAAAAGCGAGAACCAGCGAGGTTTCAAGGAAAGGAAATCCTGTGTCACAAACCTACTGGAGTTTAATGCCAAGGTAACGGAAGTAAGACACGAGAGAGAGGGTTGGGTAGATTACATCTTCTTGGACTGCAAGAAGGCCTTCGACAGAGTTCCTTACAAGAGAATAGTGCAAAAGCTAGGGGATCAGGCACGCTTAACAGGAAAGGCACTGCAATGGATCAGAGAATACCTGACAGGGAGGCAACAACGAATAATGGTACGTGACGAGGTGTCAGAGTGGGCGCCTGTGACGAGCGGAGCTCCACAGGGGTCAGTCCAAGGACCAGTGCTGTTTTTGGTAAATGTAAATGACATGACGGAAGGGATAGACTCAGAGGTGTCCTTGTTTGCAGAGGATGTGAAGTTAATGAGGAGAATTAAATCGGATGAGGATCAGGCAGGAATACAAAGAGACCTGGATAGGCTGCAAGCCTGGTCCAGCTACTGGCTCCTGGAATTTGTCCCCGCCAAATGCGAAGTCATGAAGATCGGGGAAGGTAAAGAATTCCGCAGACAGAGTATAAGCTAGGTGGCCTGAGACTGCAAACCTCACTTGAGGTGCACATCAACCAAATAACTGCTGTAGCATATGGGCGCCTGGCAAACGTGAGAATAGCGTTCCGATACCTCAGCAAGGAATCGTTCAAAACTCTGTATACCGTGTGCTTCAGGCCCATACTGAAGTATGCAACACCGGTTTGGAACCCACACCTGGTCAAGCACGTCAGGAAATTAGAGAAAGTGTAAAGGTTTGCAACAAAACTAGTTCCAGAGGACAGGAGGGTTAGGGTAGACGTGGTAACGACATATACAATACTGCGAGAAATTAACAAGGTAGATAGAAACAGGATGTTCCAGAGATGGGACAAAAACAAGGGGTCACAATTGGAAGTTGGTCAGAGGGATGTTAGGAAGTATTTCTTCAATCATAGAATTGCCAGGAAGTGGAATAGTCTGGGAAGTGACGTAGTGGAGGCAGGAACCATACATAGTTTTAAGAAGAGGTTTGATGAAGTTGATGGAGCAGGGAGAGAGAGGGCCTAGTTGAGATCATTAAAGAGGCGGGGCCAGGAGCTATGAATCGACCCCTGCAATCACAAATAGGTGAGTGTGTGTGTGTGTGTGTGTGTGTTTTCTAATAAATATGTCATAGTGTTTGCTTACGTGTCTTTCTAATATATATATATATATATATATATATATATATATATATATATATATATATATATATATATATATATATATATATATATATACAATATTTTTTCAGATAATATTTCCCACCAGGGTATGACAATAACAATTACAATATAGTTTAAATAACGCAGTTATTGCAGCGTTAGGTGTATGTTGGTATCATTTCTACGCCCTCTCATGTAGCCGCCTCTCTCAGTTGCACCATGTAAAGCCAGTGATCACAGTGCATGTGTACAGTGTACGGTAGCAGCCACATCTTGCTCGTATGCCAACAACAATACAGGGAAGCTGAGAGACATGCAGGCACACCATGCCTGGGACACTGGTTAACAAGACTGCAGACACTGATAACGTTACCATTGGTGAATGATCTCTTGGAAGATGATAAAGAAAGAAATCCAGAGAAAATGATGGCAGAGCACAGTGCCAGATGAAAGGGAGGGAGAAAGCAGACCTGGAGTTGGGATGCAAGAACCGACAGAGAAACAATTAACACTGCAACATTATGTCAGCAGTTCCATATTATTTGTAAAGTTGCAAATTTTTGTTACTGAAAATGATCCTGATACATCTAGATGATAACATGGTAGAAGGTTGGTAAACAGGGATGATTAACTATAATAGTGTCCAGGGATGGTTAACGACATCGCTGTTCTGAAATAGTTAACTATATCAATATCTTCATCTTGAGATAGTTAAGTATAACAATGACCAGCTGGTGGCTGGAGATAACAAACTCCGGTAGTTAACACAAGTTAAGCAATTAACCCAGACTGTGGTTCGTTAACCCAATGCAATATTATACTCTATATATTTCACCTCCTCTCACAAACCTGATAATCTAACCAAAATCTAACTCATTCAAACTTCTCGTATTTTTTAAATAAAATATTAATCGTTTGGTAAATCTGTAAACCAGAAATAATAATAATAATAATAATAATAATAATAATAATAATAATAATAATAATAATAATAATAATAATAATAATAATAATAATAATAATAGAGTTATGAAAGGTTAGGTATTTAACTCAGTTCCTGGGGTTGACAGGATATTTGACCTCAACACCAGTATGCTACCTAGCCATGCTAGGTATGTTATCTAGCCAATTTAGACATACTAGTCAGCTACTACCTTTGATATATTACCCAGCCATTTTTTATATAATACCCAGTCAACTTTGATGTATTACCCAGCCAACTCTAATATACTACCCACCAAACTCTGATGTACTACCTGGAAACCTCTGATATACTGCCCAGCCAACTCTGTAATACCATCCAGCCACAAGATATTCTACCCAACCACCACTGATATACTGCACAGTCACCTCTTATATACTACCCAGCCACCTGTGATATACTATCCAGCCACCTATGATATACTATCCAGCCACCTCTGATATACTACCCAGCCACATGATATGCTACCCAGCCACAAGATATACTACACAACCACCACTGATATACTGCACAATCACCTCTTATTTACTACCCAGCCACCTGTGATATACTATCCAGCCACCTGTGATATACTATCCAGCCACCTGTGATATACTATCCAGCCACCTCTGATATACTACCCAGCCACATGATATACTACCCAGCTACCTTATGTTCTACCCAACAACCTCTGATATACTGTCCAGCCACTTGTTATAGTATCCAGATACCTCTGATATACTACCCAGCCAAATGATATACTACCCAGCCACCTGATATACTACCCAGCCTCCTCTGATATACTCCCCAGCCAAATGATATTCTACCCAGCCACCTCTGATATACTATCCAGCCACCTCTGATATACTATCCAGCCACCTCTGATATACTACCCAGCCACATGATATGCTACCCAGCCACAAGATATACTACCCAACCACCACTGATATACTGCACAGTCACCTCTTATTTACTACCCAGCCACCTGTGATATACTATCCATCCACCTCTGATATACTATCCAGCCACCTCTGATATACTACCCAGCCAAATGATATTCTACCCAGCCACCTCTGATATACTATCCAGCCACCTCTGATATACTACCCAGCCACATGATATGCTACCCAGCCACAAGATATACTACCCAACCACCACTGATATACTGCACAGTCACCTCTTATTTACTACCCAGTCACCTCCGATATACTATCCAACCACCTCAGATATACTCCCCAGGTACATGATATACTACCCAGCCACCTCTGATATACTGCAAAGCCACCTCTGATATACTACCCAGTCACCTTTGATATACTACGCAGCCACATAATATACTACCCAGCCACCTTTGATATACTACCTAGCCTCCTCTGATATACTACCCAGCCACCTCCGATATACTACCCAGCCACATGATATAATTCTCAGCCACCTTTGATATACTACCCAGCTACCTCTGATATACTACCCAGCCACCTCCGATATACTACCCAGCCACATGATGTACTACTCAGCCACCTTGGATATACTACCCAGCCTCCTCTGATATACTGCCCAGTCAACTCAGATACAGTAATTAATATAGACTGATGTCTTCCTCCCGCTGCATCCGACCTAAGCCACATTTCCCACCTGGATGAGCTCTTCGGCCAACCTGGATTTGCCTTTCCATCAAATCCACGTCCGCGCTCTTTGTCTATTCTTGACAGTTCAATTTGGATTTCTCGGCAAATGGCGGAAGATGTGTTCCGCGCCTGCCACTCTCTTCTGCTGCTTCTTTGACTTTAAAGCTGAGAGAATGTATACAAACACACACACACACACACACACACACACACACAGCCACCTGGAGAGTGATGTAGTGGAGGCAGGATCCATACATAGCTTTAAGAAGAGGTATGATAAAGCTCATGGAGCAGGGACAGAGTAGATCTAGTAGCGACCACTCAAGAGGCGGGGCCAGGAGCAATGACACGACCCCTGCAACCACATATAGGTGAGTACAGTGTGAACAACGTGTAATAGCCTAGGTGAAACATCAAACACCAGTTCCTTGTCTTCACCCTTCAGTGTGAGCCAAGGGAGATAGGTTAGGCGAAACATCGACCTCCGCCACCCCTCTACAGTGTGAACCAGGGATGATAGAATAGGTGGAACCTCGACTTCAAGACCCTTCCTCTCATTTGCCTAACAGCTCGTTTTTCTCTTGTACGTTATGAAGATGTTTCAACCCCCAGGGACTTGATGAAGCCTCCGGTGAGCGAAACGTTTTATCTGTTACGCTACAAAACCATTTCCTTGTCTCTTCCCCATCCACACATGGTATTTAACGACACACACGACCAAAATTCTGAGATCTGGACCACAACGTCCGTTCAAGTAAAGCATTAGAGTCACTGAAAAAAAAAATGTGAGGGTGTGAGGGCTTAAGAGCAAACTCTTGGCGGTAAAGAGCGAGAGGCTAAGAGTCCAGGAGCAGAGACTCAACTCCAGGAAACACGATATCAAAGTTCTGATGTCAAGAGTAAATTCACGAGGGGAGGGAAAAGTTTCGGAATTGTGGACGACACAGGAGCTGCAGACAGACACATGCTTGTGGAATTGTGTACTGAAGCCTGGGGAAACCGCTTTTAAAAACCCTGAAGCCTGGAAAAACTTCTTTTAAAAACCCTGAAGCCTGGGGAAACCGCTTTTAAAAACCCTGAAGCCTGGGAAAACCTCTTTTAGAAACCCTGAAGCCTGGGGAAACCTCTTTTAAAAACCCTTAAGCCTGGGGAAACCGCTTTTAAAAACCCTGAAGCCTGGGAAAACCTCTTTTAGAAACCCTGAAGCCTGGGGAAACCTCTTTTAAAAACCCTTAAGCCTGGGAAAAAACCTCTTTTACAAACGTTGAAGCCTGGAGAAACCCACGTAAGCATGGGGGGAAACCTTTTGCATAACCCCCAATGAAATCTTATTGTCGTTGTTGTTGTTGTTGTTGTTGTTGTTGTTGTTGTTGTTGTTGTTGTTGTTGTTGTTGTTGTTGCTGTTGTTGTTGTTGTTGTTGTTGTTGTTGTTGTTGTTGTTGTTGTTGTTGTCAAAGATAATCAGCCAACTTAATGGCTCATTAAGTATATCTTACTAAATCTGTGTCAATGCATAATTAGCCGTGAGCTTGAATCACGTTCACTGGTTAAGTCCGCGTAGAGCAATATCTGGTCAGGCGAGGCATGACCTGGACGCTGGGCGTAACCTTGTTCCAATTGAAAATGTTGTGGAAAAAAATGTTGTCCTCGCCTCAGAGTTTGGAGGTTGCTGAAGTATTTGTATCCAGGATGATGAGTTGTGATGACGCAGTGCATGGTGTGGCTTGACAGTGCGTCCAGGAGGGACGAGTGCATGGTGTGGCTTGTCAATGTGTCCAGGAGGGACGTAAGGTCGTCCCAAGGTTTCGCCTCTAAATTACCTGATTCTCTGAATTCACGTTCTAAACCGGTTTCACTTCTGAACTTCTTCATTCCCTGTCTCCCCTCATTATCTCCTCTCTCTCTCTCTCTCTCCCTCTTTATCTCGTTATCTCCCTCTCTTCCCGCCCGCCCCACTCTTCCTCTCTCCCTCCTTCCCCATCAGCCGTCAGGAGGGAGAGATTAGAGCCTGTCAACCTGTCCAGGTAGGTAAATTAAGACGAGAAAATAGAAAATGCAAATTTTTTTTATTTATTTTTTGCAGGTAATAATCGCGACTGATTGGACCGTCTCACACACACAGACACACACAGACACACATACACACAGACACACAGACACACAGACACACATACACACAGACACACAGACACACAGACACACATACACACAGACACACAGACACACAGACACACAGACACACAGACACACAGAAACACCGACACACAGACACACACACATACACACAGACACACAGACACACAGACACACAGACACACAGACACAAAGACACACACACACACACACACACACACACAGACACACAGACACACACACACACAGCGCGTGGGTCCGTGGGTGCAGACGTGGGCACACAAGGCTCCGAGAATCCTAGTGTTTTTAAGGCTACAGTGACTGCTAACAGTAATCAGTGGTAGTGACATCGTCAGTGATCAATAATACGAATGATAACTAAAGTTATTAGTTAGAAAAAGTCGTGAGAAAGCCTGAAATTATCCATTATCCAAAATCATCCAAACGTTGTGGTCTAATAGGCAGCGGTAGGCCTGAAGCAGTGACGTCACGACAAGTTGTGTGCCATTATACATATAAAGTGAAGTGTATATAATGTGAAGTGTATACTATCATAAGTGAAAAGTGAAATCGCGTGAAGAACGAGGGATGTATGAGCACATGTGGTTATAATCATCACGGATGAAGGATCTCCAAAATAGGGACTTAGGCTACGTACGACGACTACGTCATCAGCATCTGGCAACTTGGCACGACCGTTGCCAGTGCAAGTATCACCTATATTGTGGTTTGCATGTCGCAGGCTTGGCTTGTCTTGGCCTAGCATCACTGTTAGATACTGGTCACTCACTCCTGCAAGTATTACAGTAGTTATTAGTAGTAAGAATACTTAGGAAGCTACGAAGTCCTCTCTAAACGTGAACAAGGAATAGGATAATAACAGCAATAATTGATACTTAAATCCAGAAAGGACAATAAGCGAAGAGTGTAGCATTTCTAGGAAAGACAGAACAGAGAGGTATAACGGATCTACCCCCCCCTAACCATCCCTCCCTCACACACACACACAAGGGCAGACACTTATTGAAGCTTTAGACCCTAGTAGCAATTATCGCTTTTTATAACCCAGAATTATTGGTATGTATTAACAGTATCTCCCCGCATACCTCCCCCACACACACATACACACACATACATACACACACATACATACACACACACATACACACACACACACACACACACACACACACACACATACACACACACACATATACACACACACACACACATATATACACACACACACATACACACACACACATACACACACACACACACACACACACACACACACACACACACACACACACACACACACACACACACACAAACACACACACACACACACACGCACACACACACACACACACATCTAACGAAACAGGGAGATTGCCTGAGGCATGGAAGACAGCAAATGTAGTCCCAATCTTTAAAAAAGGAGACAGACATGAAGCATTAAACTACAGACCAGTGTCACTGACATGTATAGTATGCAAAATCATGGAGAAGATTATCAGGAGAAGAGTGGTGGAACACCTAGAAAGGAACGATCTCATCAACAGCAGCCAACATGGTTTCAGGGACGGGAAATCCTGTGTCACAAACCTACTGGAGTTCTATGACATGGTGACAGCAGTAAGACAAGAGAGAGAGGGGTGGGTGGATTGCATTTTCTTGGACTGCAAGAAGGCGTTTGACACAGTTCCACACAAGAGATTGGTGCAAAAACTGGAGGACCAAGCAGGGATAACAGGGAAGGCACTACAATGGATCAGGGAATACTTGTCAGGAAGACAGCAGCGAGTCATGGTACGTGGCGAGGTGTCAGAGTGGGCACCTGTGACCAGCGGGGTCCCTCAGGGGTCAGTCCTAGGACCAGTGCTGTTTCTGGTATTTGTGAACGACATGACGGAAGGAATAGACTCTGAGGTGTCCCTATTTGCAGATGACGTGAAGTTGATGAGAAGAATTCACTCGATCGAAGACCAGGCAGAACTACAAAGGGATCTGGACAGGCTGCAGACCTGGTCCAGCAATTGGCTCCTGGAGTTCAATCCCACCAAGTGCAAAGTCATAAAGATTGGGGAAGGGCAAAGAAGGCCGCAGACGGAGTACAGTCTAGGGGGTCAGAGACTACAAACCTCACTCAAGGAAAAAGATCTTGGGGTGAGTATAACACCAGGCACATCTCCTGAAGCGCACATCAACCAAATAACTGCTGCAGCATATGGGCGCCTAGCAAACCTCAGAACAGCATTCCGACATCTTAATAAGGAATCATTCAGGACCCTGTACACCGTGTACGTTAGGCCCATATTGGAGTATGCGGCACCAGTTTGGAACCCACACCTAGCCAAGCACGTGAAGAAACTAGAGAAAGTGCAAAGGTTTGCAACAAGACTAGTCCCAGAGCTAAGAGGTATGTCCTACGAGGAGAGGTTAAGGGAAACCAACCTGACGACACTGGAGGACAGGAGAGATAGGGGGGACATGATAACGACATACAAAATACTGAGAGGAATTGACAAGGTGGACAAAGACAGGATGTTCCAGAGATTGGACACAGTAACAAGGGGACACAGTTGGAAGCTGAAGACACAGATGAATCACAGGGATGTTAGGAAGTATTTCTTCAGCCACAGAGTAGTCAGTAAGTGGAATAGTTTGGGAAGCGATGTAGTGGAGGCAGGATCCATACATAGCTTTAAGCAGAGGTATGATAAAGCTCACGGCTCAGGGAGAGTGACCTAGTACCGATCAGTGAAGAGGCGGGGCCAGGAGCTCGGACTCGACCCCCGCAACCTCAACTAGGTGAGTACACACACACACACACACACACACACACACACACACACACACACACACACATATCCAGACTCACACATACATTCCCCCCCCCCTCACCACCGACATCTCACTTCTTCCCCTGATCCCTCCCCTCCCTCGGTCACCCTCCCCTCCCCCGTTCACCCAGACCCTCCCGACCCCTCCCCACTCCTCTCCCACATAGCCACAGTTCCTCCACTACCTCCCCCCCCACACTCTGACATACACACTACTAACCTAACATACAGAACTACATAGGTTTCCCACTCTTAGGCATTCAGGATAAAACAAAAATGGGTTGTCAGAGAGCAACAAGAAAAACCAAGGGACAGGAGGAGGAAGCTGCAAAGGAAGATTGGGCAGCAGAGCTCATAAAAAGAGATCATGAATGGGAAAAGAAACTAGAAGAACTTAGCATGAGAATGGAAGAGAGGATAGATATGGAAAGCAGGAAGTGGGAGCTGCATGTCAAAGCAGCAGAGGCTAGGATACAGAGTTTAGAAGAGGAACTGAAAAATCTGAAACAGCCTAAAGAACTAAAGAACATTTTGGGATTGATAACAGAGACTGCTACCTCAGCCACAAATAAGGGGACCGTAGGGAAAGAAGGGGCACAACTGCATGGGGAAGCTCTATCAGAGGAGACTGTAGTAAATGAAAGAGCTAAGCTTTATGTGGAGGCCCTAACAGACAACAACAGAGCCCAAGGAAAGCCGAGAAGGGAAAATGACAGGCCACTGAGCCCAAGTACATTAGCCAGTGAAACTGAAGAAAGGAAAGCTGCAGTGCAGGAAACCAAATTAAATGAGGGGATACACAGGGATACGCAGTGGGAGAATGAAAGGGTGAGGTCAGTCTTTGTGTATGGGCTCCAGGAAGTTGAAGGGGAAACATATGAAGCAAGAAAACAAGGGAAAAAAAAAGCAATTGAAAGCATCATGAAAGCAATAGGAGAAGACGACATGACCCAGCTGGAAAATTTTCGGAGAATAGGGGAGTTTGTAAAAAAAAGAACCCGGCCAGTGAAAGTGACCTTCAAGGCAGAAGCGACTCGGACCAGGATCCTGCAGGAGAAAGCACGATTAAGGGACATTCTGGCAGACAGGAAGGTGTATCTCGACCGCGACAGAACACAAGAAGAAAGGCAGAAACTGAGAGAGATGGTACAAAGGCGAAAGGAGGAAA
>NC_091295.1:41135886-41143386 GCF_038502225.1 Cherax quadricarinatus | reverse complement strand
TATGACAGGTGTCATCGTGTTTTATGAGAGGTCTTATATAAACCTCTTGTTTTATGGCAGGTGTTATTACCTTGCGTTTTATGACAGGTGTTATTACTGTTGTATGACAGGTGTTATTACTGTTGTATGACAGGTGTTATTACTGTTGTATGACAGGTGTTATTACTGTTGTATGACAGATGTTATTACTGTTGTATGACAGGTGTTATTACTGTTGTATGACAGATGTTATTACTGTTGTATGACAAGTGTTATTACTGTTGTATGACAGGTGTTATTACTGTTGTATGACAGGTGTTATTACTGTTGTATGACAGGTGTTATTACTGTTGTATGACAGATGTTATTACTGTGTATCGTGTTATTACTGTTGTATGAGATTAGTGACTTACTGTTGTATGACAGGTGTTAACTGTTGTATGACTACTGTTGTATGACAGGTGTTTTACTGTTGGACAGTATTGTTATTACTGTTGTATACAGATGTTATTACTGTTGTATGACAAGTGTTATTACTGTTGTATGACAGGTGTTATTACTGTTGTATGACAGGTGTTATTACTGTTGTATGACAGGTGTTATTACTGTTGTATGACAGATGTTATTACTGTTGTATGACAGGTGTTATTACTGTTGTATGACAGGTGTTATTACTGTTGTATGACAGGTGTTATTACTGTTGTATGACAGGTGTTATTACTGTTGTATGACAGGTGTTATTACTGTTGTATGACAGGTGTTATTACTGTTGTATGACAGGTGTTATTACTGTTGTATGACAGGTGTTATTACTGTTGTATGACAGATGTTATTATTAACTACTGAATTATTAACTACTAAGTTAGTAACTTTTTAATGAGAATATTAAACCAGATTTTCTAAGGCGTCTTATGATAATAAGTTAGATAAATAGTCAATTAGATAGTTAATTTAGAATACGATTTTGAATACAATTCGGAGAATTCGGAATACAATTCAGAATACAATTCAAGATGCAATTCTCGTTTCATCATTATTCAAATTTCAGAAATATTTCATGCATAATATAGTGCCCCCCTAAAAACTGCAATTTTCGAGAATTTGACATTAGAAATAGAATATTCTCGAGACTTAGAATATAGTTCTTGACCTGTGAACACAAATAATTCCCTGACCCATCACTCAACAAATTACGGAATTTACGTTTAGCAATTGTGGCACTGTTGGTGACACCTTTGTTTGTGGCACTGTTGGTGACACCCTTGCTTGTGGCACTGTTGGTGACACCTTTGTTTGTGGCAGTGTTGGTGACACCATTGTTTGTGGCATTGTTGGTGACACCTTCTATTGTGGCACTGTTAGTGTCATCTTTGTTTGTAGCACTGTTGGTGTTATCTTTGCAGCACTGTCGGTGACACCTTTTTGGTACTGTAGGGTCATATTTGTGGCACTGTCGGTGACACCTATAGTCACTGTTGTTGACATCTTTTGTGGCACTGATGGTAATACTTTCAAAAGTCTCTCACCATCAACACAATGCAACTCACTATTAACCCAATACAACTCACCATTAACACAATACAACTCGCCATTAACCCAGTACAACCCACCATTAACCCAATACAACTCACCATTAACCCAATACAACTCACCATCAGCCCAATACAACTCACCATCAACCCAATACAACTCACCATCAACACAATACAACTCACCATCAACCCAATACAACTCACCTCAACCCATTCACCATCAACACAATACAACTCAGCATCAACACAATACAACTCACCATTTACCCAATACAACTCACAATCAACCCAATAGAACTCACCATGAATCCAATACAAGTCACCATCAACCCAATACAACTCACCATTAACACAATACAACTCGCCATTAACCCAGTACAACCCACCATTAACCCAATACAACTCACCATTAACACAATACAACTCGCCATTAACCCAGTACAACCCACCATTAACCCAATACAACTCACCATCAACCCAATACAACTCACCATCAACACAATACAACTCACCATCAACCCAATGCAATACAACTCACCATCAGCCCAATACAACTCACCATCAACCCAATACAACTCACAATACATCACCACACAATACAACCCACCATTAACCCAATACAACTCACCATCAACCCAATACAACTCACCATCAACACAATACAACTCAGCATCAACACAATACAACTCACCATTTACCCAATACAACTCACCATCAACCCAATACAATTTACCATCAACACAATATAACTCAACATCAACCCAATACAACTCACCATCAACACAATACAACTCACCATCAACACAATACAACTCACTATCAACACAATACAACTCACCATCAACACAATACAACTCACCATTAACACAATACAACTCACCATCAACCCAATACAACTCACCATCAATCCAATACAACTCACCATCAACCCAATACAACTCACCATCAACACAGTACAATTCACCATCAACCCAATGCAAGTCACCATCAACACAATGCGACTCAACATCAACCAAATGCAACTCACCATCAACACAATACTACTCACCATCAATACAATACAACTCACCATTAACACAATACAACTCACCATCAACACAATACAACTCACCATTAACACAATACAACTCACCATCAACCCAATACAACTCACCATCAATCCATTACAACTCACCATTAACACAATACAACTCACCATCAACCCAATACAACTCACCATCAATCCAATACAACTCACCATCAACCCAATACAACTCACCATCAACGCAGTACAATTCACCATCAACCCAATGCAAGTCACCATCAACACAATGCGACTCAACATCAACCAAATGCAACTCACCATCAACACAATACTACTCACCATCAATCCAATACAACTCACCATCAACCCAATACAACTCACCATCAACACAGTACAATTCACCATCAACCCAATGCAAGTCACCATCAACACAATGCGACTCAACATCAACCAAATGCAACTCACCATCAACACAATACTACTCACCATCAATACAATACAACTCACCATTTACCCAATACAACTCACCATCAACCCAATAGAACTCACCATGAATCCAATACAACTCACCATCAACCCAATACAATTTACCATCAACACAATATAACTCAACATCAACCCAATACAACTCACCATCAACACAATACAACTCACCATCAATACAATACAACTCACCGTCAACACAATACAACTCACTATCAACACAATACAACTCACTATCGACGCAATACAACTCACTATCAACACAATACAACTCACTATCAACATAATACAACTTACCATCAACCCAATACAACTCACCATCAACCCAATACAACTCACCATCAACACAATACAACTCACTATTAACAAAATACAACTCACTATCAACACAATACAACTCACCATCAACACAATACAACTCACTATCAACACAATACAACTCACCATCAACACAATACAACTCACCATTAACACAATACAACTCACCATCAACCCAATACAACTCACCATCAATCCAATACAACTCACCATCAACCCAATACAACTCACCATCAACACAGTACAATTCACCATCAACCCAATGCAAGTCACCATCAACACAATGCGACTCAACATCAACCAAATGCAACTCACCATCAACACAATACTACTCACCATCAATACAATACAACTCACCATTAACACAATACAACTCACCATCAACACAATACAACTCACCATTAACACAATACAACTCACCATCAACCCAATACAACTCACCATCAATCCATTACAACTCACCATTAACACAATACAACTCACCATCAACCCAATACAACTCACCATCAATCCAATACAACTCATCATTAACACAATACAACTCATCATCAACACAATACAACTCACCATCAATCCAATACAACTCACCATCAACCCAATACAACTCACCATCAACACAATACAATTCACCATCAACTCAATACAAGTCACCATCAACACAATGCAACTCAACATCAACCAAACACAACTCACAATCAACACAATACTACTCACCATCAATACAATACAACTCACAATCAACACAATACAACTCACCATGAACACAATACAACTCACTATCACACAATACAACTCACTATCGACACAATACAACTCACCATCAACACAATACAACAACACTATCAACACAATACAACTCACCATGAATACAATACAACTCACCTAAACCCAATACAACTCACCCTTAACCCAATACAGCTCACCATCAACCCAATACAACTCACTGTCAATTCAATACAAGTCACCATCAACCCAATACAACTCACCATCAACACAATATAACTCACCATTAACCCAATACAACTCACCATTAACCCAATACAACTCACCATTAACCCAATACAACTCACCATCAACCCAATACAACTCACCATCAACACAATACAACTCAACATCAACCCAATACAGCTCACCATCAACACAATACAACTCACCATCAACACAATACTACTCACCATCAATACAATACAACTCACCAACAACACAATACAACTCACTATCGACACAATACAACTCACTATCGACACAATACAACTCACCATCAACACAATACAACTCACTATCAACACAATACAACTCACCATGAATACAATACAACTCACCTAAACCCAATACAACGCACCCTTAACCGAATGCAACTCACCATCAACCCAATACAACTCACCATCAACACAATACAACTCACCATTAACCCAATACAATTCACCATAACCCAATACAACTCACCATCAGCCCAATACAACTCACCATCAATCCAATACAACTCACCATCAACCCAATACAACTCACCATCATCACAATACAACTCAACATCAACACAATACAGCTCACCATCAACACAATACAACTCACCATCAACACAATACAACTCACAACTAATGCAATGCAACTCACCATCAACCCAATACAACTCACCATCAACACAATACAACTCACCATCAACACAATACAACTCACCATCAACACAATACAATTATTTTATTTATTATCACACTGGCCGATTCCCACCAAGGCAGGGTGGCCCGAAAAAGTAAAACTTTCACCATCATTCACTCAATCACTGTCTTGCCAGAAGGGTGCTTTACACTACAGTTTTTAAACTGCAACATTAACACCCCTCCTTCAGAGTGCAGGCACTGTACTTCCCATCTCCAGGACTCAAGTCCGGCCTGCCGGTTTCCCTGAACCCCTTCATAAATGTTACTTTGCTCACACTCCAACAGCACGTCAAGTATTAAAAACCATTTGTCTCCATTCACTCGTATCAAACACGCTCACGCATGCCTGCTGCAAGTCCAAGCCCCTCGCACACAAAACCTCCTTTACCCCCTCCCTCCAACCTTTCCTAGGCTGACCCCTACCCCGCCTTCCTTCCACTACAGACTGATACACTCTTGAAGTCACTCTGTTTCGCCCCATTCTCTCTACATGTCCGAACCACCTCAACAACCCTTCCTCAGCCCTCTGGACAACAGTTTTGGTAATCCCGCACCTCCTCCTAACTTCCAAACTGCGAATTCTCTGCATTATATTCACCCCACACATTGCCCTCAGACATGACATCTCCACTGCCCCCAGCCTTCTCCTTGCTGCAACATTCATCACCCATGCTTCACACCCATATAAGAGCGTTGGTAAAACTATACTCTCATACATTCCCCTCTTTGCCTCCAAGGACAAAGTTCTTTGCCTCCACAGACTCCTAAGTGCACCACTCACCCTTTTCCCATCATCAATTCCATGATTCACCTCATCTTTCATAGACCCATCCGTTGACACGTCCACTCCCAAATATCTGAATACATTCACCTCCTCCATACTCTCTCCCTCCAATCTGATATCCAATCATTCATCACCTAATCTTTTTGTCATCCTCATTACCTTACTCTTTCCTGTATTCACTTTTAATTTTCTTCTTTTGCACACCCTACCAAATTCATCCACCAATCTCTGCAACTTCTCTTCAGAATCTCCCACGAGCACAGTGTCATCAGCAAAGAGCAACTCCCACTTTATGTGTGATTCTTTATCTTTTAACTCCACGCCTCTTGCCAAGACCCTCGCATTTACTTCTCTTACAACCCCATCTATAAATATATTAAACAACCACGGTGACATCACACATCCTTGTCTAAGGCCTACTTTTACTGGGAAATAAGAACATAAGAACATAAGAAAGGAGGAACACTGCAGGAGGCCTGCTGGCCCATACTAGGCAGGTCCTTTACAATTCATCCCACTAACAAAACATTTGCCCAACCCAATTTTCAATGCCACCCAAGAAATAAGCTCTGATGTGAAAGTCCCACTCAAATCCAACCCCTCTCACTCATGTACTTATCCAACCTAGATTTGAAACTACCCAAAGTCCCAGCCTCAATAACCCAACTAGGTAGACTGTTCCACTCATCAACTACCCTATTTCCAAACCAATACTTTCCTATGTCCTTTCTAAATCTAAACTTATCTAATTTAAATCCATTACTGCGGGTTCTCTCTTGGAGAGACATCCTCAAGACCTTATTAATATCCCCTTTATTAATACCTATCTTCCACTTATACACTTCGATCAGGTCTCCCCTCATTCTTCGTCTAACAAGTGAATGTAACTTAAGAGTCTTCAATCTTTCTTCATAAGGAAGATTTCTAATGCTATGTATTAATTTAGTCATCCTACGCTGAATGTTTTCTAACGAATTTATGTCCATTTTGTAATACGGAGACCAGAACTGAGCTGCATAATCTAGGTGAGGCCTTACTAATGATGTATAAAGCTGCAGTATGACCTCTGGACTTCTGTTGCTTACACTTCTTGATATAAATCCCAGTAATCTATTTGCCTTATTACGTACGCTTAGGCATTGCTGTCTTGGTTTAAGGTTGCTGCTCACCATAACCCCCAAGTCCTTTTCGCAATCTGTATGGCTAAGTTCTACATCATTTAACTTATAAGTACTAGGGTTATGGGCACTCCCAAGCTTCAGAACCTTGCATTTATCTACATTGAACTGCATCTGCCACTTTTCTGACCAAGAATAGAGTTTGTTTAAATCCTCCTGAAGTTCCATAACATCTACGTTTGAATCAATTATCCTACCTATCTTTGTGTCATCGGCGAATTTGCTCATATCACTAGTAATTCCCTCATCAAGATCATTGATATATATTATAAACAACAACGGGCCCAAGACTGATCCCTGTGGAACGCCACTTGTTACAGATCCCCACTCGGATTTAACCCCATTTATGGACACTATCTGCTTCCTGTCAGTGAGCCATGACTCGATCCACGAGAGCACTTTTCCCCCAATGCCATAAGCTGCCACTTTCTTTAACAGTCTATGGTGCGGAACTCTATCAAAAGCCTTACTAAAATCTAAGTAAATAATATCAAATTCTTTATTGTGGTCAACAGCCTCAAAAGCTTTACTGAAGAAAGTTAAT
>NC_091295.1:41124011-41135786 GCF_038502225.1 Cherax quadricarinatus | reverse complement strand
GTGTCTTAATCTTCAACTTGTCGGTTTTAAACCATTTATCACATCTGTCAGACAATGCAACATATTAGATCACATCTATCAGACACCGCAACATCATGGGATCTTGATACAAAGAATTTTTCAACCTTGTCCAACCTTCGGACGAAGACCTACTTCGACTAATGGGTGGTACCACTATGACCCCGCCCCCTCCTGTTTCGCCTCACCTGACTACAGTATATAAGCCACGTCTACGGCCCTCATCACATTGATCTTGAGCATAATGACAGCCTTAGAAATTCAGGGTAACAGATCGACATTGAACTGGATCCCCAGCCATGCTGGCATCCGGGGAAATGAGGCGGCAGATGATGCAGCCAAGGCAGCAACAGACTATCCACATGTTGGGATTACTGTCCCCATCAGCCTACGACAGACCAAACTGGTAGATGCCAGAGCCATGAAACTTATGGGGGAGGTCTTAGGTGATACCCCATCTCAACAGTGGTACCGAGCAGCTACTCAGGGAGAACCCCCTCCATATGATAGAAGCTGGTCCAGAGCGCAGTGTACCGCCATCCATCGGCTTCGTTTGGGCTTTCCCACAGCCAAGATGATGGTAGACAAGGCTGAGGAGGAGATGTGCCAGTACTGCCAGCACTTTGTCCAGCGCTCCCTAACACACTATCTTCTGGAGTGCGAAGTTACTGAGACACTCCGCAGGTCTGGTGGCTAAAACTCCCGCTTCACACTCGGAGGGCCCGGGTTCGATTCCCGGCGGGTGGAAATTCCGACACGTTTCCTTACACCTATTGTCCTGTTCACCTAGCAGCAAATAGGTACCTGGGTGTTAGTCGACTGGTGTGGGTCGCATCCTGGGGGACAAGATTAAGGACCCCAATGGAAATAAGTTAGACAGTCCTCGATGACGCACTGACTTTCTTGGGTTATCCTGGGTGGCTAACCCTCCGGGGTTAAAAATCCGAACGAAATCTTATCTTATCCCTCCCGAAGAGGACCCAGAGATAACTGCGGCCACACTAGTGTACCATGGAGTCAACGAGCCAGACAAGCTGTTACCCGTGATAACGACATATCCTCCTCCTCGTTAGTGTCCACAGTTAGGAGTACATATGGTGTTGTCGCTTATGAGATGCACCAGTTGAACTGACCAGAAGAGTACTTGAGCAGCATACGTTGCATCATTGTAGAAACCTTTCTCCCTCGGGAGAAAGAGACGGGTCATCGCAAGATGACCCGTGCCAGGACTACGGTCTTGGCGAACATTATATATATATACCTATGTTGTACTTTCTACAAGATTGATGGACTGAACACATCAACTCCAGGCTGAGGGACTGATTACCTCAAACTACTCCTCTCCTTTCACCCTTCTGATTTGCATTGGACTGATGAAGCTACTGTGTGGCGAAACGTTTCTTCAATAAAGATTCCCATATTTTGCATAAGTGTTACACCCTTTTGTCCATTTTAAGTAGACAGTTTCTACTTGTTATTATCACAATGGTATACTTTTACATGTTATTTTTGCTATTTCACTTAATATTATATTCAGGAGTAATTCCATTAGTAGCTAAAATGGATTTACTCGACTTTATAATATTATCTGGTCGTATTACTTAGCTTTGTAGGTTATTTAATTAGTACAAACTGCTGGTGACCTGGCCAAGCACCAGTAGGTGTTTTGAGCTGCTCAACCCCTGCTCCGACCGAGTCAAAGTGGGCTGGTAAAGCCTCACTTTGTTCAGTTCATACCTTCCTCTGGACCAGGAAGGGTCTAGGGAAGTGTCACCTCTAAACCACCATTCGCCTTCTTAGAAAATACCAGGATTTTTCGGAAGCTCATTACTAAGACTTATCTCGGTTGGAGAAGGCGGTTGAGAAGCTCTTAGAGAAAGTGAAACCAAGTGAGCAAGCCTCTGTGGTGTAAGAGGGCTTATTGCAGAGTGAACCCTATGTAAGAGCTCTATCAATGTGGTATTCGAGTTTTTAAGCAACGCTTGTGCCTCTACATATACTGATATTTCATGACTCACTCAGAGCCATTTGTAAATACTTAACCTAGTACTGTGATGTTTTAATGAGGAGTGGCATAAGTGTTCCACTCAGAGTGCAAAATATGAGAAAGTGGATTTAAGTGGTTATTATGGTTATTAATAAATTAAATAGAAACTAAGAAAATTTCTTTTCCTCTACGAGTGAAGACACCAAGACGTGCTAAGTTTGTTAGTTTGTTACGAAAAGCACTATAACCCAGGGACCAACTGGCTATGTTCGTAACAATAAGAGTCTCAATCTTAAACGGTATTAAGTGTTTAAGAGTCGACTCATCAAGCTCTGAAGTAACTATCACGGTATCAGGTATTTAAGAGTCGACTCATCAAGGCTCTGAAGTAACTATCACGGTATCAGGTATTTAAGAGTCGACTCATCAAGGCTCTGAAGTAACTATCACGGTATCAGGTATTTAAGAGTCGACTCATCAAGGCTCTGGAGTAACTATAACACTGTTATAGTTACTCCAGAAATTATGAAAAACCATAATTTCAGTTTGCTTATTTTTTAATAACAAAAAACGTTCTTTTTCTAATTAAAATACTCCAGTATTTAAGGTATGAACCCGATCACATTCTCCAGCTATTATTGGAAATAAGTTTCGTTAATAAAATCGGCGAATTGACACCTACACACCTAAATAACATTTCCAAACTTCATCTAAGTAAGATGCACCAGTGATGGAAGTTTGAAGCCAATCAGAATAGCCATTCTGAAGTTATGGCACAGAAGCAGCAGTCAGGAATGGTCTATATAAAGTGACCACTGGTGACCTACACATGCCAGGTGTGGCGTGAGTCTTGGATAGTTACAACACGTTTGGATTGGGAGTTTGAAGCCGGTCGAATAAGGCATTCTCTAGTTACAGGACCTGGTTTACTGTTAAACTCATTGAAGGAACTGGAGTGACTATCACAGGACCTGACAATAAATAGAATGGATTTAAACATAAGTAATGTTAAACGAATTTTCGCTGAAGAACTTTATAAAATCTGATAAAAACGTCTTTATGACGTATGTCTCAACACACATCATGAAGACGTGTACTTTCTAGTACACGTCTTCATGATGAATGTTGAGACAATACTACGCAACACAATCACTCCAGAACACAAACAAGAAAACAAGAGACAAAAATGTGGAAAAACGGGCGATCTTAACTATGCAGGACAAGCCACGGGGAGGGGGATGGAAATCTTTAGCTCAAGTACTTTCACACTTCTCAGTGCTTCATCAGGAGCTGTGCAATGTTGCAAGGGAGCAACCAAAGCAGGGAGAGATGTCTCAGAGTAGCGTAGGTGTCACCGTCCACGGTTACCCTTAGACTAATATATATATATATATATATATATATATATATATATATATATATATATATATATATATATATATATATATATATATATATATATATAAATATATCTATACATATATATCTATATATATATATATATATATATATATATATACATATATATATATAAATATATATATATACATATATATCTATATATATATATATATATATATACATATATATCTATAAATATATATCTATATATATATATATATAGATATATATATATATATATATATATATATATATATATATATACATATATATCTATACATATATATCTATACATATATATCTATATATATATATATATATATATACATATATATCTATACATATATATCTATATATATATATATATATTTATATATATATGTGTGTGTGTGTGTGTTTATATATAGGTTTATCGATAATCCCCCTCCATGAATACTCACAGAAGTGGAGGTGAGAGGTGTTGATGTGAGGGCAGGCAGCCCACAGACCCAGACGGAAGGTGACAGTAGTGACTACTGGCTGGAAGGTCTCTTGCTGCTCTAGACCTCGCATCCACGCGTCTGGCATCTCCCGGCTCGAACTCTCCGCCAGGACCATGGGTTCCCTTACGAGGGCCCAGTGCGGGGACATGAGGGCCGCTACTAGGGTCCCCAAGGCTGCCAGCCCCGCCCAAACGCCCACCACTCCGGCCACCCAGGTCGCCACACGTCCATTCACCCTCTCGCCCTGCATGACGGTCCACTCTGGTGTGGGTGGCGTCAGAGCAGGGCTGGCATAAGGTCGCTTCTCCAGGTCGATGTTGTCTGTGTCACTTCTCCAGGTCCTTGCTTCCTAGTTGTTATTCCAGGTCCTTGCTTTCTAGTTACTCTTCCAGGTCCTTGCTTCCTAGTTGTTATTCCAGGTACTACTTTTCTCTCCTTTCCAGGCTCTATTTTTTTCTCTCTCTGTTACTTCATGTCTCCTTTGTCCTTGCTCCAGGTCCTCTCTAAAGGCTCCTTTCCTCTGGTACTTTCCCGACGTGACAAAGCTCTGGGTGTTTACCAGGTCGTGTCTCCTGGACACTTTTTGCTCTCACGTCTCCAAGTTTCTCTCTTGGTTCCCTCAATCTTCTAGGTCACTTTCAGCGCACATTTGTTGAACAATATTTTAGGTTCTTCCTCCAAATTGTTTACACAGGGAACCTTTCCTAGCAGGCTTTGCTAAATACTGTCCCTGGAGTTTGTTGTCACCTCTTCCTTACCCAAGAGTAAGTCAGGGAAGGTCAGGTCACTTTGCAGGACCACTATCCGTCAGGTCAGGTCACTCCTCAGTCTCATACACCTCACTTTGAAGCCTTCGCCTTACTTTAAAGACTACACATCACTTTAAAGCCTATGTACAGTGTTATTTCTGATCTTCGGATGTGAAAAGTGATCAACGTTCGAGGATCATAACATTGTTTAATAAATAATATCCTGGTGTTTGCTCACCCGTCTTTTTAAAACACTAGTTGATACCAATTACTAAGATTTATATAACTTTGCTAACTTTAGTTAGTGTGTGTGTGTGTGTCTAGGGTTATTTTATTACTTCCCTGTCAAGTCATTTCTGGTGTTTATTTGCGTTATTTACGTCACTGTTATTGGTTACGTCTTCAGCAAAATATTAACTGTCTTCTAGGTCATTTGTTTTATTAGATAACTACTCTAGGTCATTTCAGTTTACTTGAGGTGACTCTTTCATGGGACTATGTCAGGTCACCTTATCAACCTTCCACTACAGGTCGTTTTCTGCGGGTCGCATTTCAAGTTGCTTCACAAGGTCTCCTAAGCAGTTTCTCCGAAGAATCGGTTCTTAATTTCAAATCGCAGCTCAATGTCTTCCTAGGTCTTTCCTTAAAGTCACTGCTCGACCTCTCTCTAGGTCTTTCCTTCAGGTCACTTCTCCAAGATGGTCATCGAGGTCACTGGAGATCACTTTTCGAGACGAACCTTGGTAATCTCATGCACGTGCCCTCGTACAGACGACCTCGTACAGGTGACCCCGTGCAGGTGGCCCTTGGGTACAATGTGACCCACTTCAACATAAGCAGCATGTACTACAGTTTTGTTTTTCAAATTGAACAACGTCGTGGTATGTAGCCATTTAGAGGACATTTACCTCGTTAACTTTTACCGACCATTTAATCGTTTGTAATTTCCACAGCTTCATGTGTACATTTTCTATCGTTTAATGTACATATTATCTCTGTATATTATTGTGTAAAGTATTTACTAAAACCCAATGTTTATATTACTCTTTTTTTAATATATCTTCGTGTGTATATTTTTGTGACATTTAATGTATATATCTTATTGAGTGAAAAATTATGACAAACACGAAACACCATAAATTCTGTGGCGATAACAGAGTAATGTGTATTTTTCACACTTGTGCTAAATGTTGATGATTTTTGTTTTTTCTATAAATTTCAGCCCTTAGTAATTTAGTCAGTTTTCACTACGGACTGATTTGGTCGTTGATGCTGTCAGCTTTGTTGATGCAGCCAGGATCATTGATGTAGCCAGAATCACTGATGCAGCCAGAATCATTGATGCAGCCAGAATCATTGATGCAGCCAGAATCATTGATGCAGCCAGTCTGACTAACGACCGGCGTGTAATTTAAGGGAATAAATATTTATAGACTTACTGTGTCTGCGGGAATTACTAAAGTCACGCTTTCTCTCTTCCTCTTGTTGACTTTTTTTGAGAGTAATCAAATAAATATTTCCCAATCACAATCAATCATCCGTTTGTTTTGTTTGTTTGTCTGACGGAAGACCGAGGATGACTGACGGAAGGCCGAGGATGACTGACGGAAGACCGAGGATGACTGACGACTCTCAGTCATGACTGCCATCTGCAATGAACACATAATTTGTTAGTCAAGGGTAGTTAACCCCCCTGGTGGAGGGGGAGGGGGTAGGGGACGGGGGAGGTTCCTGCCTTCATGGTCGTGAAAGGCTGCCTTTTGATTCGAGGAACTGGAGCTAGTCATCCCCTTCCTTGCATCAAAGCCGATTACTCAAAATTCTGTCGGGTACTGGGTGGCCCTAACGGGTTTAATGCATCCCCATCAATATAATAATAATAATAATAATAATAATAATAATAATAATAATAATTATTATTATTGTTTTATTATAAAAAGGTTTGTATATATGTATATATTTATGTATGTACGCGTATGTACATGTACGTATACATGTATTTATGCATGTATGCATGTAATGTATGTATGCATGTATGTATGTATATATGTATGTATGTATATATATATATATATATATATATATATATATTTATATATATATATATATATATATATATATATATATATATATATATATATATATATATATGCAATAAGATCACAGTAAACAGGTGATTTCAGAATATGCAAAACAACCACTCTGAAAGAATAGAGAAATTCCAAGCGCTTTCGTGACTACTCACATTATCAAGGAACCATAGTTCCTTGATAATGTGAGTAGTCACGAAAGCGCTTGGAATTTCTGTATTCTTTCAGAGTGGTTGTTTTGCATATATATATATATATATATATATATATATATATATATATATATTATTATTATCACACTGGCCGATTCCCACCAAGGCAGGGTGGCCCGAAAAAGAAAAACTTTCACCATCATTCACTCCATCACTGTCTTGCCAGAAGGGTGCTTTACACTACAGTTTTTAAACTGCAACATTAACACCCCTCCTTCAGAGTGCAGGCACTGTACTTCCCATCTCCAGGACTCAAGTCCGGCCTGCCGGTTTCCCTGAACCCCTTCATAAATGTTACTTTGCTCACACTCCAACAGCACGTCAAGTATTAAAAACTATTCGTCTCCATTCACTCCTATCAAACACGCTCACGCACGCCTGCTGGAAGTCCAAGCCCCTCGCACACAAAACCTCCTTTACCCCCTCCCTCCAACCTTTCCTAGGCCGACCCCTACCCCGCCTTCCTTCCACTACAGACTGATACACTCTTGAAGTCATTCTGTTTCGCTCCATTCTCTCTACATGTCCGAACCACCTCAACAACCCTTCCTCAGCCCTCTGGACAACAGTTTTGGTAATCCCGCACCTCCTCCTAACTTCCAAACTACGAATTCTCTGTATTATATTCACACCACACATTGCCCTCAGATATGACATCTCCACTGCCTCCAGCCTTCTCCTCGCTGCAACATTCATCACCCATGCTTCACACCCATATAAGAGTGTTGGTAAAACTATACTCTCATACATTCCCCTCTTTGCCTCCAAGGACAAAGTTCTTCGTCTCCACAGACTCCTAAGTGCACCACTCACCCTTTTCCCCTCATCAATTCTATGATTCACCTCATCCTTCATAGACCCATCCGCTGACACGTCCACTCCCAAATATCTGAATACATTCACTTCCTTCATACTCTCTCCCTGCAATCTGATATCCAATCTTTCATCACCTAATATTTTTGTTATCCTCATAACCTTACTCTTTCCTGTATTCACTTTTAATTTTCTTCTTTTGCACACCCTACCAAATTCATCCACCAATCTCTACAACTTCTCTTCAGAATCTCCCAAGAGCACAGTGTCATCAGCAAAGAGCAACTGTGACAACTCCCACTTTGTGTGATTCTTTATCTTTTAACTCCACGCCTCTTGTCAAGACCCTCGCATTTACTTCTCTTACAACCCCATCTAAAAATATATTAAACAACCACGGTGACATCACACATCCTTGTCTAAGGCCTACTCTTACTGGGAAATAATTTCCCTCTTTCCTATGTACTCTAACTTGAGCCTCACTATCCTCGTAAAAACTCTTCACTGCTTTCATTAACCTACCTCCTACACCATTCACCTGCAACATCTGCCACATTGCCCCCCTATCCACCCTGTCATACGCCTTTTCCAAATCCATAAATGCCACAAAGACCTCTTTAGCCTTATCTAAATACTGTTCACTTATATGTTTCACTGTAAACACCTGGTCCACACACCCCCTACCTTTCCTAAAGCCTCCTTGTTCATCTGCTATCCTATTCTCAGTCTTACTTTTAATTCTTTCAATAATAACCCTACCATACACTTTACCAGGTATACTCAACAGACTTATCCCACTATAATTTTTGCACTCTCTTTTGTCCCCTTTGCCTTTATACAAAGGAACTATGCATGCTCTCTGCCAATCCCTAGGTACCTTACCCTCTTCCATACATTTATTAAATAATTGCACCAACCACTCCAAAACTATATCCCCACCTGCTTTTAACATTTCTATCTTTATCCCATCAATCCCGGCTGCCTTACCCCCTTTCATTTTACCTAGTGCCCCACGAACTTCCCCCACACTCACAACTGGCTCTTCCTCACTCCTACAAGATGTTATTCCTCCTTGCCCTATACACGAAATCACAGCTTCCCTATCTTCATCAACATTTAACAATTCCTCAAAATATTCCCTCCATCTTCCCAATACCTCTAACTCTCCATTTAATATATATATATATATATATATATATATATATATATATATATATATATATATATATATATATACATATATATATATGCTGCCTTGCTGCGCGTTGCTGCCCCAATTCACACAGAATATATGTGTATTTGCGGCGAAGTGCAAGCAGACCAATACGGTCTACATGGTCTTAACTGTTCCAAAACCAAGGGCTGGCATGCAAGACACAATGAGGTCAATGACATCATCAAGAGAACCCTTGCTACAGCTGGATGCCCTGCCGAGAGGGAGCCACGATCACTAGCAGCAAACAATACCCACAACCCAGCAAACCGCCCCGACGGGATCACCATCTCTCCTTGGAAGAATGGCAAGCTCTTAACATGGGACTATACCTGTGTGTCCACACTGGCTGACACGTATATCCATCACAGTGTGGGGCGACAGGGAGGAGCTGCTGACCACAGGGAGGAGTACAAGATCAGCAAGATCCCCCCAATGAAAAGCAGGGGTGTCACTAGCACGTTAAGAGACCATACAATATGTGTCAGGGGCCCGAGACTGTTCAACTGCCTCCCAGCATACATAAGGGGGATTACCAACAGACTCCTGGCAGTCTTCAAGCTGGCACTGGACAAGCACCTAAAGTCGGTTCCTGACCAGCTGGGCTGTGGCTCGTACGTTGGTTTGCGTGCAGCCAGCAGCAACAGCCTGGTTGATCAGGCTCTGATCCACCAGGAGGCCTGGTCACAGACCGGGCAGCGGGGGCGTTGACCCCCGGAACTCACTCCAGGTAACTCCAGGTATATATATATATATATATATATATATATATATATATATATATATATATATATATATATATATATATATATATATATATATATATATTTATATATATATATATATATATATATATATATATATATATATATATATATATATATATATATATATATATATTTATATATATATATATATATATATATATATATATATATATATATATATATATATATATATATATATATATATATATATATATATATATATATATATATATATATATATATATATATATATATATATATATATACCTGGAGTTACCTGGAGAGAGTTCCGAGGGTCAACGCCCCCGCTGCCCGGTCTGTGACCAGGCCTCCTGGTGGATCAGAGCCTGATCAACCAGGCTGTTGCTGCTGGCTGCACGCAAACCAACGTACGAGCCACAGCCCAGCTGGTCAGGAACCGACTTTAGGTGCTTGTCCAGTGCCAGCTTGAAGACTGCCAGGAGTCTGTTGGTAATCCCCCTTATGTATGCTGGGAGGCAGTTGAACAGTCTCGGGCCCCTGACACATATTGTATGGTCTCTTAACGTGCTAGTGACACCCCTGCTTTTCATTGCGGGGATGTTGCATCGTCTGCCAAGTCTTTTGCTTTCGTAGTGAGTGATTTTCGTGTGCAAGTTCGGTACTAGTCCCTCTAGGATTTTCCAGGTGTATATAATCATGTATCTCTCCCGCCTGCGTTCCAGGGAATACAGGTTCAGGAACCTCAAGCGCTCCCAGTAATTGAGGTGTTTTATCTCCGTTATGCGCGCCGTGAAGGTTCTCTGTACATTTTGTAGGTCAGCAATTTCACCTGCCTTGAAAGGTGCTGTTAGTGTGCAGCAATATTCCAGCCTAGATAGAACAAGTGACCTGAAGAGTGTCATCATGGGCTTGGCCTCCCTAGTTTTGAAGGTTCTCATTATCCATCCTGTCATTTTTCTAGCAGATGCGATTGATACAATGTTATGGTCCTTGAAGGTGAGATCCTCTGACATGATCACTCCCAGGTCTTTGACGTTGGTGTTTCGCTCTATTTTGTGGCCAGAATTTGTTTTGTACTCTGATGAAGATTTAATTTCCTCGTGTTTACCATATCTGAGTAATTGAAATTTCTCATCGTTGAACTTCCTATTGTTTTCTGCAGCCCACTGAAAGATTCGGTTGATGTCCGCCTGGAGCCTTGCAGTGTCTGCAATGGAAGACACTGTCATGCAGATTCGGGTGTCATCTGCAAAGGAAGACACGGTGCTGTGGCTGACATCCTTGTCTATGTCGGATATGAGGATGAGGAACAAGATGGGAGCGAGTACTGTGCCTTGTGGAACAGAGCTTTTCACCGTAGCTGCCTCGGACTTTACTCTGTTGACGACTACTCTCTGTGTTCTGTTAGTGAGGAAATTATAGATCCATCGACCGACTTTTCCTGTTATCCCTTTAGCACGCATTTTGTGCGCTATTACGCCATGGTCACACTTGTCGAAGGCTTTTGCAAAGTCTGTATATATTACATCAGCATTCTTTTTATCTTCTAGTGCATTTAGGACCTTGTCGTAGTGATCCAATAGTTGAGACAGACAGGAGCGACCTGTTCTAAACCCACGTTGCCCTGGATTGTGTAACTGATGGGTTTCTAGATGGGTGGTGATCTTGCTTCTTAGTACCCTTTCAAAGATTTTTATGATATGGGATATTAGTGCTATCGGTCTGTAGTTCTTTGCTGTTGCTTTACTGCCCCCTTTGTGGAGTGGGGCTACGTCTGTTGTTTTTAGTAACTGAGGGACGACCCCCGTGTCCATGCTCCCTCTCCATAGGATGGAAAACGCTCGTGATAGGGACTTCTTGCAGTTCTTGATGAACACGGAGTTCCATGAGTCTGGCCCTGGGGCTGAGTGCATGGGCATGTCATTTATCGCCTGTTCGAAGTCATTTGGCGTCAGGATAACATCGGATAGGCTTGTGTTAACCAAATTTTGTGGCTCTCTCATAAAAAATTCGTTTTGATCTTCGACTCTTAGTCTGGTTAGCGGCTTGCTAAAAACTGAG
>NC_091295.1:41116511-41119011 GCF_038502225.1 Cherax quadricarinatus | reverse complement strand
TCTTCTCCATGACTTTGCACACAATACATGTCAGAGACACAGGTCTGTAGTTTAGTGCCTCGTTTCTGTTTCCTTTCCTAAATATGGGGACTACATTAGCTGTCTTCCATTTCTCAGGTAGTTGCCCAGTTTCAAGGGATGTGTTGAAGATTGTGGTTAGAGGCACGCACAGCATCACTGCTCCTTCTCTAAGGACCCATGGGGAGATGTTGTCCGGTCCCATCGCCTTTGAGGTGTCAAGGTCACTTAAGAGCTTCTTCACCTCCTCCTCAGTTGTTCGTATGTCATCCAACACTTGTTGGTATATTCCCTCTTGATGTTCCCTTCTGTGCTGTCTTCCCACAGCCCTTCCTGTCTCTACTGTAAAAACTTCCTTAAATCTCCTGTTCAGCTCCTCACATACCTCCTGATCATTTCTTGTGAGTTCTCCACCTTCTGTCCTTAATCTGATCACCTGGTCTTTGACTGTTGTCTTCCTCCTGATGTGGCTATACAACAGTTTCGGGTCAGTCTTGATTCTCGATGCTATGTCATTTTCATACTGTCGCTGGGCCTCCCTCCTTACCTGTGCGTACTCATTCCTGGCTCTGCGACTGATCTCCCTATTCTCGTGTGTTCTCTGCCTTCTGTACTTTTTCCATTCTCTATTGCATTTTGTTTTTGCCTCCTTACACCGTCGGGTAAACCAGGGGCTCGTTCTGGTCTTCCCGTTGTTACTGTTGCCCTTGGGAATAAACCTTTCCACTGCCTCCTTGCATTTTGTTGTTACATATTCCATCATTTCATTTACTGGCTTTCCTGCCAGTTCTCTGTCCCACTGGACCTCCCGCAGGAAGTTCTTCAACCCTATGTAGTCCCCTCTTTTATAGTCAGGCTTTTCCCATTCAACTCCTGTTATTCTCTCCACTTGCAGCTCTACTATGTATTCAAAGCACAGAACCACGTGGTCGCTAGCTCCTGGGGGACTCTCATACTTGATGTCCTCAATATCTGAGCTGCCCAGGGTGAACACAAGGTCCAATCTTGCTGGTTCATCCTCCCCTCTCACTCTGGTAGTGTCCTTAACATGTTGGTGCATGAGGTTTTCCAGCACCACGTCCAACATCCTGGCTCTCCATGTTTCGGGACCCCCATGTGGCTCCAGGTTTTCCCAGTCAATCTCCCTGTGGTTGAAATCCCCCATAACCAGCAACTTTGCTCTGCTGGAGTGAGCTCTTCTTGCCACCTCAGCAAGTGTGTTCACCATTGCTCTGTTGCTCTCTTCATATTCCTCTCTTGGCCTCCTGCACTTCTGTGGTGGATTATACATCACTGCAATGACCACTTTGTGTTCCCCAGACTGAAGTGTACCTGCTATGTAGTCTCTTTCTCCCGTCTCATCTATTCCTTCCATTTTCTCGAATTTCCATCTGTTTTTTACGAGCAGAGCAACCCCACCTCCCCCCCTGCCCCTTCTATCTTTCCTCATGATCTGGTATCCTGGTGGGAAGATTGCATCTGTTATTGTCTCCATGAGTTTTGTTTCTGTAACTGCTATGATGTCTGGGGACTTCTCATTGATTCTTTCTTGCCATTCCTCATGTTTATTCGTTAATCCATCTGCATTTGTGTACCAAACCTTCAACTTCTGTTCTCATACTGTAACTGTGGTGCGGGGGGTGGAAACAGAGGGATCGGTGTGTGATGGTTGGTTTGGATTGTTCAGTTGCCTTGGGGGTGTCGTGGCTGGAGTCCTTCTGCAGGTGTTTCTGGGGGGTGCGCTTGTCCTTCCATTTGATCCTGGATTATTCTGCTCTCCTTTTTCATTTCCTCCCATTTCTCCTTTCGTTTTTGAACTCTCTCTTTCATTGTCTTCCTTTCGTCCTGTGTTCTGTCTCGATCGAGGTACACACTCCGGAACTCCTGCTTGCCTCTCAGCCGTGCTTTCTCCTGCAGGATCATGGTTTGGGTTGATTCTGCCTTGAAAATTACTTTGAGAGGCCGATTCCTTTTCTTTGTGAACCACCCAATTCTCTGAAAATTTGCCACCTGGGTCATGTCCCCCTCGCCTATCACCTTCATGATATCTTCAATCGCTTTTTTCTCCTCCTGCTTTCTTTCATCATGTTTCCCCTTTAGCTTCGTCTAGCCCATAAACAAAAACGGATCTCTCCCTTTCCACCTCCCACTGTGACTCCCATTGCATCCTCTGATGTGTTTTAGTTCCTTCCCGTGGAGTGTTCCTTCCTTCAGTCCCTTCCCTAGTTATTGCCCCTATGCTTCTTGGTTTATCCTTCCTGCTCACCTGCTCCTGGCCCCCACAGGTATCTGGTAAGGTCCTTGCACATGTCCTAGTTCCTTCAATGTCTTCCAACCTCTCATTCTGTCCTAGTGTGCACCCTGTCTTTGTTTTGGCCCCATGTGGGTTTGACAGCACCTCTGCATACAGTTTAGTTTCCATGCTTCCTTCAGACCTGTTGTCTGTGTTTGATGTAGCCATTGCCGATGCTACTTCTGTAAT
>NC_091295.1:41101511-41111511 GCF_038502225.1 Cherax quadricarinatus | reverse complement strand
ACCCACTCTACACCTCCACGCTGCCTCGCAACCCACGCTACACCTCCACGCTGCCTCGCAACCCACGCTACACCTCCACGCTGCCTCGCAACCCACTCTACACCTCCACGCTGCCTCGCAACCCACGCTACACCTCCACGCTGCCTCGCAACTCACTCTACACCTCCACGCTGCCTCGCAACCCACTCTACACCTCCACGCTGCCTCGCAACCCACTCTACACCTCCACGCTGCCTCGCAACCCACTCTACACCTCCACGCTGCCTCTCAACCCACTCTACACCTCCACGCTGCCTCGCAACCCACGCTACACCTCCACGCTGCCTCGCAACCCACTCTACACCTCCACGCTGCCTCGCAACCCACTCGACACCTCCACGCTGCCTCTCAACCCACTCTACACCTCCATGCTGCCTCTCAACCCACTCTACACCTCCACGCTGCCTCTCAACCCACTCTACACCTCCACGCTGCCTCTCAACCCACTCTACACTTCCATGCTGCCTCTCAACCCACTCTACACCTCCACGCTGCCTCGCAACCCACGCTACACCTCCACGCTGGCTCGCAACCCACTCTACACCTCCACGCTGCCTCTCAACCCACTCTACACCTCCATGCTGCCTCTCAACCCACTCTACACCTCCATGCTGCCTCTCAACCCACTCTACACCTCCACGCTGCCTCGCAACCCACTCTACACCTCCACGCTGCCTCTCAACCCACTCTACACCACCACGCTGCCTCGCAACCCACTCTACACTTCCATGCTGCCTCTCAACCCACTCTACACCTCCACGCTGGCTCGCAACCCACTCTACACCTCCACGCTGCCTCTCAACCCACTCTACACCTCCATGCTGCCTCTCAACCCACTCTACACCTCCACGCTGCCTCGCAACCCACGCTACACCTCCACGCTGCCTCGCAACCCACGCTACACCTCCACGCTGCCTCGCAACCCACTCTACACCTCCACGCTGCCTCGCAACCCACTCTACACCTCCACGCTGCCTCTCAACTCACTCTACACCTCCACGCTGCCTCGCAACCCACGCTACACCTCCACGCTGCCTCGCAACCCACGCTACACCTCCACGCTGCCTCGCAACCCACTCTACACCTCCACGCTGCCTCGCAGCCCACTCTACACCTCCACGCTGCCTCTCAACCCACTCTACACCTCCACGCTGCCTCGCAACCTACGCTACACCTCCACGCTGCCTCGCAACCCACGCTACACCTCCACGCTGCCTCGCAACCCACTCTACACCTCCACGCTGCCTCGCAACCCACGCTACACCTCCACGCTGCCTCGCAACCCACCCTACACCTCCACGCTGCCTCGCAACTCACTCTACACCTCCACGCTGCCTCGCAACCCACTCTACACCTCCACGCTGCCTCGCAACCCACTCTACACCTCCACGCTGCCTCGCAACCCACTCTACACCTCCACGCTGCCTCTCAACCCACTCTACACCTCCACGCTGCCTCGCAACCCACGCTACACCTCCACGCTGCCTCGCAACCCACTCTACACCTCCACGCTGCCTCGCAACCCACTCTACACCTCCACGCTGCCTCTCAACCCACTCTACACCTCCATGCTCCCTCTCAACCCACTCTACACCTCCACGCTGCCTCTCAACCCACTCTACACCTCCACGCTGCCTCCCAACCCACTCTACACCTCCATGCTGCCTCTCAACCTACTCTACACCTCCACGCTGCCTCGCAACCCACGGTACACCTCCACGCTGCCTCGCAACCCACTCTACACCTCCACGCTGCCTCTCAACCCACTCTACACCTCCATGCTGCTTCTCAACCCACTCTACACCTCCACGCTGCCTCGCGACCCACTCTACACCTCCACACTGCCTCTCAACCCACTCTACACCTCCACGCTGCCTCGCAACCCCCTCTACACCTCCACGCTGCCTCGCAACCCACTCTACACCTCCACGCTGCCTCGCAACCCACTCTACACCTCTACGCTGCCTCTCAACCCACTCTACACCTCCACGCTGCCTCGCAACCCACTCTACACCTCCACGCTGCCTCGCAACCCACTCTACACCTCCACGCTGCCTCGCAACCCACTCTACACCTCCTCGCTGCCTCGCAACCCACTCTACACCTCCACGCTGCCTCGCAACCCACTCGACACCTCCACGCTGCCTCGCAACCCACTCTACACCTCCTCGCTGCCTCGCAACCCACTCTACACCTCCACGCTGCCTCGCAACCCACTCGACACCTCCACGCTGCCTCGCAACCCACTCTACACCTCCACGCTGCCTCTCAACCCATTCTACACCTCCACGCTGCCTCTCAACCCACTCTACACCTCCACGCTGCCTCTCAACCCACTCTACACCTCCATGCTGCCTCGCAACCCACTCTACACCTCCACGCTGCCTCGCAACCCACTCTACACCTCCACGCTGCCTCTCAACCCACTCTACACCTCCACGCTGCCTCTCAACCCACTCTACACCTCCACGCTGCCTCTCAACCCACTCTACACCTCCATGCTGCCTCTCAACTCACTCTACACCTCCACGCTGCCTCTCAACTCACTCTACACCTCCACGCTGCCTCTCAACCCACTCTACACCTCCATGCTGCCTCTCAACTCACTCTACACCTCCACGCTGCCTCTCAACCCACTCTACACCTCCACGCTGCCTCTCAACTCACTCTACACCTCCACGCTGCCTCTCAACTCACTCTACACCTCCACGCTGCCTCTCAACCCACTCTACACCTCCACGCTGCCTCGCAACCCACTCTACACCTCCACGCTGCCTCTCAACCCACTCTACACCTCCACGCTGCCTCTCAACTCACTCTACACCTCCACGCTGCCTCTCAACTCACTCTACACCTCCACGCTGCCTCTCAACCCACTCTACACCTCCACGCTGCCTCTCAACTCACTCTACACCTCCACGCTGCCTCTCAACTCACTCTACACCTCCACGCTGCCTCTCAACCCACTCTACACCTCCACGCTGCCTCGCAACCCACTCTACACCTCCACGCTGCCTCTCAACCCACTCTACACCTCCACGCTGCCTCTCAACTCACTCTACACCTCCACGCTGCCTCTCAACTCACTCTACACCTCCACGCTGCCTCTCAACCCACGCTACACCTCCACGCTGCCTCGCAACCCACGCTACACCTCCACGCTGCCTCGCAACCCACTCTACACCTCCACGCTGCCTCGCAGCCCACTCTACACCTCCACGCTGCCTCTCAACCCACTCTACACCTCCACGCTGCCTCGCAACCAACGCTACACCTCCACGCTGCCTCGCAGCCCACTCTACACCTCCACGCTGCCTCGCAACCCACGCTACACCTCCACTCTGCCTCGCAACCCACCCTACACCTCCACGCTGCCTCGCAACTCACTCTACACCTCCACGCTGCCTCGCAACCCCCTCTACACCTCCACGCTGCCTCGCATCCCACTCTACACCTCCACGCTGCCTCTCAACCCACTCTACACCTCCATGCTGCCTCTCAACCCACTCTACACCTCCACGCTGCCTCGCAACCCACTCTACACCTCCACGCTGCCTCGCAACCCACTCTACACCTCCACGCTGCCTCGCAACCCACTCTACACCTCCACGCTGCCTCTCAACCCACTCTACACCTCCATGCTCCCTCTCAACCCACTCTACACCTCCACGCTGCCTCTCAACCCACTCTACACCTCCACGCTGCCTCTCAACCCACTCTACACCTCCATGCTGCCTCTCAACCCACTCTACACCTCCACGCTGCCTCGCAACCCACGCTACACCTCCACGCTGCCTCGCAACCCACTCTACACCTCCAAGCTGCCTCTCAACCCACTCTACACCTCCACGCTGCGTCGCAACCCACTCTACACCTCCACGCTGCCTCGCAACCCACTCTACACCTCCACACTGCCTCGCAACCCACTCTACACCTCCACGCTGCCTCGCAACCCCCTCTACACCTCCACGCTGCCTCGCAACCCACTCTACACCTCCACGCTGCCTCGCAACCCACTCTACACCTCTACGCTGCCTCTCAACCCACTCTACACCTCCACGCTGCCTCGCAACCCACTCTACACCTCCACGCTGCCTCGCAACCCACTCTACACCTACACGCTGCCTCGCAACCCACTCTACACCTCCTCGCTGCCTCGCAACCAACTCTACACCTCCACGCTGCCTCGCAACCCACTCGACACCTCCACGCTGCCTCGCAACCCACTCTACACCTCCACGCTGCCTCTCAACCCATTCTACACCTCCACGCTGCCTCTCAACCCACTCTACACCTCCACGCTGCCTCTCAACCCACTCTACACCTCCATGCTGCCTCGCAACCCACTCTACACCTCCACGCTGCCTCGCAACCCACTCTACACCTCCACGCTGCCTCTCAACCCACTCTTCACCTCCACGCTGCCTCTCAACCCACTCTACACCTCCACGCTGCCTCTCAACCCACTCTACACCTCCATGCTGCCTCTCAACTCACTCTACACCTCCACGCTGCCTCTCAACTCACTCTACACCTCCACGCTGCCTCTCAACCCACTCTACACCTCCATGCTGCCTCTCAACTCACTCTACACCTCCACGCTGCCTCTCAACCCACTCTACACCTCCACGCTGCCTCTCAACTCACTCTACACCTCAACTCTGCCTCTCAACTCACTCTACACCTCCACGCTGCCTCTCAACCCACTCTACACCTCCACGCTGCCTCGCAACCCACTCTTCACCTTAACGCTGCCTCTCAACCCACTCTACACCTCCACGCTGCCTCTCAACTCACTCTACACCTCCACGCTGCCTCTCAACTCACTCTACACCTCCACGCTGCCTCTCAACCCACTCTACACCTCCACGCTGCCTCTCAACTCACTCTACACCTCCACGCTGCCTCTCAACTCACTCTACACCTCCAAGCTGCCTCTCAACCCACTCTACACCTCCACGCTGCCTCTCAACTCACTCTACACCTCCACGCTGCCTCTCAACTCACTCTACACCTCCACGCTGCCTCTCAACCCACTCTACACCTCCACGCTGCCTCGCAACCCACTCTACACCTCCACGCTGCCTCTCAACCCACTCTACACCTCCACGCTGCCTCTCAACTCACTCTACACCTCCACGCTGCCTCTCAACTCACTCTACACCTCCACGCTGCCTCTCAACCCACGCTACACCTCCACGCTGCCTCGCAACCCACGCTACACCTCCACGCTGCCTCGCAACCCACTCTACACCTCCACGCTCCCTCGCAGCCCACTCTACACCTCCACGCTGCCTCTCAACTCACTCTACACCTCCACGCTGCCTCTCAACCCACGCTACACCTCCACGCTGCCTCGCAACCCACGCTACACCTCCACGCTGCCTCGCAACCCACGCTACACCTCCACGCTGCCTCGCAACCCACGCTACACCTCCACGCTGCCTCGCAACCCACTCTACACCTCCACGCTGCCTCGCAACCCACGCTACACCTCCACTCTGCCTCGCAACCCACCCTACACCTCCACGCTGCCTCGCAACTCACTCTACACCTCCACGCTGCCTCGCAACCCACTCTACACCTCCACGCTGCCTCGCAACCCACTCTACACCTCCACGCTGCCTCGCAACCCACTCTACACCTCCACGCTGCCTCTCAACCCACTCTACACCTCCACGCTGCCTCGCAACCCACGCTACACCTCCACGCTGCCTCGCAACCCACTCTACACCTCCACGCTGCCTCGCAACCCACTCTACACCTCCACGCTGCCTCTCAACCCACTCTACACCTCCATGCTCCCTCTCAACCCACTCTACACCTCCACGCTGCCTCTAAACCCACTCTACACCTCCACGCTGCCTCTCAACCCACTCTACACCTCCATGCTGCCTCTCAACCCACTCTACACCTCCACGCTGCCTCGCAACCCACGCTACACCTCCACGCTGCCTCTCAACTCACTCTACACCTCCACGCTGCCTCTCAACTCACTCTACACCTCCACGCTGCCTCTCAACCCACGCTACACCTCCACGCTGCCTCGCAACCCACGCTACACCTCCACGCTGCCTCGCAACCCACTCTACACCTCCACGCTCCCTCGCAGCCCACTCTACACCTCCACGCTGCCTCTCAACCCACTCTACACCTCCACGCTGCCTCGCAACCCACGCTACACCTCCACGCTGCCTCGCAACCCACGCTACACCTCCACGCTGCCTCGCAACCCACTCTACACCTCCACGCTGCCTCGCAACCCACGCTACACCTCCACTCTGCCTCGCAACCCACCCTACACCTCCACGCTGCCTCGCAACTCACTCTACACCTCCACGCTGCCTCGCAACCCACTCTACACCTCCACGCTGCCTCGCAACCCACTCTACACCTCCACGCTGCCTCGCAACCCACTCTACACCTCCACGCTGCCTCTCAACCCACTCTACACCTCCACGCTGCCTCGCAACCCACGCTACACCTCCACGCTGCCTCGCAACCCACTCTACACCTCCACGCTGCCTCGCAACCCACTCTACACCTCCACGCTGCCTCTCAACCCACTCTACACCTCCATGCTCCCTCTCAACCCACTCTACACCTCCACGCTGCCTCTCAACCCACTCTACACCTCCACGCTGCCTCTCAACCCACTCTACACCTCCATGCTGCCTCTCAACCCACTCTACACCTCCACGCTGCCTCGCAACCCACGCAACACCTCCACGCTGCCTCGCAACCCACTCTACACCTCCACGCTGCCTCTCAACCCACTCTACACCTCCATGCTGCTTCTCAACCCACTCTACACCTCCACGCTGCCTCGCAACCCACTCTACACCTCCACGCTGCCTCTCAACCCACTCTACACCTCCACGCTGCCTCGCAACCCACTCTACACCTCCACGCTGCCTCGCAACCCACTCTACACCTCCACGCTGCCTCGCAACCCACTCTACACCTCCACGCTGCCTCGCAACCCACTCTACACCTCCACGCTGCCTCGCAACCCACTCTACACCTCCTCGCTGCCTCGCAACCCACTCTACACCTCCACGCTGCCTCGCAACCCACTCTACACCTCCACGCTGCCTCGCAACCCACTCTACACCTCCACGCTGCCTCTCAACCCATTCTACACCTCCACGCTGCCTCTCAACCCACTCTACACCTCCACGCTGCCTCTCAACCCACTCTACACCTCCATGCTGCCTCGCAACCCACTCTACACCTCCACGCTGCCTCGCAACCCACCCTACACCTCCACGCTGCCTCTCAACCCACTCTTCACCTCCACGCTGCCTCTCAACCCACTCTACACCTCCACGCTGCCTCTCAACCCACTCTACTCCTCCATGCTGCCTCTCAACCCACTCTACACCTCCATGCTGCCTCTCAACTCACTCTACACCTCCACGCTGCCTCTCAACCCACTCTACACCTCCACGCTACCTCTCAACTCACTCTACACCTCCACTCTGCCTCTCAACTCACTCTACACCTCCACGCTGCCTCTCAACCCACTCTACACCTCCACGCTGCCTCGCAACCCACTCTACACCTCCACGCTGCCTCTCAACCCACTCTACACCTCCACGCTGCCTCTCAACTCACTCTACACCTCCACGCTGCCTCTCAACTCACTCTACACCTCCACGCTGCCTCTCAACCCACTCTACACCTCCACGCTGCCTCTCAACTCACTCTACACCTCCACGCTGCCTCTCAACTCACTCTACACCTCCAAGCTGCCTCTCAACCCACTCTACACCTCCACGCTGCCTCTCAACTCACTCTACACCTCCACGCTGCCTCTCAACTCACTCTACACCTCCACGCTGCCTCTCAACCCACTCTACACCTCCACGCTGCCTCGCAACCCACTCTACACCTCCACGCTGCCTCTCAACCCACTCTACACCTCCACGCTGCCTCTCAACTCACTCTACACCTCCACGCTGCCTCTCAACTCACTCTACACCTCCACGCTGCCTCTCAACCCACGCTACACCTCCACGCTGCCTCGCAACCCACGCTACACCTCCACGCTGCCTCGCAACCCACTCTACACCTCCACGCTCCCTCGCAGCCCACTCTACACCTCCACGCTGCCTCTCAACCCACTCTACACCTCCACGCTGCCTCGCAACCCACGCTACACCTCCACGCTGCCTCGCAACCCACGCTACACCTCCACGCTGCCTCGCAACCCACTCTACACCTCCACGCTGCCTCGCAACCCACGCTACACCTCCACTCTGCCTCGCAACCCACCCTACACCTCCACGCTGCCTCGCAACTCACTCTACACCTCCACGCTGCCTCGCAACCCACTCTACACCTCCACGCTGCCTCGCAACCCACTCTACACCTCCACGCTGCCTCGCAACCCACTCTACACCTCCACGCTGCCTCTCAACCTCCACTCTACACCTCCACGCTGCCTCGCAACCCACTCTACACCTCCACGCTGCCTCGCAACCCACTCTACACCTCCACGCTGCCTCTCAACCCACTCTACACCTCCACGCTGCCTCTCAACCCACTCTACACCTCCACGCTGCCTCTCAACCCACTCTACACCTCCACGCTGCCTCTCAACCCACTCTACACCTCCACGCTGCCTCTCAACCCACTCTACACCTCCACGCTGCCTCTCACCTCCACCCACTCACTCTACACCTCCACGCTGCTCTCTACACTCACTCTAACACCTACCACGCTGCCTCTCAACCCCTCTCACTCTACACCTCCACGCTGCCTCGCAACCCACGCTACACCTCCACGCTGCCTCGCAACCCACTCTACACTCCACGCTCTACACCTGCCTCTCAACGCTGCCTCTCAACTCACGCTGCCTCTCAACCCACCTCCACGCTGCCTCTCAACCCACTCTACACCTCCACGCTGCCTCGCAACCCACGCTACACCTCCACGCTGCCTCGCAGCCCACTCTACACCTCCACGCTGCCTCGCAGCTCCACTCTACACCTCCATGCTGCTTCTCAACCCACTCTACACCTCCACGCTGCCTCGCAACCCACGCTACACCTCCACGCTGCCTCGCAACCCACTCTACACCTCCACGCTGCCTCGCAACCCACTCTACACCTCCACGCTGCCTCGCAACCCACTCTACACCTCCACGCTGCCTCGCAACCCACGCTACACCTCCACGCTGCCTCGCAACTCACTCTACACCTCCACGCTGCCTCTCAACCCACTCTACACCTCCACGCTGCCTCTCAACCCACTCTACACCTCCACGCTGCCTCGCAACCCACTCTACACCTCCACGCTGCCTCTCAACCCACTCTACACCTCCACGCTGCCTCTCAACCCACTCTACACCTCCACGCTGCCTCGCAACCCACTCTACACCTCCACGCTGCCTCGCAACCCACTCTACACCTCCACGCTGCCTCTCAACCCACTCTACACCTCCATGCTGCCTCTCAACCCACTCTACACCTCCACGCTGCCTCTCAACCCACTCTACACCTCCACGCTGCCTCTCAACCCACTCTACACCTCCACGCTGCCTCTCAACCCACTCTACACCTCCACGCTGCCTCTCAACCCACTCTACACCTCCACGCTGCCTCTCAACCCACTCTACACCTCCACGCTGCCTCTCAACCCACTCTACACCTCCACGCTGCCTCTCAACCCACTCTACACCTCCACGCTGCCTCGCAACCCACTCTTCACCTTAACGCTGCCTCTCAACCCACTCTACACCTCCACGCTGCCTCTCAACCCACTCTACACCTCCATGCTGCCTCTCAACCCACTCTACACCTCCATGCTGCCTCTCAACCCACTCTACACCTCCATGCTGCCTCTCAACCCACTCTACACCTCCACGCTGCCTCGCAACCCACTCGACACCTCCACGCTGCCTCTCAACCCACTCTACACCTCCACGCTGCCTCTCAACCCACTCTACACCTCCATG
>NC_091295.1:41074011-41089011 GCF_038502225.1 Cherax quadricarinatus | reverse complement strand
AATCGTACTGTGCATAGCAAATAACTTATACATTGTGGTATGCCACCTAGACGAGTCAGACGTCTGGTGTCGGCATATACCTTGTTTAACCTACCTAAATTGTCCCTACAGCGTTGTTGGCAAATTGCCTGTTCCATTGGCATTGATTTCGAACGCACTCTCACAGCTGCGCAACTGCATTCACTGATCACCAACAAACTTCGAGAAGAAGAGATGGCACATCAGACTCCTCCCTCTACGGGAGCTAGGGAAAAAACTCCTATGTTCTCGCAGGAGGAAGATGATATATCAACGGAGCAAAATCGTCAGTATAATGCAGCAGGGTTCTCAAGGTGAATCAGCGGCGTTGGCACTTGAGCTGGCAAAAATCAATCTTGAGCAGGCTAGGGAATAGAGAGCATTTGCAAAAGAAGAATTTGATAGGGAAAAAGAAAGGAGGCAGTTTTCGCATTCTGTAAATGACTTTAGTTTACAGAAAGCAGTACAGCTTGTTCCCCGCTTCAATGAGGCCGAACCAGAACAATTTTTCGAAAGCTTCGAAAATCAGGCTCTAGCTTTGAGGTGGCCGGAACAGCATTGGGCATCGTTGGTTCACACAGCATTGTTTGGTAAGGCACAGGAATTTACGTCAGTGTTAAATAACACTGATTTTTCCGATTATAAAGTAGTGAAGACCACAGTGTTGGGAGCATATACTTGTATCCCAGCTAAGTATCGGAAGGTTTTTAAATTAAGCAGGCGACAGCTTGGTCAATCCCTGGTTGATTTTGAGCGACAGCAGACCAAAGCTTTTACCAGCTGGTATAAAGCAAGTGGTGTTGCCACCTTCTGCAGGATCGTGAATTAACTACTGCATTGGAGGCAGCCAGGTTGGCTGATACTTTTGAAACTAACCGCTCCTTGTCCGAGCGGTCCCGTCTCTCTTTTCAACAGCCTGGCATGAGCAGAGATCGTCAACCTTGGAGAATGAAGTGCCAGCCGGAGGGAGAACGTCTACGTCAGCCAACTAAGTCACCTGGTGAGTCACGCTTCTCAACTTATGGTCCACCTGGTGAGAGACAAACCCCTCATCATGGTACAACTCGACAACAGTATCCAGAGAGACACCAGCCAGAGCGACACCAGTTGCAACGTCAGCAGGGAGTAAAGGGCAAGCCTGTCGTCTGCTACGTCTGTAACCAAGTAGATCACATCCGTCCCAACTGCCCCCAAAAGCCCCAACCCATTGGGAAAATCTCTAATATCCCTAGTAACATGTCCCTGAAAGAAGTAGAAAAAGGAATGGCCCCTTACTACTGCCAGAGTCTTATTTCCCTTCAGGAAAACTCCAAAACAACTGAAGTCAAAACCTTTAGAGATACTGGAGCATATTGCTTACTTATAAGAGAGGGAATATTACCCCTTTCAAAGAATACCTCCTTAAATTCCTCCGTTTTGTTGGAAGCATTTGGAGGAGCTACATATTCTGTCCCTTTGCATAAAATTTATGTACAGTGCAAATATTACACTGGATACTTGACTGTGGGTGTATCCGAAGGATTTCCCATGAAAGATGCCATGTTATTACTGGGTAATAACATTACCACTGCTAGTGTGTGTCCTGAACCCATAATGATAAATTCTTCTCCGGTGTTGGCCATAACTCGGGCAACATCCCGAGGGTTGTCTGGCGAGAATGTTGACCTATCCTTGGACGACTCCGATCTAGGAATAGCCACGTTGTTTTACGAGGCACACCGGCCGGAGCCTCGTAAATCAAGTGAACAGACCCCGATCAAGCCTTCCTATTCCCAGGTTGCAGGATTGCCAGATGTCTCTGTTTCCATGCCCGAGGGACTGTCCTTCCGGGAGGAACAACGAAAGGACCCTTCTTTAAAATTCGCTTCTCAGGCAGCCATGGGTAAATCCTCTTTGGATCATCCGGTCAAGTATGAAGTTAAAAACAATTATTTGATCTGCACTGAGACTGGTAAGGAGATAGAGGGCCGGCAATTGTCTGACAGGTTAGTGGTTCCAACCAAGTTTAGACCTCAAATATTGAATATAGCTCATAATACTTCATTAGGAGGTCACTTAGAAATTACTAAAACATTATATTGAATTACAAAAGAATTTTATTGGCCAAAATTAAAGCAGGATGTGAAGAATCATATCTAATGTTGCCGAGAATGTCAGCAAGTAGGGAAACCTGGACATTCCATTAATCCTGCACCTCTCCAACCTATACCTGCTGATGGAGAACCTTTTGCAGATTTAATTATAGATTGTGTAGGTCCACTACCTAGATTGAAGTCGGGAAATCAGTATTTACTATTATGGATAGAGTAACTAGATACCCTGAAGCAATTCCCATGCACAGTATTAATACTAAAGCAATTATTAAAGCTTTGATTAGATTTATTTCTTGTTTTGGCATTCCTAAAACTATTCAAAGTGATCAAGGTACTAACTTCACTGCCAAAGCATTTAGGGAAGCATTAACTAGGTTAGGGATAATCCACAACTTATCCACTGCCTATCATCCTCAGTCCCAAGGCGCCTTGGAAAGATTCCATCTGACGTTAAAAACCATGATGAGAACTTTTTGCATGCATTTTCCTACAGACTGTTCTCAGTACGAGAGACGGTGCAAGAGTCTACCGGGTATAGTCCTGATCTTTGGGCACAATGTACGAGGTCCTCTTCGGGTGCTCAAAGAAGGATGGATGGGAGAAGACGTTAGCTCAACACTCTACAACCTGTCTTCAAGGTTGCAGGTGGCACGTCAGTTAGCCAAGGCTAACCTAAAGACAGCTCAAAGCAAGATGAAACAGAGGTATGACAGAAGTGCACAATTCCGCTCCTTCCATCCAGGAGACAAGGTGTTGGTGCAGGAACCTATACCTGGCCACACCTTGAAAGCTAGATTTACGGGATCTATGCAAATTGTAAGTAAATTGTAAATTATGTGGTAGCTCCCATTGATAAAACCTCAAAAACTAAAACCTACCACATTAATCAGTTAAAATCTTTTCATACACCAGATAAAGTCCCAGTAATGACTCTGTCCTCTACCTCTGAGGACGACTCTGATTCTTTGCACTCTATTCATGAAGTTAATGTTAAACTTCCAAACTCTGTCCTCCTCATGGACCCTAGCCCTTTGATGGAGGGACTATCTGAAACGCAAGCAACAAGTTTAACTGAGCTTCCACAGTCATACCCTGATATTTTTTCGGATGTGCCGAAAAAATGTACGTTAGGTTATCATGATGTAGATGTGGGAAACTCTAAGCCTATTAAACTCTTCCCCTACAGAGCTAATCCTGAAAAGCAGAGGCTACTTCAGCAGGAAGTAGAATTTTTGTTAGAGCGTGGATTAGTGGAGGAGCCATCTAGTCCATGGGCTTCACCGTGCATCCTTGTTAAAAAAGCTGATGGAGGGTTTCGTATGTGTTCAGACTACCGTAAGGTGAATGAGGTCACAATCACAGATGCTTACCCTCTTCCTCGTCTGGATGACGTAATCGACTTTGTGGGTAAGGCTACTTTTGTGTCCAAGTTAGATCTCCTTAAAAGTTATTATCAGGTACCTTTGACGGATAAGGGGAAGGAAATCTCTGCCTTCGTAATTCCAGGAGGTCATTATCAATATACAGTAACCCCCTTCGGAATGAAAAACTCCCCCTCTTCATTCCAGAAACTTATCCATCAGGCTATTAAAGGACTTGAAGGCACGGCAGCGTACCTGTATGATATTGTTGTGGTGTCGGATAATTGGGATCAACGCCTATTTAGGCTTAAGGCTCTTTTTGAGACCTTTCAGAGTTCCCATTTAACTGTTAATTTATCTAAATCTTCCTTTGGCCAGGCCACTGTCACTTTTCTAGGCCATGAAGTAGGTAGTGGTAAAGTTGCACCTAAACTTGCTAAAGTTCTTGCCATTAAAGATTATCCAGTTCCTCATGATAGGAAATCTCTTCAACGTTTCCTAGGCATGATAGGATTTTACAGAAGATTCTGTAAGAATTTTTCAGATATTGTAGCCCCTCTTACCTCTCTTACCAGTCATAAAGTTCCCTTTAATTGGACCTCATACTGTAAAAATGCTTTTGACAAAGCAAAAAGATTATTGTGTACTGCACCCGTTCTTTTGTCTCCAGACTTCTCCAAACCTTTCTCATTACAGGTTGATGCTTGTGAGTCTGGGGTTGGGGCAGTACTATTACAAAACTGGAACGAGGAGTTGCAGCCTGTAGCCTTCTTTTCAGCCAAGTTCCAGCCGCATCAGAGGGCTTACTCTACCATTGAAAAAGAAGCCCTCGTGCTGGTACTGGCTTTGGAGCATTTCGATGTTTATGTGGGCCAGACATCGCAGGTGGTCACCGTCTACAGTGATGACAATCCTCTAGTATATCTCCAAGCCATGAAGAACCACAACACAAGACTCATGCGTTGGGCTGTACGACTGCAACCTTATTGTTTGAAAATTAAACATATTGCCGGCAAAGAAAATATGTTGGCAGACTCTTTATCTAGAGTCTAACTATATTTAATTATATAGAGAAAAGCTGAGCTCTATCTAAGAGTTGGATGGTGGAGAGGAAAGATGGTCCCATTATTTTGTGCCATGGAGGCACGGTTACCACTGGGAGGTGGCAGCCTAATCCTGAGCCTTCTCGGGGTGGGGGTGTGGCATGCAAAGAGTACGTAACCTTTATTCGGCGCATGTACACACCCTCATTCACAGGCTATCTCCCCCAACCAGCGAACCAGGTAACTGAGGGTTGACGATGGGGCCCCGTCGTTCAACCAGTAACCAGGTTCCAGCCAATAAGAAGATGGTTTTGGCAATCGCAGAGGTTATGTTGGTACCACTCTCCTGTCTGCCCTTGTCATTCCCATTCTAGAGCTGGTTGAAGCACGGTCTGCTCTCTAGTGGCTTCTATTCTGCCTTGCTTACCGTGGAGTGCACTAATACCTATCGCTGTACATAGTGTACATACTTCTGTTCTAAAATGGTGAAGGATAATATAAGTCAAAAGTTTTCTGCTGTATTTATTTTGCTCCCTTTACACCCAGGATAACAGGCCATTTGGACTCCTGGGTTGTAATACACACACACACACACACACACACACACACGCACATACGTACACACACACACACACACACACACACACACACATACGCACATACTCACACATACACACACATACACACACATACACACACATACACACACATACACACACATACACACACACACACACACACACACACACACACACACACACACACACACACATACACACACACAGAACATCACAGAAATAGGTGAAGAAGATATGGACGAGATTGTAAATTTTCAGAGAATAGGGGGATACTTGAAGGGGAGAAAACGGCCGATCAAGCTGATTCTCAGGACAGAAACAGTGCGGAACAGGATCCTCCAAGAGAAACCACGGTTGAAATACTCGGAAAAGTACAAGAGGGTGTTCCTAGACAGAGACAGAACACAAACAGAACTACAGCAGCTGAGGGAGAGGACAAAAAAGCGAAAGGAGCTAGGAAAGGAGACAAGGATGGAGCCAGCAGAGGTCAATCAGAGCAGAACAGAGCAGCAAGGGCAAGCACACACAGAACTATCCTCAGAACACCATCCCAACACAAACTACAATCCACACTCACAGATTCCACCCAACACCCAGCTATAGAATCCCACAGTATGCTACCAGGTCTCCAACCTTCACAGGCCCCCCAAACCACAGTGTTGGAAAGGAAACTGAAGGTATGGTACAAAAACGCTGATGGAATAACAAACAAGTGGGAGGAGTGGCACGAAAGAGTCAAAGAGGCACCACCAGACATCTTAGCTCTCACAGAAACCAAGCTAACAGGTATAATAACAGATGCCATCTTTCCAACGGGACACCAGATCCTTAGGAAAGACAGAGGGAACAAGGGGGGTGGAGGAGTGGCACTGTTGATCAAAAACCGATGGAATTTTGATGAGCTGGAGAGAGGAGACAGCGGAGAAGCAAGTGATTACATAGCGGGAACACTTCACCCTGGAAGTCCCAAGGTGGTAATTCCAGTGATGTATAACCCACCACAGAACAGCAGGAGGCCAAGGTAAGAGTATGAAGAGAGCAATAGAGCAATGGTTGACACGCTGGCTGCAGTGGCCAGAAGAGCTCATGCATGCAGGGCAAAGCTCCTGATCATGGGTGACTTTAACCACAAGGAGATCGATTGGGAGAACTTGGAGCCACATGGGGGCCAAGACACATGGAGGGCTAAGATGATGGAGGTGGTACTGGAAAACTTCATGTACCAACACGCAAGGGACACAACAAGAGAGAGAGGAGAGGATGAACCAGCAAGACTGGACGTAGCATTCACCTTGAGTAGTGCAGATATTGAGGACATCACATATGAAAGACCCCTTGGGGCCAGCGATCATGTGGTTTTAAGCTTCGAATACACAGTAGAGCTACAAGTGGAGGGGGAAGCAGGAAGGCCAGGACGAATGAAGCCAAACTACAAGAACCGGGACTACACGGGAATGATGAACTTCCTGAACGGGGTTCAGTGGCACAGAGAACTGGCAGGGAAGCCAGTTAATGAGATGATGGAATATGTAGCAACAATGTGCAAGGAGGCTGAGGAAAGGTTTGTACCCAAGGGTAACAGGATTAATGAAAAATCCAGGATGAGCCCATTTTTCACCCAAAAGTGCAAGGAGGCAAAAACCAAGTGTGCTAGGGAATAGAAGAAATATAGAAGGCAAAGGACCCAGGAGAATAAGGAGAGCAGTCGTAGAGCCAGAAATGAATATTTACAGATAAGAAGGGAGGCCCAACGACAATATGAAAACGACATAGCAGCGGCAGCCAAACCTGACCCGAAGCTGTTATACAGCCACATCAGAAGAAAAACAACAGTCAAGGACCAGGTAATCAGGCTAAGGAAGGAAGGAGGGGAGACAACAAGAAATGACCGTGAAGTATGTGAGGAACTCCACTAGAGATTTAAAGAAGTGTTCAAAGATGAGACAGAAGGTGCTCCACAAAGACGGAGAGGTGGGGTACACCACCAAATGCTGGACACAGAACACACACCCGAGGAAGAAGTGAAGAGGCTTCTGAGTGAGCTAGATACCTCAAAGGCAATGGGGCCAGATAACATCTCTCCATGGGTCCTGAGAGAGGGAGCAGAGGTGCTATGTATACCCCTAACAACAATATTCAATACATCTATCGAAACAGGGAGATTGCCTGAGGCATAGAAGACAGCAAATGTAGTCCCAATCATTAAAAAAGGAGACAGACATGAAGCACTAAACTACAGACCAGTGTCACTGACATGTATTGTATGCAAAGTCATGGAGAAGATTATCAGGAGAAGAGTGGTGGAACACCTAGAAAGGAATGATCTCATCAACAGCAGCCAACATGGTTTCAGGGACGGCAAATCCTGTGTCACAAACCTACTGGAGTTCTATGATATGGTGACATCAGTAAGACAAGAGAGAGAGGGGTGGGCGGATTGCATTTTCTTGGACTGCAAGGTGTTTGACACAGTTCCACACAAGAGATTAGTGCAAAAACTGGAGGACCAAGCAGGGATAACAGGGAAGACACTACAATGGATCAGGGAATACTTGTCAGGAAGACAGCAATGAGTCATGGTATGTGGCGAGGTGTCAGAGTGGGCACCTGTGACCAGCGGGGTCCCACAGGGGTCAGTCCTAGGACCACTACTGTTTCTGGTACTTGTGAACGACATGACGGAAGGAATAGATTCCGAAGTGTCCCTGTTTGCAGATGACGTGAAGCTGGTGAGAAGAATTCATTCGATCGAACACAAGGCAGAACTACCAAGAGATCTGGACAGGCTGCAGACCTGGTCCAGTAATTGGCTCCTGGAGTTCAACCCCATCAAGTGCAAAGTCATGAAGATTGGGGAAGGGGAAAGAAGACCGCAGACGGAGTACAGTCTAGGGGGCCAGAGACTACAAACCTCACTCAAGGAAAATGATCTTGGGGTGAGTATAACACCAGGCACATCTCCTGAAGCGCACAACCAAATAACGGCTGCAGCATATGGGCGCCTAGCAAACCTCAGAACAGCATTCCGACATCTTAATAAGGAATCGTTCAGGACCCTGTACACCGTGTACGTTAGGCCCATATTGGAGTATGCGGCACCAGTTTGGAACCCACACCTAGACAAGCACGTGAAAAAACTAGAGAAAGTGCAAAGGTTTGCAACAATACTAGTTTCAGAGCTAAGAGGTATGTCCTACGAAGAGATGTTAAGGGAAATCAACCTGACGACACTGGAGGACAGGAGAGATAGGGGGACATGATAACGACATACAAAATACTGAGAGGAATTGACAATGTAGACAAAGACAGGATGTTCCAGAGATGGGACACAGCAACAAGGGGACACAGTTGGAAGTTGAAGACACAGATGAATCACAGGGATGTTAGGAAGTATTTCTTCAGTCGCAGAGTAGTCAGGAAGTGGAATAGTTTAAGAAGCGATGTAGTAGAGGCAGGATCCATACATAGGTTTAAGCAGAGGTATGATAAAGCTCACGGTTCAGGGAGAGTGACCTAGTAGCGACCAGTGAAGAGGCGGGGCCAGGAGCTCGGACTCGACCCCTGAAACCTCAACTAGGTGAGTAGACATGCACACACACACACACACACACACACACATACCTACACAAACACACACCAAAAAACTTAATATTCAACTACACGATTCAGAAAATTCAATCGCATTTAAGTATTTCCATTTTGTATTCTGTGAGCATAACACATGTTTGTATCAACCTGACTCTGTCAGCAGCTCCCTGTCTGATGTAAAGCAGTTTTGCTTTATGCATCTCAGAGGTAAGGCTATGCATCTCAGAGGTAAGGATATATATATATATATATATATATATATATATATATATATATATATATATATATATATATATATATATATATATATATATATATATATATATATATATATATATATATATATATATATGTACAGCAGAGTATATATTTAAAAGATGTGAAATATGTTTATTCTCCCCAACGTCGGTCGGGAAACCCAGGATGCAATAGGCGTTCCCTCTCTGGATCGCCACACTGAGGCGATGGAAGAGAAAGGTGGCAGCTCTCGGGTCACAGTGCATGCTTATCCCAGGAGCCAAGATGTCTCTGAATCTATTGCGAGGAAGCAGCATTGGTGCTCCTAGTTCCTGTACTTGTAAAGCTTGTGATTTTTCCCTGTGATCAATAGCACCGCTCTGCTCACCAGACCTAAATGGCATGAAGGTGTGGACCAGCGTAAATACACGAAGTAAAGTCTCTCAGCAGCTGTCTGCCATTCTTCCAGGGATATAATGTGATCCCATTAGCGCGGCTGGCCATTACCACTGACCTGGGCGCTAATTACCCTCTTGAAATGGAATTGACCTTCTGGCAAATTTAAGTTTGAAGCTGATAAAATAAGTCCTAATCAACCGGCTCTCCTCTTTTTATAAAATCATCAGATTTAATTACTAGTTCGCGATTATTACGATCTTTATTAAGGTAATTGTCCCTCAGCTGACACTAATAAAATTATATTTCTGTTCACGCACGCGCAGCTTGATAATTTCGCGTATTTCACAAATATTCATTTTCCAGACATTGTTGGCAGGATGGAAAAAACATAGACACGTTTGTCAAAATTGTCCTGGTTTTAGTTTTAATTATTAAAGTGTTGATGGTGTTATCTTATCTATAAACCACAGTCAACAGTCGCTCTTAACGATATTGTTTTTCCACTAGATTTTATTAGTAACAAATGTCTTATTAATATTTGTGGATGTTGTACAGTAACTCACATGGAGACATAAACACGGGAAATGAAGTTGGTCTGTATATTTCAACCTCAACTAATGTCCTCTTCAGCAGATACTAAAAATGCACATTATATATATATATATATATATATATATATATATATATATATATATATATATATATATATATATATATATATATATATATATATATATTTAAAATTAAGTTCTTTCTAAAATTTTCTCTTATACGCTTAAAGATATATTTTTTTCACTTTTGTTAATCTAATAATAATTTCGTACCAAAAGAACCTTAGAAAACTCACGTAGCCTTATTATATAACAAGTGCAATTTAATTTAGCCTAATCCAACTTAATATATTTTAGATAAGTTTACAATAATTTGATAATAAACAAACACAATGAAATATATTGTTTTAGTTTGGTTCAGAATGATTTTTACGAAATTATTGAATACACAACTTTTTGCTTGCCTTATTCGGTAAGAAGAGCGTTGCTATTTAAGGCAAAGTCGCAGTGTGTGTGTGTGTGTTTGTGTGTGTGTTTGTGTGTGTGTATGAGTGTGTGTATGTGTATGTGTGTGTGTGTGTGTGTGTGTGTGTGAGTGTATGTGTGTGTCAGTCTTAACATGATGGCTCTCACAGAGACAAAAGAATGGCTGCAGCTGTAGGAATGATCGCAAGTTATAATGTGAATGTGAAAAAAGTCACAAATTGTGTCACTATCATCAGCTGTAGTAGTTGAAAGACCCCTCCCTCCCCCTCCTTCCCTCCCTCCCCCTCCTTCCCTCCCTCCCCCTCCTTCCCTCCCTCTCCCTCCTTCACTCCCTCCCCCTCCTTCCCTCCCTCCCCCTCCTTCCCTCCCTCCCCCTCCTTCCCTTCCTCCCCCTCCATCCCTCCCTCCCCCTCCTTCCCTCCCTCTCCCTCCTTCCCTCCCTCCCCCTCCTTCCCTCCCTCTCCCTCCTTCCCTCCCTCCCCCTCCTTCCCTCCCACCCTTCCACCCTCCCTCCTACCCTCCCTCCCTCCTTTCCTCCTTCCCTGCTTCCCTCCTTCCCTCCTTCCCTCCTTCCCTCCCTCCCTTCCCCCTCCTTCCATCCCTCCCTCACTCCCTCCTTCCCTCCGTCCTTCCCTCCCTCCCCCTGCTTCCTTCCCTACCTCCCTCCATCCCTCCTTCCCTCCCTCCCTCCTTCCTCTCCTTCCCTCCCTCCCTCCCTCCCTCCCTCCCTCCCTCCCTCCCTCCCGCCTTCCCTCCTTCCCTCCTTCCCTCCCTCCCTCCCCCTCCCTCCCTCCCTCCCTCCTCTCCTTCCCTCCTCACCTCCCTTCTTCCCTCCATCCTTCCCTCCTTCCCTCCGTCCCTCCAGTCCTCCCTCCTTTCCTCGCTCTCTCATTCCCTCCTTCCTTCCCTAACTCCCTAACTCCCTCCCTCATTCCCACCGTCCCTCCTTCCCTCCCTCCCTCCTTCCCCCACTCCCTCCTTCCCTTGCCCCCTCCCTCTCTCCCTCCCTCCCTCCCTCCTTCCCTCCTTCCCTCCCCCTCCCTTCTTCCCTCCTTCCCTCTCTTCCCTCCCTACCTTTCCTTCACTCCCTTCCTCCTTCCCTCCCACCCTCCCTCCCTCCCTCCCTCCCTCCCTCCCTCTCTTCCTCCCTCCTTCCCTCCCTCTCTCCTTCCCTCCCTCCTTCCTTCCCTCCCTCCCTCCCTCCCTGTGCTTCACATAAGGAGCATAACATCTATCGGTTCTCTTAAACAACAGCAGCTGCTGTAGTGAAAACTTCGGCATTTAGGTATCCCAGGTTGTGATACAGGTGGTGGTACACGCGGTGGTACAGGTGGTGGCACAGGCGGTGGTACAGGTGGTGGTACAGGTAGTGGAACAGGTGGTGGTACAGGTGGTGGTACAGGTAGTGGAACAGGTGGTGGTACAGGTGATGGTACAGGTGGTGGCACAGGTGGTGGTACAGGTGGTGGTACAGGTGGTGGTACAGGTGGTGGTACAGGTGGTGGTACAGGTGGTGGTACAGGTGGTGGTACAGGTGGTGGTACAGGTGGTGGCACAGGCGGTGGTACAGGTGGTGGTACAGGTGGTGGTACAGGTGGTGGTACAGGTGGTGGTACAGGTGGTGGCACAGGTGGTGGTACAGGTGGTGGTACAGGTGGTGGTACAGGTGGTGGTACAGGTGGTGGTACAGGTGGTGGTACAGGTGGTGGTGGTACAGGTGGTGGTACAGGTGGTGGTACAGGTGGTGGTACAGGTGGTGGTACAGGTGGTGGTACAGGTGGTGGTACAGGTGGTGGTACAGGTGGTGGTACAGGTGGTGGAACAGGTGGTGGCACAGGTGGTGGTACAGGTGGTGGTACAGGTGGTGGTACAGGTGGTACAGGTGGTACAGGTGGTGGTACAGGTGGTGGTACAGGTGGTGGTACAGGTGGTGGTACAGGTGGTGGTGCAGGTGGTGGCACAGGTGGTGGTACAGGTGGTGGTACAGGTGGTGGTACAGGTGGTGGTGGTGGTACAGATGGTGGAACAGGAGGTGGTACAGGTGGTGGTACAGGTGGTGGTACAGGTGGTGGTACAGGTGGTACAGGTGGTGGTACAGGTGGTGGTACAGGTGGTGGTACAGGTGGTGGTACAGGTGGTACAGGTGGTGGTACAGGTGGTGGTACAGGTGGTACAGGTGGTGGTACAGGTGGTACAGGTGGTGGTACAGGTGGTGGTACAGGTGGTGGTACAGGTGGTACAGGTGGTGGTACAGGTGGTTGTACAGGTGGTACAGGTGGTACAGATGGTGGTACAGGTGGTGGTACAGGTGGTGGTACAAGTGGTGGTATAGGTGGTGGTACAGGTGGTGGTACAGGTGGTGGTACAGGTGGTACAGGTGGTGGTACAGGTGGTGGTGGTACAGGTGGTGGTACAGGTGGTACAAGTGGTGGTACAAGTGGTGGTACAGGTGGTGGTACAGGTGGTGGTACAGGTGGTACAGGTGGTGGTACAGGTGGTACAGGTGGTGGTACAGGTGGTGGTACAGGTGGTGGCACAGGTGGTGGTACAGGTGGTGGTACAGGTGGTGGTACAGGTGGTGGTACAGGTGATGGTACACGTGGTGGTACAGGTGGTGACACAGGTGGTGGTACAGGTGGTGGTACAGGTGGTGGTACAGGTGGTGGCACAGGTGGTGGTACAGGTGGTGGTACAGGTGGTGGTACAGGTGGTGGTACAGGTGGTACAGGTGGTGGTACAGGTGGTGGTACAGGTGGTGGTACAGGTGGTACAGGTGGTGGTACAGGTGGTGGTACAGGTGGTGGTACAGGTGGTGGTACAGGTGGTGGTACAGGTGGTGGTACAGGTGGTGGTACAGGTGGTGGTACAGGTGGTGGTACAGGGTGGTACAGGGTGGTACAGGTGGTGGTACAGGTGGTGGTACACACAGGTGGTGGTACAGGTGGTGGTACACAGGTGGTGGCACAGGTGGTGGTACAGGTGGTGGTACAGGTGGTCGTACAGGTGGTGGCACAGGTGATGGTACAGGTGGTGGTACAGGTGGTGACACAGGTGGTGGTACAGGTGGTGGTACAGGTTCTGGTACAGGTGGTGGTACAGGTGGTGGTACAGGTGGTGACACAGGTGGTGGTACAGGTGGTGGCACAGGTGGTGGCACAGGTGGTGGCACAGGTGGTGGTACAGGTGGTGGTACAGGTGGTGGTACAGGTGGTGGTACAGGTGGTGGTACAGGTGGTGGTACAGGTGGTGGTACAGGTGGTGGTACAGGTGGTGGTACAGGTGGTGGTACAGGTGGTGGCACAGGTGGTGGTACAGGTGGTGGTACAGGTGGTGGTACAGGTGGTGGTACAGGTGGTGGTACAGGTGGTGGTACAGGTGGTGGTACAGGTGGTGGTACAGGTGGTGGTACAGGTGGTAGCACAGGTGGTGGTACAGGTGGTGGTACAGGTGGTGGTACAGGTGGTGGTACAGGTGGTGGTACAGGTGGTGGTACAGGTGGTGGTACAGGTGGTGGTACAGGTGGTGGTACAGGTGGTGGTACAGGTGGTGGTACAGGTGGTGGTACAGGTGGTGGTACAGGTGGTGGTACAGGTGGTGGCACAGGTGGTGGCCCAGGTGGTGGTTCAGGTGGTGGTCCAGGTGGTGGTACAGGTGGTGGTACAGGTGGTGGTACAGGTGGTGGTCCAGGTGGTGGTACAGGTGGTGGTCCACGTGGTGGTCCAGGTGGTGGTACAGGTGGTGGTACAGGTGGTGGTACAGGTGGTGGTACAGGTGGTGGTACAGGTGGTGGTACAGGTGGTGGTACAAGTGGTGGTATAGGTGGTGGTACAGGTGGTGGTACAGGTGGTGGTACAGGTGGTGGTACAGGTGGTACAGGTGGTGGTACAGGTGGTGGTGGTACAGGTGGTGGTACAGGTGGTGGTACAGGTGGTGGTACAGGTGGTGGTACAGGTGGTGGTACAGGTGGTGGTACAGGTGGTGGTACAGGTGGTGGTACAGGTGGTGGTACAGGTGGTGGTACAGGTGGTGGTACAGGTGGTGGTAGTGGTGGTGGTACAGGTGGTGGTACAGGTGGTGGTACAGGTGGTGGTACAGGTGGTGGTACAGGTGGAGGTGCAGGTGGTGGTACAGGTGGAGGTGCAGGTGGCGGCACAGGTGGTGGTACAGGTGGTGGTACAGGTGGTGGTACAGGTATTGGTACAGATGGTGGAACAGGAGGTGGTACAGGTGGTGGTACAGGTGGTGGTACAGGTGGTGGTACAGGTGGTACAGGTGGTGGTACAGGTGGTGGTACAGGTGGTACAGGTGGTGGTACAGGTGGTGGTACAGGTGGTGGGACAGGTGGTGGTACAGGTGGTGGTACAGGTGGTGGTACAAGTGGCACGTGTGGTGGTACAGGTGGCACGGTGGTGGTACAGGTGGTGGTACAGGTGGTACAGGTGGTGGTACAGGTGGTGGTACAGGTGGTGGTACAGGTGGTACAGGTGTTGGTACAGGTGGTGGTACAGGCGGTGGTACAAGTGGCACGTGTGGTGGTACAGGTGGCACGCGTGGTGGCACAGGTGGTGGTACAGGTGATGGCACAAGTGGTTTCACAGGTGGTGGTACAGGTGGTGGTACAGGTGTTGGTACAGGTGGTGGTACAG
>NC_091295.1:41061511-41069011 GCF_038502225.1 Cherax quadricarinatus | reverse complement strand
TCCTGATGTGGCTGTACAACAGTTTCAGGTCACATTTGGCTTTCGCTGCTATGTCATTTTCATATTGTCTTTGGGCTTCCCTTCTTATCTGTGCATATTCGTTTCTGGCTCTACCACTGCTCTCCTTATTCTCCTGGGTCCTTTGCCTTCTATATTTCTTCCATTCCCTAGCACACTTGGTTTTTGCCTCCCTGCACCTTTGGGTAAACCATGGGCTCATCCTGGCTTTTTCATTATTCCTGTTACCCTTGGGTACAAACCTCTCCTCAGCCTCCTTGCATTTTGTTGCTACATATTCCATCATCTCATTAACTGGCTTCACTGCCAGTTCTCTGTCCCACTGAACCCCGTTCAAGAAGTTCCTCATTCCTGTGTAGTCCCCTTTCTTGTAGTGTGGCTTCGTTCGTCCTAGCCTTCCTGCTTCTCCCTCCACTTGTAGCTCTACCGTGTATTCGAAGCTTAAAACCACATGGTCACTGGCCCCAAGGGGTCTTTCATATGTGATGTCCTCGATATCTACACTACTCAAGGTGAATACTAAGTCCAGCCTTATTGGTTCATCCTCTCCTCTCTCTCTTGTAGTGTCCCTTACGTGTTGGTACCACCTCCATCATCTTAGCCCTCCATGTATCTTGGCCCCCATGCGGGTCCAAGTTCTCCCAATCGATCTCCTTGTGGTTAAAGTCACCCATGATCAGGAGCTTTGCCCTGCATGCATGAGCTCTTCTGGCCACTGTAGCCAGTGTGTCAACCATCGCTCTATTGCTCTCGTCGTACTCTTGCCTTGGCCTCCTGCTGTTCTGTGGTGGGTTATACATCACTGCTATTACCACCTTGGGAACCCCAGAGTGAAGCGTGTGTGTGTGTGTGTTTATGTGCGTGTATGTATGTGTGTGTGTGTGTGTGTTTTATGTGCGTGTGTGTGTGCATTTATGTGTGTGTGTGCATGTGTGTGTGTGTTTATGTGTGTGTGTGTGTGTGTGTGTGTGTGTGTTTAAGTGCGTGTGTATGTGTGTGTGTGTGTGTTTATGTGCGTGTGTGTGTGTGTGTTTATGTCCGTGTGTGTATGTGTGTGTGTGTGTGTGTGTGTGTGTGTGTGAGAGTGTGTGTGTACTCAGCTAGTTGTACTCACCTAGTTGACGTTGCACACACACACACACACATACACATACATATACACACACACATACACATACACATACACTCACACACATACACACACACACACACACACACACACACACACACACGCACATAAACACACACACATGTACACACACGCACATAAACACACACACGCACATACACACACACACATACACACACGCACATAAACACACAAGCACATAAACACACACGCACATAAACACACACACACGCACACACACACACACACACTCTCTCTACCCCTCCAATAACCATCCTCCCCCTCCCCCACAACCATCCATCCCCTCTCCTCCTAACCATCTATTCCCCTCCCTCTAACCAGGATGAGGACAAGGGGCTCCAAGGACGAATCTGGGAGGGAGGAATGGGAGGTAGAGCTCAAAAAAAGAGAGGAAGACTGGGGAAGGAGACTAGATGAGCTGGAAAGGAAGATGGAAGAGAGGTTAACAGCAGAATGCAGAAGGTGGAAGCAACAGGCCACAGCAGCAGAAATCCAGATAGAGAGATTAGAAGAGGAGCTGAGACATCTGAAACAGCACAGAGACAAAGATATTACAGAAGTAGCATCGGCAATGGCTACATCAAACACAGACAACAGGTCTGAAGGAAGCAAGGAAACTAAACTGTATGCAGAGGTCCTGTCAAACCCACATGGGGCCAAAACAAAGACAGGGAGCACACTAGGACAGAATGAGAGGTTGGAAGACATTGAAGGAACTAGGACATGTGCAAGGACCTTACCAGATACCTGTGGGGGCCAGGAGCAGGTGAGCAGGAAGGATAAACCCAGAAGCATAGGAGCCATAACTAGGGAAGGGACTGAAGGAAGGAACACTCCACGGGAAGGAACTAAAACACATCAGAGGATGCAATGGGAGTCACAGTGGGAGGTGGAAAGGGAGAGATCCGTGTTTGTTTATGGGCTAGATGAAGCTAAAGGGGAAACATGATGAAAGAAAGCAGGAGGAGAAAAAAGCGATTGAAGATATCATGGGTCATGTCCCCCAGGTGGCAAATTTTCGGAGAATTGGGTGGTTCACAAAGAAAAGGAATCGGGCTCTCAAAGTAATTTTCAAGGCAGATTCAACCCGGACCATGATCCTGCAGGAGAAAGCACGGCTGAGAGGCAAGCAGGAGTTCCGGAGTGTGTACCTCGATCGAGACAGAACACAGGACGAAAGGAAGACAACGAAAGAGAGAGTTCAAAAACGAAAGGAGAAATGGGAGGAAATGAAAAATGAGAGCAGAATAACCCAGGATCAAATGGAAGGACAAGCACACCCCCCAGAAACACCTGCAGAAGGACTCCAGCCACGACACCCCCAAGGCAACTGAACAATCCAAACCAACCATCACACACCGATCCCTCTGTTTCCACCCCCAGCACCACAGTTACAGTATTAGAACAGAAGTTGAAGGTTTGGTACACAAATGCAGATGGATTAACGAATAAACATGAGGAATGGCAAGAAAGAATCAATGAGAAGTCCCCAGACATCATAGGAGTTACAGAAACAAAACTCATGGAGACAATAACAGATGCAATCTTCCCACCAGGATACCAGATCATGAGGAAAGATAGAAGGGGCAGGGGGGGAGGTGGGGTTGCTCTGCTCGTAAAAAACAGATGGAAATTCGAGAAAATGGAAGGAATAGATGAGACGGGAGAAAGAGACTACATAGCAGGTACACTTCAGTCTGGGGAACACAAAGTGGTCATTGCAGTGATGTATAATCCACAACAGAACTGCAGGAGGCCAAGAGAGGAATATGAAGAGAGCAACAGAGCAATGGTGGACACACTTGCTGAGGTGGCAAGAAGAGCTCACTCCAGCAGAGCAAAGTTGCTGGTTATGGGGGATTTCAACCACAGGGAGATTGACTGGGAAAACCTGGAGCCACATGGGGGTCCCGAAACATGGAGAGCCAGGATGTTGGACGTGGTGCTGGAAAACCTCATGCACCAACATGTTAAGGACACTACCAGAGTGAGAGGGGAGGATGAACCAGCAAGATTGGACCTTGTGTTCACCCTGGGCAGCTCAGACATTGAGGACATCTAGTATGAGAGTCCCCTAGGTGCTAGCGACCACGTGGTTCTGTGCTTTGAATACATAGTAGAGCTGCAAGTGGAGAGAATAACAGGAGTTGAATGGGAAAAGCCTGACTATAAAAGAGGGGACTACATAGGGTTGAAGAACTTCCTGCGGGAGGTCCAGTAGGACAAAGAACTAGCAGGAAAGCCAGTAAATGAAATGATGGAATATGTAACAACAAAATGCAAGGAGGCAGTGGAAAGGTTTATTCCCAAATGCAACAGTAACAACAGGAAGACCAGAACGAGCCCCTGGTTTACCCGACGGTGTAAGGAGGCAAAAACAAAGTGCAATAGAGAATGGAAAAAGTACAGAAGGCAGAGAACACACGAAAATAGGGAGATCAGTCGCAGAGCCAGGAATGAGTACGCACAGGTAAGGAGGGAGGCCCAGCGACAGTATGAAAATGACATAGCATCGAGAATCAAGACTGACCCGAAACTGTTGTATAGCCACATCAGGAGGAAGACAACAGTTAAAGACCAGGTGATCAGATTAAGGACAGAAGGTGGAGAACTCACAAGAAATGATCAGGAGGTATGTGAGGAGCTGAACAGGAGATTTAAGGAAGTTTTTACAGTAGAGACAGGAAGGGCTGTGGGAAGACAGCACAGAAGGGAACATCAAGAGGGAATATACCAACAAGTGTTGGATGACATACGAACAACTGAGGAGGAGGTGAAGAAGCTCTTAAGTGACCTTGACACCTCAAAGGCGATGGGACCGGACAACATCTCCCCATGGGTCCTTAGAGAAGGAGCAGAGATGCTGTGCGTGCCTCTAACCACAATCTTCAACACATCCCTTGAAACTGGGCAACTACCTGAGAAATGGAAGACAGCTAATGTAGTCCCCGTATTTAAGAAAGGAAACAGAAACGAGGCACTAAACTACAGACCTGTGTCTCTGACATGTATTGTGTGCAAAGTCATGGAGAAGATTATCAGGAGGAGAGTGGTGGAACACCTGGAAAGGAACAAGATTATAAATGAAAACCAGCATGGGTTCATGGAAGGCAAATCTTGTATCACAAACCTCCTGGAGTTTTATGACAAGGTAACAGAAGTAAGACATGAGAGAGAGGGGTGGGTAGATTGCGTTTTCCTAGACTGCAGGAAGGCCTTAGACACAGTTCCCCACAAGAGATTAGTGCAGAAGCTGGAGGATCAGGCGCACGTAAAAGGGAGGGTACTGCAATGGATAAGGGAATACCTGACAGGGAGGCAGCAACGAGTCATGGTACGTGAAGAGGTATCACAGTGGGCGCCTGTTACGAGCGGGGTCCCACAGGGGTCAGTTCTAGGACCAGTGCTATTTTTGATATATGTGAACGACATGATGGAAGGAATAGACTCTGAAGTGTCCCTGTTCGCAGATGACGTGAAGCTAATGAGAAGAATTAAATCGGACGAGGATGAGGCAGGACTGCAAAGAGACCTGGACAGGCTGGACATGTGGTCCAGTAACTGGCTTCTCGAATTCAATCCAGCCAAATACAAAGTCATGAAGATTGGGGAGGGGCAAAGAAGACCGCAGACAGAGTATAGGCTAGGTGGACAAAGACTACAGACCTCACTCAGGGAGAAAGACCTTGGGGTGACCATAACACCGACCACATCACCGGAGGCACACATCAACCAAATAACCGCTGCAGCATACGGGCGCCTGGCAAACCTGAGAATAGCGTTCCGATACCTTAATAAGGAATCGTTCAAGACACTGTACACTGTGTATGTCAGGCCCATACTGGAGTATGCAGCACCAGTCTGGAACCCACACCTGGTCAAGCACGTCAAGAAGTTAGAGAAACTACAAAGGTTTGCAACAAGGCTAGTCCCAGAGCTCAAGGGAATGTCGTACGAGGAAAGGTTAAGGGAAATCGGACTGACGACACTGGAGGACAGAAGGGTCAGGGGAGACATGATAACGACATACAAGATACTGCGGGGAATAGACAAGGTGGACAGAGATAGGATGTTCCAGAGAGGGGACAAAGGGACAAGGGATCACAACTGGAAGCTGAAGACTCAGACGAGTCACAGGGACGTTAGGAAGTATTTCTTCAGTCATAGAGTTGTCAGCAAGTGGAATAACCTAGCAAGTGAGGGACCCAGTAGCGATCAGTGAAGAGGCGGGGCCAGGAGCTGAGTCTCGACCCCTGCAACCACAATTAGGTGAGTACAATTAGGTGAATACACACACACACACACACACACACACACACACACACACACACACACACACACACGCACGCACATAAACAAGAAAAGGGACTAAACGGGAATGAGGAACTTCCTGAACGGGGTTCAGTGGCAGAGAGAATTGGCAGGGAAGCCAGTTAATGAGATGATGGAATATGTAGCAACAATGTGCAAGGAGGCTGAGGAGAGGTTTGTACCCAAGGATAACAGAAATAATGAAAAAGCCAGGATGAGCCCATGGTTTACCCAAAGGTGCAGGGAGGCAAAAACCAAGTGTGCTAGGGAATGGAAGAAATATAGAAGGCAAATGACCCAGGAGAATAAGGAGAGCAGTCGTAGAGCCAGAAACGAATATGCACAGATAAGAAGGGAGGCCCAACGACAATATGAAAACGACATAGCAGCGAAAGCCAAATCTGACCCGAAACTGTTATACAGCCACATCAGGAGGAAAACAACAGTCAAGGACCAGGTAATCAGGCTAAGGAAGGAAGGAGGAGAGACAAAAAGAAATGACCAAGAAGTAAGTGTGGAACTCAACAAAAGATTTAAAGAAGTGTTCACAGAGGAGACAGAAGGGGCTCCAGAAAGACGGAGAGGTGGGGCACACCACCAAGTGCTGGACACAGTACACACAACCAAGGAAGAAGTGAAGAGGCTTCTGAGTGAGATAGATACCTCAAAGACAATGGGGCCGGATAACATCTCTCCATGGGTCCTGAGAGAGGGAGCAGAGGCGCTATGTATACCCCTAACAACAATATTCAATACATCTATCGAAACAGGGAGATTGCCTGAGGCATGGAAGACAGCAAATGTAGTCCCAATCTTTAAAAAAGGAGACAGACATGAAGCACTAAACTACAGACCAGTGTCACTGACATGTATAGTATGTAAAGTCATGGAGAAGATTATCAGGAGAAGAGTAGTGGAACACCTAGAAAGGAATGATCTCATCAACAGCAGCCAACATGGTTTCAGGGACGGGAAATCTTGTGTCACAAACCTACTGGAGTTCTATGACATGGTGACAGCAGTAAGACAAGAGAGAGAGGGGTGGGTGGATTGCATTTTCTTGGACTGCAAGAAGGCGTTTGACACTGTTCCACACAAGAGATTGGTGCAAAAACTGGAGGACCAAGCAGGGATAACAGGGAAGGCACTACAATGGATCAGGGAATACTTGTCAGGAAGACAGCAGCGAGTCATGGTACGTGGCGAGGTGTCAGAGTGGGCACCTGTGACCAGCGGGGTCCCACAGGGGTCAGTCCTAGGACCAGTGCTGTTTCTGGTATTTGTGAACGACATGACGGAAGGAATAGAATCCGAAGTTGATGAGAAGAATTCATTCGATCGAAGACCAGGCAGAACTACAAAGGGATCTGGACAGGCTGCAGACTTGGTCCAGTAATTGGCTACTGGAGTTCAATCCCACCAAGTGCAAAGTCATGAAGATTGGGGAAGGGCAAAGAAGACCGCAGACGGAGTACAGTCTAGGGGGCCAGAGACTACAAACCTCACTCAAGGAAAAAGATCTTGGGGTGAGTATAACACCAGGCACATCTCCTGAAGAGCACATCAACCGAATAACTGCTGCAGCATACGGGCGCCTAGCAAACCTCAGAACAGCATTCCGACATCTTAATAAGGAATCGTTCAGGACCCTGTACACCGTGTACGTTAGGCCCATATTGGAGTATGCGGCACCAGTTTGGAACCCACACCTAGCCAAGCACGTAAAGAAACTAGAGAAAGTGCAAAGGTTTGCAACAAGACTAGTCCCAGAGCTAAAAGGTATGTCCTACGAGGAGAGGTTAAGGGAAATTAACCTGACGACACTGGAGGACAGGAGAGATAGTGGGGACATGATAACGATATACAAAATACTGAGAGGAATTGACAAGTTGGACAAAGACAGGATGTTCCTGAGATTCGACACAGTAACAAGGGGACACAGTTGGAAGTTGAAGACACAGATGAATCACAGGGATGTTAGGAAGTATTTCTTCAGCCACAGAGTAGACAGTAAGTGGAAT
>NC_091295.1:41016511-41056511 GCF_038502225.1 Cherax quadricarinatus | reverse complement strand
GAAGGTGTGGTATACAAATGCAGATGGAATAACAAACAAGTATGAGGAGTGGCACGAAAGAATCAAAGAGACATCCCCAGACATAATAGCACTCACAGAAACAAAACTCACCAGAATAATAACAGATTCAATCTTTCCATCCGGATATCAAATCCTCAAGAAAGACAGAGGGAGGAGAGGGGGAGGAGGAGTTGCACTGCTCATTAAAAACCAGTGAGATTTTGAGAAAATGGAAGGAATGGATGGCATGGGCGAAAGGGACTACTTAGTAGGAACAATCCAGTCTGAGGGACATAAGGTGATAATTGCAGTAATGTACAACCCACCACAGAACTGCAGGAGGCCAAGAGAAGAATACGATGAGAGCAACAGAGCAATGATCGACACACTAGCCGAGGTGGCCAGGAGAGCACACATGGGGGGAGCAAAGTTACTAGTTATGGGTGATTTCAATCACAAGGAGATTGACTGGGAAAACCTGGAGCCCCATGGGGGTCCCGAAACATGGAGAGCCAAGATGATGGATGTGGTACTGGAGAACCTCATTCATCAACATGTTAGAGACACTACTAGAGAGAGAGGAGAGGATGAACCAGCAAGGTTGGACCTTGTATTCACCATGAGTAGTTCGGACATCGAGGGTATCATGTATGAAAGGCCCCTGGGAGCTAGTGATCATGTGGTTCTGTGCTTCGACTACATAGTTGAGCTCCAAGTGGAGAGAGTAGCAGGAATAGGCTGGGAAAAACCAAACTACAAAAGGGGGAACTACTCAGGCATGAGGAACTTCCTTCAAGACATTCAGTGGGAGAGGGAACTGACAGGAAAACCAGTACAAGAAATTATGGACTATGTAGCAACAAAATGCAAGGAGGCAGAGGAGAGGTTTGTTCCCAAGGGAAACAGAAATAATGGGAAGAACAGAACGAGTCCATGGTTCACCCAAAGGTGTAGGGAGGCAAAAACTAGGTGTACTAGAGAATGGAAAAGGTACAGAAGACAGAGAACTCAGGAAAATAAAGAAATCAGCCGAAGAGCCAGAAACGAATATGCACAGATAAGAAGGGAGGCTCAGAGACAATATGAAAATGACATAGCATCAAAAGTAAAGACTGACCCGAAGCTGTTGTACAGCCACATCAGGAGGAAAACAACAGTCAAGGACCAGGTAATCAGACTGAGGAAGGGTGATGGGGAGTTCACAAGAAACGACCGAGAGGTATGTCAGGAGCTCAACACAAGATTTAAAGAGGTATTTACAGTGGAAACCAGTAGGACTCCAAGAAATCAGAACAGGGGGGCACACCAGCAAGTGCTGGATGAGGTACATATAACCAAGAAGGAGGTGAAGAAGCTGCTATGCGAACTTGACACCTCAAAGGCGGTGGGACCAGACAACATCTCTCCATGGGTCCTTAAAGAGGGAGCAGAGATATTGTGTGAGCCATTAACAAAGATCTTCAACACATCATTTGAAACTGGGCAACTCCCTGAGGTATGGAAAATGGCAAATGTAGTCCCAATTTTTAAAAAGGGAGACAGACATGAGGCACTAAACTACAGACCTGTATCACTAACGTGTATAGTATGCAAGGTCATGGAGAAGATCATCAGGAGGAGAGTGGTGGGGCACCTGGAAAGAAACAAGTGTATAATTGACAACCAGCACGGTTTCAGGGAAGGAAAATCCTGTGTCACAAACCCACTAGAGTTTTATGACAAGGTGACAGAAGTAAGACAAGAGAGAGAGGGGTGGATCGACTGCGTATTTTTGGACTGCAAGAAGGCCTTCGACACAGTTCCTCACAAGAGGTTACTGCAAAAGCTAGAGGACCAGGCACACATAACAGGAAAGGCACTGCAATGGATCAGAGAATACCTGACAGGGAGGCAACAACGAGTCATGGTACGCGACGAGGTGTCAGAGTGGGCGCCTGTGACAAGCGGGGTTCCACAGGGGTCAGTCCTAGGACCTGTGCTGTTCTTGGTATACGTGAACGACATAACGGAAGGGATAGACTCAGAAGTGTCCTTGTTTGCAGATGATGTGAAGTTAATGAGAAGAATCAAATCGGACGAGGATCAGGCAGGACTACAAAGAGACCTGGACAGGCTACAAGCCTGGTCCAGCAACTGGCTCCTTGAATTTAACCCTGCCAAATGCAAAGTCATGAAGATTGGGGAAGGGCAAAGAAGACCGCAGACACAATATAGTTTAGATGGCCAAAGACTGCAAACCTCACTCAAGGAAAAAGATCTGGGGGTGAGTATAACACCGAGCATATCTCCTGAGGCGCACATCAATCAGATAACTGCTGCAGCATACGGGCGCCTGGCAAACCTACGGATAGCGTTCCGATACCTCAGTAAGGATTCGTTTAAGACTCTGTATACCATCTACGTCAGGCCCATACTGGAGTATGCAGCACCAGTTTGGAATCCACACCTAGTCAAGCACGTCAAGAAATTAGAGAAAGTGCAAAGGTTTGCAACAAGACTAGTCCCAGAGCTACGGGGATTGTCCTATGAAGAAAGGTTGAGGGAAATCGGCCTGACGACACTGGAGGCCAGGAGGGTCAGGGGAGACATGATAACGACATATAAAATACTGCGCGGAATAGACGAGGTGGACAAAGACGGGATGTTCCAGAGATGGGACACAGACACAAGAGGTCACAATTGGAAGTTGAAGACTCACATGAATCAAAGGGATGTTAGGAAGTATTTCTTCAGTCATAGAGTAGTCAGGCCATGGAATAGCCTAGAAAGTGATGTGGTGGAGGCAGGGACCATACATAGTTTTAAGGCGAGGTATGATAGAGCTCATGGGGCAGGGAGAGAGAGGACCTAGTAGCAATCAGCGAAGAGGCGGGGCCAGGAGCTGTGACTCGACCCCTGCAACCACAAATAGGTGAGTACAAATAGGTGAGTACACACACACACACACACACACACACACACACACACACACACACACACACTCACACTCTCACACTCACACTCACACTCACACTCACACACTCACACACTCACACACTCACACACTCACACACTCACACACTCACACTCACACATACACACACTCACACACACACACAGAGTGAAGGAATTAAATGATTTTAAAAACTTGGGATGGATTGGCCGTGATTGTAACTCATTCAAGAGCGATTAGTTGAGTGGGAGAACTCTTATTGTCTTGTGATAATTGTTGGGGTAGTGTCTCCTATGTACGAGAGAGAGAGAGAGAGAGAGAGAGAGAGAGAGAGAGAGAGAGAGACAGACAGACAGACAGACAGACAGACAGGCAGACAGACAGACAGACAGACAGAGAGAGACAGAGACAGGACAGACAGGTAGGAAGACTGCAGCAACGGTAACAACACAAGCAACAACAGCTACAACAGTAGTAAGAGAAATAGCAATAGTATTAGCAGCATCAACAGCATCAACAGCAGCAACAGCTGCAGCAGCAGCAAGAACAGAAACAGTATGATATACGAGGAGAAGGAAGAGGATGGGAAGAAAGTGTGTGAGGCAGGTAATAAAGATCTCCAAGTCACAACACACTGCCATGATGCCTCCATGGAGGGGCACAGTCACTCCATTTACTGCACGTGTCCTCCCTCCATGGAGGGATACAGCCTGATACAAGGTGGCCTTGACGTTGCAACGACCCTCAAGGGAGGGCTACCCTGTCGTTGCAACGACCCCTCAAGGGAGGGCTACCCTGTCGTTGCAACGACCCCTCAAGGGAGGGCTACGCTGTCGTTGCAATGACCCCTCAAGGGAGGGCTACCCTGTTGTTGCAACGACCCCTCAAGGGAGGGCTACCCTGTCGTTGCAACGACCCCTCAAGGGAGGGCTACCCTGTCGTTGCAACGACCCCTCAAGGGAGGGCTACCCTGTCGTTACAACGACCCCTCAAGGAAGGCCCACCTTGACGTAGCAGGTGATAACACAATATACAGAACAACCACTGTGAAAAAATAATGAAATTCGAAACGCTTTCGTGATTTCTCACATAAACAAAGAACTGTGATAATGTGAGAAATAACGAAAGCGAATAGAATTTTGCATTTCGCTCTTTTTCACGGTGGTTGCTCTTCTTTATAAATTATATATATATATATATATATATATATATATATATATATATATATATATATATATATATATATATATATATATATATATATATATATATATATATAAAACACTACAGTTTTTAAACTGCAACATTAACACCCCTCCTTCAGAGTGCAGGCACTGTACTTCCCATCTCCAGGACTCAAGTCCCGCCTGCCGGTTTCCCTGAACCCCTTCATAAATGTTACTTTGCTCACACTCCAACAGCACGTCAAGTATTAAAAACCATTCGTCTCCATTTACTCCTATCAAACACGCTCACGCACGCCTGCTGGAAGTCCAAGCCCCTCGCACACAAAACCTCCTTTACCCCCTCCTTCCAACCTTTCCTAGGCCGACCCCTACCCCGCCTTCCTTCCACTACAGACTGATACACTCTTGAAGTCATTCTGTTTCGCTCCATTCTCTCTACATGTCCGAACCACCTCAACAATCCTTCCTCAGCCCTCTGGACAACAGTTTTGGTAATCCCGCACCTCCTCCTAACTTCCAAACTACGAATTCTCTGCATTATATTCACACCACACATTGCTCTCAGACATGACATCTCCACTGCCTCCAGCCTTCTTCTCGCTGCAACATTCATCACCCATGCTTCACACCCATATAAGAGCGTTGGTAAAACTATACTCTCATACATTCCCCTCTTTGCCTCCAAGGACAAAGTTCTTTGTCTCCACAGACTCCTAAGTGCACCACTGTTGCGTACAGGGCCACTACTTAAGCCTGTTTAGCCCTTTCTTGCAACAAATAAACAGGATTGAATATCCTGTTCTAGATGAAATCATTCAAGGGTTCAGTAGTAAACAATCACAATGTTTCTTTCCGGTTTTTTATTAAGTTTCTTAATAAACCATAGAAGGGTTTTTTATTAACTTTAAAAAGGTCGCACCATAAAACAGAGTACTCATGAATTTTACACTTAAGTTCACTTAAAAGATAATACACAGTATTATCTTGATTATAGTACTGAACGGCTCTAGTATCATAACACCTTATCTTCACATAATAACACTTTACTTAACTCAATCCAAATGAGATAGAAGACGTAACACTTTAATAATAATTCACTCTTATTCAACTTTCATAATATACTAAGTGAGATTAGGAATATTTTACACTTAAAGGAATTTTGAGGCGAGTCTGTCTCCCATGACTTTTTCACCGTCCTCTTTGAACCAATACTGCTTAAATTCACTCCTAGCAGATCTAGGAACAATCACCAGCGTCTCCAAAACAGCAACACACACTTCGTCCGAGACGTTTCTGTCAGATACCGTCCGAGGTACTGGAGGGTCACTAGGGAACCTCATGTGGGACCAGAAGTTTAAATCCAGGAATCAGGGAGCTTCCCTCACGAGAGGTGAGGAAGGTAAGAACTGAACTCTGTGAGGCTTTACCAGCCCACTTTGCCTCGGTCGGAGCAGGGGTCGAGCAGCTCAAAACACCTACTGGTGCTTGGCCAGGTCACCAGCAGTTGACACTAATTAAATGACCTACCTAAATACAAAGCTAAGTAATAGGACCAGATAATATTATAAAGTCGAGTAAATCCATTTTAGCTACTAACGGAATTACTCCTGAATATAATATTAAGTGAAATAGCAAAAATAACATGTAAAAGTATACCATTGTGATAATAAGAAGAAAATGAACAAAATGAACAAAAGGGTGTAACAACCACTCACCCTTTTTCCCTCATCAATTCTATGATTCACCTCATCCTTCATAGACCCATCCGCTGTCACGTCCACTCCCAAATATCTGAATACATTCACCTCCTCCATACTCTCTCCCTCCAATCTGATATCCAATCTTTCATCACCTAATCTTTTTGTTATCCTCATAACCTTACTCTTTCCTGTATTCACTTTTAATTTTCTTCTTTTGCACACCCTACCAAATTCATCCACCAATCTCTGCAACTTCTCTTCAGAATCTCCCAAGAGCACAGTGTCATCAGCAAAGAGCAACTGTGACAACTCCCACTTTATGTGTGATTCTTTATCTTTTAACTCCACGCCTCTTGTCAAGACCCTCGCATTTACTTCTCTTACAACCCCATCTATAAATATATTAAACAACCACGGTGACATCACACATCCTTCTCTAAGGCCTACTTTTACTGGGAAATAATTTCTCTCTTTCCTACATACTCTAACTTGAGCCTCACTATCCTCGTAAACACTCTTCACTGCTTTCAGTAACCTACCTCCTACACCATTCACCTGCAACATCTGCCACATTGCCCCCCTATCCACCCTGTCATACGCCTTTTCCAAATCCATAAATGCCACAAAGACCTCTTTAGCCTTATCTAAATACTGTTCACTTACATGTTTCACTGTAAACACCTGGTCCACACACCCCCTACCTTTCCTAAAGCCTCCTTGTTCATCTGCTATCCTATTCTCAGTCTTACTCTTAATTCTTTCAATAATAACTCTACCACACACTTTACCAGGTATACTCAACAGACTTATCCCCCTATAATTTTTGCACTCTCTTTTGTCCCCTTTGCCTTTATACAAAGGAACTATGCATGCTCTTTGCCAATCCCTAGGTACCTTACCCTCAAGCCATACATTTATTAAATAATTGCACCGACCACTCCAAAACTATATCCCCACCTGCTTTTAACATTTCTATCTTTATCCCATCAATCCCGGCTGCCTTACCCCCTTTCATTTTACCTACTGCCTCACGAACTTCCACCACACTCACAACTGGCTCTTCCTCACTCCTACAAGATGTTATTCCTCCTTGCCCTATGCACGAAATCACAGCTTCCCTATCTTCATCAACATTTAACAATTCCTCAAAATATTCCCTCCATCTTCCCAATACCTCTAACTCTCCATTTAATGAATCTCCTCTCCTATTTTTAACTGACAAATCCATTTGTTCTCTAGGCTTCCTTAACTTGTTAATCTCACTCCAAAACTTTTTCTTATTTTCATCAAAATTTGTTGATAACATCTCACTGACTCTCTCATTTGCTCTCTTTTTACATTGCTTCACCACTCTCTTAACCTCTCTCTTTTTCTCCATATACTCTTCCCTCCTTGCATCACTTCCACTTTGTAAAAACTTCTCATATGCTAACTTTTTCTCCCTTACTACTCTCTTTACTTCATCATTCCACCAATAGCTCCTCTTCCCTCCCACACCCACTTTCCCATAACCACAAACTTCTGCTGAACACTCTAACACTACATTTTTAAACCTACCCCATACTTCTTCGACCCCATTGCCTATGCTCTCATTAGCCCATCTATCCTCCAATAGCTGTTTATATCTTTCCCTAACTGCCTCCTCTTTTAGTTTATAAACCTTCACCTCTCTCTTCCCTGATGCTTCTATTCTCCTTGTATCCCATCTACCTTATATATATATATATATATATATATATATATATATATATATATATATATATATATATATATATATATATATATATACATATATATATGTATATATATATATATATATACATATGTATATAGGAATATTTTATTACATAATATGGTACAGAAGATTTAAGAGATACATTGTTGATATAAAGGTGGCATATAAGGTACATGTTGTTACGTGTGTATCACCGATTATAAGGCGAAAATCTCATCCAGGTAAAACTTGCGATTTTGGTTAAGTAGCAACGCTCTTCTTGCCTAATAAGGCAAGCGAAAATTGTGTATGCAATTATTTTTGCAAAAGTCATTCTGAACATAACGAAAAAAATATATTTCATTGATTTAGTTTATTATTAAATCATTGTAAACTTATCTAAAATGTATTTAGTTGGATTAGACTAAATTAAATTGCGCTTGTTGTAAGAGGTTAGGTAAGTTTTCTAATGTTCTTTTGCTACAAAATTAGTAATTTTTACATTAACATCAATGAAAAAATATATCTTTAAATGAATAAGAGAAAATTTTAGAAAGGATTTAATTTTGAATGAGTTCTTGTTAATTGACCAGTTTTACCTATTCGGCACAACACACACACACACACACACACACACACACACACACACACACACACACATATATATATATATATATATATATATATATATATATATATATATATATATATATATATATATATATATATATATATATATATATATATATATATATGTATATATATAAATATATATATATATATATATATATATATATATATATATATATATATATATATATATATATATATATATATATATGTCGTGCCGAATAGGCAGAATTTGCGATCTTGGCTTAAATAGCAACGTTCATCTTGCCATATAGGACAAGTGAAAATTTGTGTATGCAATAATTTCGCCAAAATCATTCTGAATCTAACGAAAAAAATATATTTCACTGTGTTCGGTTAGTATTAAATTACTGTAAACAAATCTAAAATATATTTAGTTGGGTTAGGCTAAAATAAATTGCGCTTGTTATAATAAGGTTAGGTAAGTTTTCTAAGATTCTTTTGATGCAAAATTATAAATTTTTACATTAACGTTAATGAAAAAATATTTCTTTAAACGTATAAGTGAAAATTTTAGAAAGGACTTAATTTTAAATGAGTTCTTGCTAATTGACCAGTTTTACATATTCGGCTCGACATATATAAATATATATATATATATATATATATATATATATATATATATATATATATATATATATATATATATATATATATATATATATATATATATATATATATATATATACGTAAAATAGACAGGAATTGTGCGCCCGAAGCTACAAGTGCGTGTAGCCTGCCTTGTGCTCTTGTATTGTTAATGTTACATGGTACAGTTCTCTCTCTCTCTCTCTATCTAAAAAAAAAAGTCTTTTAAAATTCTCATTGCTATATGTGTGATAATATTGTGAAGAGAAAGCTAATACAAGTTGTGACTACTGTAATTTCCTCTGTAAATTGAGTTTGTGTGTAGCGAGCAGCACGAGCAATGACTTTACTGCCGTGAACGACGCTACGATTATTCTGCCAGCGGGAAGCTCTTTGGAGGAGAGGGGAGACGATGGAAGGGGAGGAGAGGGGAGACGATGGAAGGGGAGGACAGGGGAGACGATGGAAGGAGAGGAGAGGGGAGACGATGGAAGGGGAGGAGAGGGGAGACGATGGAAGGGGAGGAGAGGGGAGACGATGGAAGGAGAGGAGAGGGGAGACGATGGAAGGGGAGGAGAGGGGAGACGATGGAAGGGGAGGAGAGGGGAGACGATGGAAGGGGAGGAGAGGCAATGGTGTACGGTATAAAATAATTTTGAACTTTTAAAGCAGGAACTTTGGCGATCAGTGTCGTATAACCCGTAATAATTTAGCGCTTGTTTTTGTATGTACTACTGCTGTTACTACTCTTATTAATACTAAGATTACTATTACTACTACAAGTATTATTACTACTAGTAGTACTATTACTATTATTATTATTATTCTTACTGCTACTTCTACTATTTCTACTGCTGCTAGTATTGCTGCTACTATTACTACTGCTACTACCACTGGTACTACTAGTAGTAGTACTGCTATTCCTATTACCATTAATACCACTACTACTTCTGTTACTACCACTACTGCGCGGCGGCAGGCAACGGCTGCTGGGTGCTGCTGTTGCACAGGCGGCAACGCTGCTGCTGCTGTGCTGCAGCGCGGCGGCAGGCAGGCAGCAGCAGCACTGCTGCTGCTGCTGCTGCTGCAGCAGGCGGCAGCAGCGGCTGCTGCTGCTGGCAAGCGGTTGGCAGCGCTGCTGCAGCTGGCAGCGCACGCTGCTGCTGCTGCTGCGGCACGCGGCAGCGCGTTTGGTGCGTCAGGCAGCGCTGCTGCTGCTGCTGCTGCTGCTGCAGTTAGCGCAGGCAGGCAGCAGCAGCAGCTGCTGCTGCTGGCAGCGGCAGCAGCGGCAGCAGCAGCAAGTGCTGCTGCTGCTGCCTGCAACAGCAGCAGCAGCTACTGCTGCTGCTGCAGCAGCTGCAGGCAAGCGCAGCACGCTGCTGCATGCTAGCTTAACAGCAACGCTCCCTACTGTACTGCTGCTAGTATGCTGTTTCTGCTGACTGGTATTGTTGCTGTGTGCTGCTGCTGCCGCTGGTTGCTGCTGGTGGTGGTGCTGTATTCCTATTGCCATTAGTATCACTGCTAGCTGCCATTGCTGCCACTGCAGCTGCGCTGTGCCTCTGCTGTTGGCTTCTGCTACTCTGCTGTTGCTGCTGCGGGCTGCTGCGACTGGCAGCAGGCAGCGCTGCTGCTGCTGCTACTGCTACACAGGCGGTGGCTGCTGCTGCTGCTGCTGCTGCTGCTGCTGCTGCTGCGGCTGCAGCGGCGCGCGCTGCTGCTGCTGGCTGGCAGCGGGGCGGCAGCAGGCAACGCTGCTGCTGCTGCTGCTGCTGCTGCTGTGGCAGCAGCAGCGGCAGCGGCGGCTGCTGCTGCTGCTGCAGCAGGCAGCGGCGGCGGCAGCGGCAACGCTGCTGCTGCTGCTGCTGCTGCTGGCAGGGCAGGCAGCGGCGGCGCGCTCTGCTGCTGCTGCTGCTGGCAGCGGGCGGCGCAGCAGCACGCTGCTGCTGCTGCCCGCAGCACGGCGGCGTTTGCTCGCTGCTGCTGCTGCTGCTGCTGCAGCGCTGCTGCTGCTGCTGCTGCTGGCACGGCAGCAGCTGCTGCGCGGCGCGGCGGCGGCGGCAGCAGCGGCTGCTGCTGCTGCTGGCCCAGCGGCAGCGCGGCTGCTGCTGCTGGCGGCGGCAGCGCTGCTGCTGCTAGCGGCAGCAGCGGCGCGCTGCTGCTGCTGCGGCAGGCGGCTGTTGCTCACTGCGGCACGGCAGCGGCGCGCTCTGCTCTAACGCGGCGCTGGTGCTGCTGCCAGCGGCGCGTATGCTGCTGCTGCTGCTGCAGCGGCGGCGGCGGCGGTGGCGGCAGGTCGGTTGCTGCTGCTGCGGCGCTGGCGGCAGCGGCGGCAGGCAGGCGCGCTGCTGCTGCTGCTGCTGGCAGCAGCAGGCAGCAGGCGGCGCTGCGCGCTCGCTGCTGCTGCGCGGCGGCGCTGCTGCTGCTGTGCGCGACTGCTGCTGCTGCTGCCAACGGCGGCAGGCGGCGGCAGCATGCTGCACTGCTGCTGCTGCAGCGGCGGCAGGCGGCGGCACGGCTGCTGCTGTTCTGCTGCTGCTGTTGCGCGGCGGCGGCGGCTGCTACTGTGCTGCCTGCCTGCTGCTGGCTGTGCGGCAGCGGCGGCAGCGCTGCAGCACGGCGGCGGCGCTGGCTGCTGGCTGCTGCTGCGGCAACGGCGCTGCTGCTGCTGCAGCAGCGGCGGCAACGCTGCTGCTGTGCAGCGGCAGCGCGGCAGGCAGGCAGCAGCACGGCAGCAGGCAGGCGGCAGCAAGGCAGCGCTGCTGCTGCTGCTTGCGGCAGGCGGCGGCGGCGGCTCAGCTGTAACGGCGGCGCAACTGCTGCTCTGCTGCTGCTGCAGCAGCGTTTGGCAGGCAGCGGCAGCGCGCAACTGCGCGGCACGGCAACGCGCGGCAAGCTGGCTGGCTGCTCTGCTGCTGCTGCTGCTGGCGTAGCAGCAGGCAGCGGCGCAGCAGCGGCGCGGCTGGCTGCTGCTGCTGCTGGCAGCAGCAGCGGCGGCAGCAGCAGCAGCAACAGCAGCAGCAGCAGCAGCGGCACAGCAGCATGAAGGCGCGCAAGCAGCTGCTGCTGCTGTTGCTGCTGCTAGCCAGCAGCAGGCAGCGGCAGCGCGCTGCTGCTGCTGCTGCTGCTGCTGCTGCAGCAACGGGCAGGCAGCAGCAGCAGGCAGCAGCGCTGCTGCGGCTGCTGCGGCTGCTGCAGGCAGGCGGCAGCAGGCAGCGCTGCTGCTGCAGCAGCGGCGGCGCAGCTGCTGCTGCTGCTGCTGTTGGCAGCGGCAGCGCTGCTGCTGCTGCTGCTGCTGCTGCAACGGCGCGCTGCTGCTGCTGCTGCTGGCAGCAGGCGCACAGCTGCTCTGCCAGCGCGGCGCAACGCTGCTGCATGGCTGCTGCCCGGCAGCAGCGGCTGCTGCACAGCTGCCGCAGCAGCAGCGGCGCTGCTGCTGCTACTGCTGCTGCTGCTGCTGCTGCTGCAACTCCCGTGTTTGTGGACCATCTATCAGGACAACTCCCGTGTTTGTGGACCATCTATCAGGACAACTGCCGTGTTTGTGGACCATCTATCAGGACAACTCCCGTGTTTGTGGACCATCTATCAGGACAACTCCCGTGTTTGTGGACCATCTATCAGGACAACTCCCGTGTTTGTGGACCATCTATCAGGACAACTCCCGTGTTTGGGGACCATCTATCAGGACAACTGAACCGTGTTTTGTGCCATCTATCAGGACAACTCCCGTGTTTGTGGACCATCTATCAGGACAACTCCCGTGTTTGTGGACAATCTATCAGGACAACTCCCGTGTTTGTGGACCATCTATCAGGACAACTCCCGTGTTTGTGGACCATCTATCAGGACAACTCCCGTGTTTGTGGACCATCTATCAGGACAACTCCCGTGTTTGTGGACCATCTATCAGGACAACTCCCGTGTTTGTGGACCATCTATCAGGACAACTCCCGTGTTTGTGGACCATCTATCAGGACAACTCCCGTGTTTGTGGACCATCTATCAGGACAACTCCCGTGTTTGTGGACCATCTATCAGGACAACTCCCGTGTTTGTGGACCATCTATCAGGACAACTCCCGTGTTTGTGGACCATCTATCAGGACAACTCCCGTGTTTGTGGACCATCTATCAGGACAACTCCCGTGTTTGTGGACCATCTATCAGGACAACTCCCGTGTTTGTGGACCATCTATCAGGACAACTCCCGTGTTTGTGGACCATCTATCAGGACAACTCCCGTGTTTGTGGACCATCTATCAGGACAACTCCCGTGTTTGTGGACCATCTATCAGGACAACTCCCGTGTTTGTGGACCATCTATCAGGACAACTCCAGTGTTTGTGGATCAGGACAACTCCCGTTTGTGGATCTATCAGGACAACTCCCGTGTTTGTGGACCATCTATCAGGACAACTCCCGTGTTTGTGGACCATCTATTAGGACAACTCCCGTGTTTGTGGACCATCTATCAGGACAACTCGGGTGTTTGTGGACCATCTATCAGGACAACTCCCGTGTTTGTGGACCATCTATCAGGACAACTCCCGTGTTTGTGGACCATCTATCAGGACAACTCCCGTGTTTGTGGACCATCTATCAGGACAACTCCCGTGTTTGTGGACCATCTATCAGGACAACTCCCGTGTTTGTGGACCATCTATCAGGACAACTCCCGTGTTTGTGGACCATCTATCAGGACAACTCCCGTGTTTGTGGACCATCTATCAGGACAACTCCCGTGTTTGTGGACCATCTATCAGAACAAATCCAGAGTTTGTGGACCATCTATCAGGACAACTCCCGTGTTTGTGGACCATCTATCAGGACAACTCCCGTGTTTGTGGACCATCTATCAGGACAACTCCCGTGTTTGTGGACCATCTATCAGGACAACTCCCGTGTTTGTGGACCATCTATCAGGACAACTCCCGTGTTTGTGGACCATCTATCAGGACAACTCCCGTGTTTGTGGACCATCTATCAGGACAACTCCCGTGTTTGTGGACCATCTATCAGGACAACTCCCGTGTTTGTGGACCATCTATCAGGACAACTCCCGTGTTTGTGGACCATCTATCAGGACAACTCCCGTGTTTGTGGACCATCTATCAGGACAACTCCCGTGTTTGTGGACCATCTATCAGGACAACTCCCGTGTTTGTGGACCATCTATCAGGACAACTCCCGTGTTTGTGGACCATCTATCAGGACAACTCCCGTGTTTGTGGACCATCTATCAGGACAACTCCCGTATTTGTGGACAGGACAACTCCCGTGTTTGTGGACATCTATCAGGACAACTCCCGTGTTTGTGGACCATCTATCAGGACAACTCCCGTGTTTGTGGACCATCTATCAGGACAACTCCCGTGTTTGTGGACAATCTATCAGGACAACTCCCGTGTTTGTGGACCATCTATCAGGACAACTCCCGTGTTTGTGGACCATCTATCAGGACAACTCCCGTGTTTGTGGACCATCTATCAGGACAACTCCCGTGTTTGTGGACCATCTATCAGGACAACTCCCGTGTTTGTGGACCATCTATCAGGACAACTCCCGTGTTTGTGGACCATCTATCAGGACAACTCCCGTGTTTGTGGACCATCTATCAGGACAACTCCCGTGTTTGTGGACCATCTATCAGGACAACTCCCGTGTTTGTGGACCATCTATCAGGACAACTCCCGTGTTTGTGGACCATCTATCAGGACAACTCCCGTGTTTGTGGACCATCTATCAGGACAACTCCCGTGTTTGTGGACCATCTATCAGGACAACTCCCGTGTTTGTGGACCATCTATCAGGACAACTCCCGTGTTTGTGGACCATCTATCAGGACAACTCCCGTGTTTGTGGACAATCTATCAGGACAACTCCCGTGTTTGTGGACCATCTATCAGGACAACTCCCGTGTTTGTGGACCATCTATCAGGACAACTCCCGTGTTTGTGGACCATCTATCAGGACAACTCCCGTGTTTGTGGACCATCTATCAGGACAACTCCCGTGTTTGTGGACCATCTATCAGGACAACTCCCGTGTTTGTGGACCATCTATCAGGACAACTCCCGTGTTTGTGGACCATCTATCAGGACAACTCCCGTGTTTGTGGACCATCTATCAGGACAACTGCCGTGTTTGTGGACCATCTATCAGGACAACTCCCGTGTTTGTGGACCATCTATCAGGACAACTCCCGTGTTTGTGGACCATCTATCAGGACAACTCCCGTGTTTGTGGACCATCTATCAGGACAACTCCCGTGTTTGTGGACCATCTATCAGGACAACTCCCGTGTTTGTGGACCATCTATCAGGACAACTCCCGTGTTTGTGGACCATCTATCAGGACAACTCCCGTGTTTGTGGACCATCTATCAGGACAACTCCCGTGTTTGGGGATCATCAGGACAACTCCCGTGTTTGTGGACCATCTATCAGGACAACTCCCGTGTTTGTGGACCATCTATCAGGACAACTCCCCATCTATCAGGACAACTTGTTTGTGGACCATCTATCAGGACAACTCCCGTGTTTGTGGATCCATCTATCAGGACAACTCCCGTGTTTGTGGACCATCTATCAGGACAACTCCAGTGTTTGTGGACCATCTATCAGGACAACTCCCGTGTTTGTTTACCATCTATCAGGACAACTCCCGTGTTTGTGGACCCTATCAGTGTTTGGGGACCATCTATCAGGACAACTCCCGTGTTTGTTTACCATCTATCAGGACAACTCCCGTGTTTGTGGACCATCTATCAGGACAACTCCCGTGTTTGTGGACCATCTATCAGGACAACTCCCGGACAACTCCCGTGTTTGTGGACAACTACCGTGTTTGTGGACCATCTATCAGGACAACTCCCGTGTTTGTGGACCATCTATCAGGACAACTCCCGTGTTTGTGGACCATCTATCAGGACAACTCCCGTGTTTGTGGACCATCTATCAGGACAACTCCCGTGTTTGTGGACCATCTATCAGGACAACTCCCGTGTTTGTGGACCATCTATCAGGACAACTCCCGTGTTTGTGGACCATCTATCAGGACAACTCCCGTGTTTGTGGACCATCTATCAGGACAACTCCCGTGTTTGTGGACCATCTATCAGGACAACTCCCGTGTTTGTGGACCATCTATCAGGACAACTCCCGTGTTTGTGGACCATCTATCAGGACAACTCCCGTGTTTGTGGACCATCTATCAGGACAACTCCCGTGTTTGTGGACCATCTATCAGGACATCTATCTCCCGTGTTTGTGGACCATCTATCAGGACAACTGTGTTTGTGGACCATCTATCAGGACAACTCCCGTGTTTGTGGACCATCTATCAGGACAACTCCCGTGTTTGTGGACCATCTATCAGGACAACTCCCGTGTTTGTGGACCATCTATCAGGACAACTCCCGTGTTTGTGACCATCTATCAGGACAACTCCCGTGTTTGTGGACCATCTATCAGGACAACTCCAGTGTTTGTGGACCATCTATCAGGACAAATCCTGTGTTTGTGGACCATCTCTCAGGACAACTCCCGTGTTTGTGGACCATCTATCAGGACAACTCCCGTGTTTGTGGACCATCTATCAGGACAACTCCCGTGTTTGTGGACCATCTATCAGGACAACTCCATCTATCAGGACAACTCCCGTGTTTGGGGACCATCTATCAGGACAACTCCCATGTTTGTGGACCATCTATCAGGACAACTCCCGTGTTTGTGGACCATCTATCAGGACAACCCCCGTGTTTGTGGACCATCTATCAGGACAACTCCCGTGTTTGTGGACCATCTATCAGGACAACTCCCGTGTTTGTGGACCTTCTATCAGGACAATTCCCGTGTTTGTGGACCATCTATCAGGACAACTCCCGTGTTTGTGGACCATCTATCAGGACAACTCCCGTGTTTGTAGACCATCTATCAGGACAACACTCGTGTTTGTGGACCATCTATCATTACAACTCCAGTGTTTGGTGTCCATCTATCAGGACAACTCCCGTGTTTGTGGACCATCTATCAGGACAACTCCCGTGTTTGTGGACCATCTATCAGGACAACTCCCGTGTTTGTGGACCATCTATCAGGACAACTCCCGTGTTTGTGGACCATCTATCAGGACAACTCCCGTGTTTGTGGACCATCTATCAGGACAACTCCCGTGTTTGTGGACCATCTATCAGGACAACTCCCGTGTTTGTGGACCATCTATCAGGACAACTCCCGTGTTTGTGGACCATCTATCAGGACAACTCCCGTGTTTGTGGACCATCTATCAGGACAACTCCCGTGTTTGTGGACCATCTATCAGGACAACTCCCGTGTTTGTGGACCATCTATCAGGACAACTCCCGTGTTTGTGGACCATCTATCAGGACAACTCCCGTGTTTGTGGACCATCTATCAGGACAACTCCCGTGTTTGTGGACCATCTATCAGGACAACTCCCGTGTTTGTGGACCATCTATCAGGACAACTCCCGTGTTTGTGGACAATCTATCAGGACAACTCCCGTGTTTGTGGACCATCTATCAGGACAACTCCCGTGTTTGTGGACCATCTATCAGGACAACTCCCGTGTTTGTGGACCATCTATCAGGACAACTCCCGTGTTTGTGGACCATCTATCAGGACAACTCCCGTGTTTGTGGACCATCTATCAGGACAACTCCCGTGTTTGTGGACCATCTATCAGGACAACTCCCGTGTTTGTGGACCATCTATCAGGACAACTCCCGTGTTTGTGGACCATCTATCAGGACAATTCCCGTGTTTGTGGACCATCTATCAGGACAACTCCCGTGTTTGTGGACCATCTATCAGGACAACTCCCGTGTTTGGTGGACCAACTCTATCAGGACAACTCCCGTGTTTGTGGACCTTCTATCAGGACAAGTCCCGTGTTTGTGGACCATCTATCAGGACAACTCCCGTGTTTGTGGACCATCTATCAGGACAACTCCCGTGTTTGGGGTCCATTTATCAGGACAACTCCCGCGTTTGGTGTCCATCTATCAGGACAACTCCCGTGTTCGCGGACCATCTATCAAGAAACTCCCGTGTTTGTGGACCATCTATCAGGACAACTCCCGTGTTTGTGGACCATCTATCAGGACAACTCCCGTGTTTGTGGACCATCTATCAGGACAACTCCCGTGTTTGTGGACCATCTATCAGGACAACTCCCGTGTTTGTGGACAACTCATCTATCAGGACAACTACCATCTATCAGGACAACTCCCGTGTTTGTGGACCATCTATCAGGACAACTCCCGTGTTTGTGGACCATCTATCAGGACAACTCCCGTGTTTGTGGACCATCTATCAGGACAACTCCCGTGTTTGTGGACCATCTATCAGGACAACTCCCGTGTTTGTGGACCATCTATCAGGACAACTCCCGTGTTTGTGGACCATCTATCAGGACAACTCCCGTGTTTGTGGACCATCTATCAGGACAACTCCCGTGTTTGTGGACCATCTATCAGGACAACTCCCGTGTTTGTGGACCATCTATCAGGACAACTCCCGTGTTTGTGGACCATCTATCAGGACCATCTATCAGGACAACTCCCGTGTTTGTGGACCATCTATCAGGACAACTCCCGTGTTTGGGGACCATCTATCAGGACAACTCCCGTGTTTGTGGACCATCTATCAGGACAACTCCCGTGTTAGTGGACCATCTATCAGGACAACTCCCGTGTTTGTGGACCATCTATCAGGACAACTCCCGTGTTTGTGGACAGGATCTATCTCCCGTGTTTGTGGACCATCTATCAGGACAACTCCCGTGTTTGTGGATCTATCAGGACAACTCCCGTGTTTGTGGACCATCTATCAGGACAACTCCCGTGTTAGTGGACCATCTATCAGGACAACTCCCGTGTTTGTGGACCATCTATCAGGACAACTCCCGTGTTTGTGGACCATCTATCAGGACAACTCCCGTGTTTGTGGACCATCTATCAGGACAACTCCCGTGTTTGTGTCCATCTATCAGGACAACTCCCGTGTTTGTGGGACAACTCCATCTATCAGGACAACTCCCGTGTTTGTGGACCATCTATCAGGACAACTCCCGTGTTTGTGGACCATCTATCAGGACAACTCCCGTGTTTGTGGACCATCTATCAGGACAACTCCCGTGTTAGTGGACCATCTATCAGGACAACTCCCGTGTTTGTGGACCATCTATCAGGACAACTCCCGTGTTTGTGGACCATCTATCAGGACAACTCCCGTGTTTGTGGACCATCTATCAGGACAACTCCCGTGTTTGTGGACCATCTATCAGGACAACTCCCGTGTTTGTGGACCATCTATCAGGACAACTCCCGTGTTTGTGGACCATCTATCAGGACAACTCCCGTGTTTGTGGACCATCTATCAGGACAACTCCCGTGTTTGTGGACCATCTATCAGGACAACTCCCGTGTTTGTGGACCATCTATCAGGACAACTCCCGTGTTTGTGGACCATCTATCAGGACAACTCCCGTGTTTGTGGACCATCTATCAGGACAACTCACCATCTATCAGGACAACTCCCGTGTTTGTGGACCATCTATCAGGACAACTCCCGTGTTTGTGGACCATCTATCAGGACAACTCCCGTGTTTGTGGACCATCTATCAGGACAACTCCCGTGTTTGTGGACCATCTATCAGGACAACTCCCGTGTTTGTGGACCATCTATCAGGACAACTCCCGTGTTTGTGGACCATCTATCAGGACAACTCCCGTGTTTGTGGACCATCTATCAGGACAACTCCCGTGTTTGTGGACCATCTATCAGGACAACTCCCGTGTTTGTGGACCATCTATCAGGACAACTCCCGTGTTTGTGGACCATCTATCAGGACAACTCCCGTGTTTGTGGACCATCTATCAGGACAACTCCCGTGTTTGTGGACCATCTATCAGGACAACTCCCGTGTTTGTGGACCATCTATCAGGACAACTCCCGTGTTTGTGGACAGGACATCTATCACGACAACTCCGGTGTTTGTGGACCATCTATCAGGACAACTCCCGTGTTTGTGGACCATCTATCAGGACAACTCCCGTGTTTGTGGACCATCTATCAGGACAACTCCCGTGTTTGTGGACCATCTATCAGGACAACTCCCGTGTTTGTGGACCATCTATCAGGACAACTCCCGTGTTTGTGGACCATCTATCAGGACAACTCCCGTGTTTGTGGACCATCTATCAGGACAACTCCCGTGTTTGTGGACCATCTATCAGGACAACTCCCGTGTTTGTGGACCATCTATCAGGACAACTCCCGTGTTTGTGGACCATCTATCAGGACAACTCCCGTGTTTGTGGACCATCTATCAGGACAACTCCCGTGTTTGTGGACCATCTATCAGGACAACTCCCGTGTTTGTGGACCATCTATCAGGACAACTCCCGTGTTTGTGGACCATCTATCAGGACAACTCCCGTGTGTGTGGACCATCTATCAGGACAACTCCCGTCCCGTTTGTTGACCATCTATCAGGACAACTCCCGTGTTTGTGGACCATCTATCAGGACAACTCCCGTGTTTGTGGACCATCTATCAGGACAACTCCCGTGTTTGTGGACCATCTATCAGGACAACTCCCGTGTTTGTGGACCATCTATCAGGACAACTCCCGTGTTTGTGGACCATCTATCAGGACAACTCCCGTGTTTGGTGTCCAGCTATCAGGACAACTCCCGTGTTTGGTGTCCATCTATCAGGACAACTCCCGTGTTTGTGGACCATCTATCAGGACAACTCCCGTGTTTGTGGACCATCTATCAGGACAACTCCCGTGTTTGTGGACCATCTATCAGGACAACTCCCGTGTTTGTGGACCATCTATCAGGACAACTCCCGTGTTTGTGGACCATCTATCAGGACAACTCCCGTGTTTGTGGACCATCTATCAGGACAACTCCCGTGTTTGTGGACCATCTATCAGGACAACTCCCGTGTTTGGTGTCCATCTATCAGGACAACTCCCGTGTTTGTGGACCATCTATCAGGACAACTCCCGTGTTTGTGGACCATCTATCAGGACAACTCCCGTGTTTGTGGACCAACTCCGGTGTTTGTTGACCATCTATCAGGACAACTCCCGTGTTTGTGGACCATCTATCAGGACAACTCCCGTGTTTGTGGACCATCTATCAGGACAACTCCCGTGTTTGTGGACCATCTATCAGGACAACTCCCGTGTTTGTGGACCATCTATCAGGACAACTCCCGTGTTTGTGGACCATCTATCACGACAACTCCGGTGTTTGTGGACCATCTATCAGGACAACTCCCGTGTTTGTTGTACATCTATCAGGACAACTCCCGTGTTTGTGGACCATCTATCAGGACAACTCCCGTGTTTGTGGACCATCTATCAGGACAACTCCCGTGTTTGTGGACCATCTATCAGGACAACTCCCGTGTTTGTGGACCATCTATCAGGACAACTCCCGTGTTTGTGGACCATCTATCAGGACAACTCCCGTGTTTGTGGACCATCTATCAGGACAACTCCCGTGTTTGTGGACCATCTATCAGGACAACTCCCGTGTTTGTGGACCATCTATCAGGACAACTCCCGTGTTTGTGGACCATCTATCAGGACAACTCCCGTGTTTGGTGTCCATCTATCAGGACAACTCCCGTGTTTGTGGACCATCTATCAGGACAACTCCCGTGTTTGTGGACCATCTATCAGGACAACTCCCGTGTTTGTGGACCATCTATCAGGACAACTCCCGTGTTTGTGGACCATCTATCAGGACAACTCCCGTGTTTGTGTGTCCACCATCTATCAGGACAACTCCCGTGTTTGGTGGACCATCTATCAGGACAACTCCCGTGTTTGTGGACCATCTATCAGGACAACTCCCGTGTTTGTGGACCATCTATCAGGACAACTGCCGTGTTTGGTGTCCATCTACAACTCCCGTGTTTGTGGACCAATCAGGACAACTCCCGTGTTTGTGGACCATCTATCAGGACAACTCCCGTGTTTGGAGTCCAGCTGTCAGGACAACTCCCGCGTTTGTGGACCATCTATCAGGACAAATCCTGTGTTTGTGGACCATCTCTCAGGACAACTCCCGTGTTTGTGGACCATATATATCAGGACAACTCCCGTGTTTGTGGACCATCTATCAGGACAACTCCCGTGTTTGTGGACCATCTATCAGGAAAACTCCCGTGTTTGTGGACCATCTATCAGGACAACTCCCGTGTTTGTGGACCATCTATCAGGACAACTCCCGTGTTTGTGGACCATCTATCAGGACAACTCCCGTGTTTGTGGACCATCTATCAGGACAACTCCCGTGTTTGTGTGTCCATCTATCAGGACAACTCTATCTATCAGGACAACTCCCGTGTTTGTGGACCATCTATCAGGACAACTCCCATGTTTGTGGACCATCTATCAGGACAACTCCCGTGTTTGTGGACCATCTATCAGGACAACTCCCGTGTTTGTGGACCATCTATCAGGACAATTCCCGTGTTTGTGGATCTATCAGGACAACTCCCGTGTTTGTGGACCATCTATCAGGACAACTCCCGTGTTTGTGGACCATCTATCAGGACCATCTATCAGGACAACTCCCCATCTATCAGTGTTTGTGGACCATCTATCAGGACAACTCCCGTGTTTGTGGACCATCTATCAGGACAACTCCCATGTTTGTGGACCATCTATCAGGACAACTCCCGTGTTTGTGGACCATCTATCAGGACAACTCCCGTGTTTGTGGACCATCTATCAGGACAACTCCCGTGTTTGTGGACCATCTATCAGGACAACTCCCGTGTTTGTGGACCATCTATCAGGACCATCTATCAGGACAACTCCCGTGTTTGTGGACCATCTATCAGGACAACTCCCGTGTTTGTGGACCATCTATCAGTACAACTACCGTGTTTGTGGACCATCTATCAGGACAACTCCCGTGTTTGTGGACCATCTATCAGGACAACTCCCGTGTTTGGTGACCATCTATCAGGATAACTCCCGTGTTTGTGGACCATCTATCAGGACAACTCCCGTGTTTGTCTATCAGGACCATCTATCAGGACAACTCCCGTGTTTGTGGACCCTCTATCAGGACAACTCCCGTGTTTGTGGACCATCTATCAGGACAACTCCCGTGTTTGTGGACCATCTATCAGGACAACTCCCGTGTTTGTGGACCATCTATCAGGACAACTCCCGTGTGTGTGGACCATCTATCAGGACAACTCCCGTGTTTGTGGACCATCTATCAGGACAACTCCCGTGTTTGTGGACCATCTATCAGGACAACTCCCGTGTTTGTGGACCATCTATCAGGACAACTCCCGTGTTTGTGGACCATCTATCAGGACAACTCCCGTGTTTGTGGACCTTCTATCAGGACAACTCCCGTGTTTGTCTATCAGGACCACCTATCAGGACAACTCCTGTGTTTGGTGTCCATCTATCAGGACAACTCCCGTGTTTGTGGACCATCTATCAGGACAACTCCCGTGTTTGTGGACCATCTATCAGGACAACTCCCGTGTTTGTGGACCATCTATCAGGACAACTCCCGTGTTTGTGGACCATCTATCAGGACAACTCCCGTGTTTGTGGACCATCTATCAGGACAACTCCCGTGTTTGTGGACCATCTATCAGGACAACTCCCGTGTTTGTGGACCATCTATCAGGACAACTCCCGTGTTTGTGGACCATCTATCAGGACAACTCCCGTGTTTGTGGACCATCTATCAGGACAACTCCCGTGTTTGTGGACCATCTATCAGGACAACTCCCGTGTTTGTGGACCATCTATCAGGACAACTCCCGTGTTTGTGGACCATCTATCAGGACAACTCCCGTGTTTGTGGACCATCTATCAGGACAACTCCCGTGTTTGTGGACCATCTATCAGGACAACTCCCGTGTTTGTGGACCATCTATCAGGACAACTGCCGTGTTTGTGGACCATCTATCAGGACAACTCCCGTGTTTGTGGACCATCTATCAGGACAACTCCCGTGTTTGGTGTCCATCTATCAGGACAACTCCCGTGTTTGTGGACCATCTATCAGGACAACTCCCGTGTTTGTGGACCATCTATCAGGACAACTCCCGTGTTTGTGGACCATCTATCAGGACAACTCCCGTGTTTGTGGACCATCTATCAGGACAACTCCCGTGTTTGTGGACCATCTATCAGGACACCATTTGTGGACCATCTATCAGGACAACTCCCGTGTTTGGGGACCATCTATCAGGACAACTCCCGTGTTTGTGGACCATCTATCAGGACAACTCCCGTGTTTGGGGACCATCTATCAGGACAACTCCCGTGTTTGGTGTCCCGTGTTTGGTGTCCATCTATCAGGACAACTCCCGTGTTTGGTGGACCATCTATCAGGACAACTCCCGTGTTTGTGGACCATCTATCAGGACAACTCCCGTGTTTGTGGACCATCTATCAGGACAACTCCCGTGTTTGTGGACCATCTATCAGGACAACTCCCGTGTTTGTGGACCATCTATCAGGACAACTGCCGTGTTTGTGGACCATCTATCAGGACAACTCCCGTGTTTGGGACCATCTATCAGGACAACTCCCGTGTTTGGGTCCATCTATCAGGACAACTCCCGTGTTTGTGGACCATCTATCAGGACAACTCCCGTGTTTGTGGACCTCCCGTGTTTGTGGATCTATCAGGACAACTCCCGTGTTTGTGGACCATCTATCAGGACAACTCCCGTGTTTGTGGACCATCTATCAGGACAACTCCCGTGTTTGTGGACCATCTATCAGGACAACTCCCGTGTTTGTGGACCATCTATCAGGACAACTCCCGTGTTTGTGGACCATCTATCAGGACAACTCCCGTGTTTGTGGACCATCTATCAGGACAACTCCCGTGTTTGTGGACCATCTATCAGGACAACTCCCGTGTTTGTGGACCATCTATCAGGACAACTCCCGTGTTTGTGGACCATCTATCAGGACAACTCCCGTGTTTGTGGACCATCTATCAGGACAACTCCCGTGTTTGTGGACCATCTATCAGGACAACTCCCGTGTTTGTGGACCATCTATCAGGACAACTCCCGTGTTTGTGGACCATCTATCAGGACAACTCCCGTGTTTGGTGTCCAGCTATCAGGACAACTCCCGTGTTTGGTGTCCATCTATCAGGACAACTCCCGTGTTTGTGGACCATCTATCAGGACAACTCCCGTGTTTGTGGACCATCTATCAGGACAACTCCCGTGTTTGTGGACCATCTATCAGGACAACTCCCGTGTTTGTGGACCATCTATCAGGACAACTCCCGTGTTTGTGGACCATCTATCAGGACAACTCCCGTGTTTGGGGACCATCTATCAGGACAACTCCCGTGTTTGTGGACCATCTATCAGGACAACTCCCGTGTTTGGGGACCATCTATCAGGACAACTCCCGTGTTAGTGGACCATCTATCAGGACAACTCCCGTGTTTGTGGACCATCCCGTATTTGGTGTCAGGACAACTCCCGTGTTTGGGACCATCTCTCAGGACAACTCCCGTGTTTGTGGACCATCTATCAGGACAACTCCCGTGTTTGTGGACCATCTATCAGGACAACTCCCGTGTTTGTGGACCATCTATCAGGACAACTCCCGTGTTTGTGGACCATCTATCAGGACAACTCCCGTGTTTGTGGTCCATCTATCAGGACAACTCCCGTGTTTGTGGACCATCTATCAGGACAACTCCCGTGTTTGTGGACCATCTATCAGGACAACTCCCGTGTTTGTGGACCATCTATCAGGACAACTCCCGTGTTTGTGGACCATCTATCAGGACAACTCCCGTGTTTGTGGACCATCTATCAGGACAACTCCCGTGTTTGTGGGCCATCTATCAGGACAACTCCCGTGTTTGTGGACCATCTATCAGGACAACTCCCGTGTTTGTGGACCATCTATCAGGACAACTCCCGTGTTTGTGGATCAGGACAACTCCCGTGTTTGGTGTCCACCATCTATCAGGACAACTCCCGTGTTTGGTGTCCATCTATCAGGACAACTCCCGTGTTTGGGGACCATCTATCAGGACAACTCCCATGTTTGTGGACAATCAGGACAACTCCCGTGTTTGTGGACCATCTATCACGACAACTCCGTGTTTGTGGACCATCTATCAGGACAACTCCCGTGTTTGTGGACCATCTATCAGGACAACTCCCGTGTTTGTGGACCATCTATCAGGACAACTCCCGTGTTTGGTGGACCATCTATCAGGACAACTCCCGTATCTATCAGGACAACTCCCGTGTTTGGGTCCATCTATCAGGACAACTCCCGTGTTTGGGACCATCTATCAGGACAACTCCCGTGTTTGTAGGCCATCTATCAGGACAACTCCCGTGTTTGTGGACCATCTATCAGGACAACTCCCGTGTTTGTGGACCATCTATCAGGACAACTCCCGTGTTTGTGGACCATCTATCAGGACAACTCCCGTGTTTGTGGACCATCTATCAGGACAACTCCCGTGTTTGTGGACCATCTATCAGGACAACTCCCGTGTTTGTGGACCATCTATCAGGACAACTCCCGTGTTTGTGAACCATCTATCAGGGCAACTCCCGTGTTTGTGGACCAGCTATCAGGACAACTCCCGTGTTTGTGGACAATCTATCAGGACAACTCCCGTGTTTGTGGACAATCTATCAGGACAACTCCCGTGTTTGGGACCATCAGGACAACTATCAGGACAACTCCCGTGTTTGTGGACCATCTATCAGGACAACTCCCGTGTTTGTGGACCATCTATCAGGACCATCTATCAGGACAACTCCCGTGTTTGGTGACCATCTATCAGGACAACTCCCGTGTTTGTGGACCATCTATCAGGACAACTCCCGTGTTTGTGGACCATCTATCAGGACAACTACCGTGTTTGTGGACCATCTATCAGGACAACTCCCGTGTTTGTGGACCATCTATCAGGACAACTCCCGTGTTTGTGGACCATCTATCAGGACAACTCCCGTGTTTGTGGACCATCTATCAGGACAACTCCCGTGTTTGGTGTCCATCTATCAGGACAACTCCCGTGTTTGTGGGACCATCTATCAGGACAACTCCCGTGTTTGTGGACCATCTATCAGGACAACTCCCGTGTTTGTGGACCATCTATCAGGACAACTACCGTGTTTGGTGGACCATCTATCAGGACAACTCCCGTGTTTGTGGACCATCTATCAGGACAACTCCCGTGTTTGTGGACCATCTATCAGGACAACTCCCGTGTTTGTGGACAACATCTATCAGGACAACTCCCGTGTTTGTGGACCATCTATCAGGACAACTCCCGTGTTTGGTGGACCATCTATCAGGACAACTCCCGTGTTTGGTGGACCATCTATCAGGACAACTCCCGTGTTTGTGGACCATCTATCAGGACAACTCCCGTGTTTGTGGACCATCTATCAGGACAACTCCCGTGTTTGTGGACCATCTATCAGGACAACTCCCGTGTTTGTGGGCCATCTATCAGGACAACTCCCGTGTTTGTGGACCATCTATCAGGACAACTCCCGTGCTTGTGGACCATCTATCAGGACTACTCCCGTGTTTGTGGACCATCTATCAGGACAACTCCCGTGTTTGTGGACCATCTATCAGGACAACTCCCGTGTTTGTGGACCATCTATCTATCTATCAGGACAACTCCCGTGTTTGTGGACCATCTATCAGGACAACTCCCGTGTTTGTGGGACAACTCCCGTGTTTGGTGATCTATCAGGACAACTCCCGTGTTTGGTGACCATCTATCAGGACAACTCCCGTGTTTGGTGACCATATCTATCAGGACAACTCCCGTGTTTGTGGACCATCTATCAGGACAACTTCCGTGTTTGTGGACCATCTATCAGGACAACTCCCGTGTTTGTGGACCATCTATCAGGACAACTCCCGTGTTTGTGGACCATCTATCAGGACAACTCCCGTGTTTGTGGACCATCTATCAGGACAACTCCTGTGTTTGTGGACCATCTATCAGGACAACTCCCGTGTTTGTGGACCATCTATCAGGACAACTCCAGTGTTTGGTGTCCGTCTATCAGGACAACTCCCGTGTTTGGTGACCATCTATCAGGACAACTCCCGTGTTTGGGGACCATCTATCAGGACAACTCCCGTGTTTGTTGTCCAGCTATCAGGACAACTCCCGTATTTGTGGATCCATCTCTCACGACAACTCCGGTGTTTGTTGTCCATCTATCAGGACAACTCCCGTGTTTGTGGACCATCTATCAGGACAACTCCCGTGTTTGTGGACCATCTATCAGGACAACTCCCGTGTTTGTGGACCATCTATCAGGACAACTCCCGTGTTTGTGGACCATCTATCAGGACAACTCCCGTGTTTGTGGACCATCTATCAGGACAACTCCCGTGTTTGTGGACCATCTATCAGGACAACTCCCGTGTTTGTGGACCATCTATCAGGACAACTCCCGTGTTTGGTGTCCATCTATCAGGACAACTCCCGTGTTTGGGGACCATCTATCAGGACAACTCCCGTGTTTGTGGACCATCTATCAGGACAACTCCCGTGTTTGTGGACCATCTATCAGGACAACTCCCGTGTTTGTGGACCATCTATCAGGACAACTCCCGTGTTTGTGGACCATCTATCAGGACAACTCCCGTGTTTGTGGACCATCTATCAGGACAACTCCCGTGTTTGTGGACCATCTATCAGGACAACTCTTGTGTTTGGTGTCCATCTATCAGGATAACTCCCGTGTTTGGTGTCCAGCTATCAGGACAACTCCCGTGTTTGGTGTCCATCTATCAGGACAACTCCCGTGTTTGTGGACCATCTATCAGGACAACTCCCGTGTTTGTGGACCATCTATCAGGACAACTCCCGTGTTTGTGGACCATCTATCAGGACAACTCCCGTGTTTGTGGACCATCTATCAGGACAACTCCCGTGTTTGTGGACCATCTATCAGGACAACTCCCGTGTTTGTGGACCATCTATCAGGACAACTCCCGTGTTTGTGGACCATCTATCAGGACAACTCCCGTGATTGGTGTCCATCTATCAGGACAACTCCCGTGTTTGGTGTCCATCTATCAGGACAACTCCCGTGTTTGGGGACCATCTATCAGGACAACTCCCGTGTTTGTGGACCATCTATCAGGACAACTCCCGTGTTTGTGGACCATCTATCAGGACAACTCCCGTGTTTGTGGACCATCTATCAGGACAACTCCCGTGTTTGGGACCATCTATCAGGACAACTCCCGTGTTTGGTGTCCATCTATCAGGACAACTCCCGTGTTTGTGGACCATCTATCAGGACAACTCCCGTGTTTGGGGACCATCTATCAGGACAACTCCCGTGTTTGTGGACCATCTATCAGGACAACTCCCGTGTTTGTGGACCATCTATCAGGACAACTCCCGTGTTTGTGGACCATCTATCAGGACAACTCCCGTGTTTGTGGACCATCTATCAGGACAACTCCCGTGTTTGGTGTCCATCTATCAGGACAACTCCCGTGTTTGGTGTCCATCTATCAGGACAACTCCCGTGTTTGTGGACCATCTATCAGGACAACTCCCGTGTTTGTGGACCATCTATCAGGACAACTCCCGTGTTTGTGGACCATCTATCAGGACAACTCCCGTGTTTGTGGACCATCTATCAGGACAACTCCCGTGTTTGTAGGCCATCTATCAGGACAACTCCCGTGTTTGTGGACCATCTATCAGGACAACTCCCGTGTTTGTGGACCATCTATCAGGACAACTCCCGTGTTTGTGGACCATCTATCAGGACAACTCCCGTGTTTGGTGTCCAGCTATCAGGACAACTCCCGTGTTTGGTGTCCATCTATCAGGACAACTCCCGTGTTTGGTGTCCATCTATCAGGACAACTCCCGTGTTTGGGGACCATCTATCAGGACAACTCCCGTGTTTGGTGTCCAGCTATCAGGACAACTCCCGTATTTGGTGTCCACCTATCAGGACAACTCCCGTGTTTGGTGTCCATCTATCAGGACAACTCCCGTGTTTGTGGACCATCTATCAGGACAACTCCCGTGTTTGTGGACCATCTATCAGGACAACTCCCATGTTTGTGGACCATCTATCAGAACAACTCCCGTGTTCGCGGACCATCTATCAGTACAACTCCCGTGTTTGGGGACCGTCTATCAGGACAACTCTCGTGTTTGGGGTCCATCTATGAGGACAACTCCCGTGTTCGCGGACCATTTATCAGTACAACTCCCGTGTTTGGGGACCGTCTATCAGGACAACTCCTGTGTTTGTGGACCATCTATCAGGACAACTCCCGTGTTTGTGGACCATCTATCAGGACAACTCCCGTGTTTGTGGACCATCTATCAGGACAACCCCCGTGTTTGTGGACCATCTATCAGGACAACTCCCGTGTTTGTAGGCCATCTATCAGGACAACTCCCGTGTTTGTGGACCATCTATCAGGACAACTCCCGTGTTTGTGGGCCATCTATCAGGACAACTCCCGTGTTTGTGGACCATCTATCAGGACAACTCCCGTGTTTGTGGACCATCTATCTGGACAACTCCCGTGTTTGGTGTCCAGCTATCAGGACAACTCCCGTGTTTGGTGTCCATCTATCAGGACAACTCCCGTGTTTGGGGACCATCTATCAGGATAACTCCCGTGTTTGGTGTCCAGCTATCAGGACAACTCCCGTATTTGGTGTCCACCTATCAGGACAACTCCCGTGTTTGGTGTCCATCTATCAGGACAACTTCCGTATTTGGGGACCATCTATCAGGACAACACCTGTGTTTGTGGACCATCTATCAGGACAACTCCCGAGTTTGGGGAACATCTATCAGAACAACTCCCGTGTTCGCGGACCATCTATCAGTACAACTCCCGTGTTTGGGGACCGTCTATCAGGACAACTCCCGTGTTTGGGGTCCATCTATGAGGACAACTCCCGTGTTCGCGGACCATTTATCAGTACAACTCCCGTGTTTGGGGACCGTCTATCAGGACAACTCCTGTGTTTGTGGTCCATCTATCAGGACAAGTCCCGTGTTTGGGGTCCATCTATCAGGACAACTCCCGTGTTTGGTGTCCATCTATCAGGACAACTCCCGTGTTTGGTGTGCAGCTATCAGGACAACTCCCGTGTTTGGGGTCCATCTATCAGGACAACTCCCGTGTTTGGTGTCCATCTATCAGGACAACTCCTGTGTTTGGGGTCCATCTATCAGGACAACTCCCGTGTTTGGTGTCCATCTATCAGGACAACTCCCGTGTTTAGGGTACATCTCTCAGGACAACTCCCGTGTTTGGTGTCCATCTATCAGGACAACTCCCGTGTTTGGTGTCCAGCTATCAGGACAACTCCCGTGTTTGGCGTCCATCTATCAGGACAATTCCCGTGTTTGGGGTCCATCTATCAGGACAACTCCCGTGTTTGGGGTCCATTTATCAGGACAACTCCCGCGTTTGGTGTCCATCTATCAGGACAACTCCCGTGTTCGCGGACCATCTATCAAGAAACTCCCGTGTTTGGGGTCCATTTATCACGACAACTCCCGCGTTTGGTGTCCATCTATTAGGACAACTCCCTTGTTCGCTGACCATCTATCAGAACAACTTTCGTGTTTGGGGTCTATCTATCAGGACAACTCCCGAATTTGGGGAACATCTATCAGAACAACTCCCGTGTTCGCGGACCATCTATCAGGACAACTTCCGTGTTCGCGGACCATCTATCAGTACAACTCCCGTGTTTGGTCTCCATCTATCAGGACAACTCCCGTGTTTGGGAACCAAGCTTATAGCACTTCGACGTATCTCGCATCTGCTTGACAGTAGGGGTTGCAAGATTCCGTATGAGGCACAAGTACGCTCACACTTTCTTGGTTTGCCTGACCCCCCCCCTCCCTCTCATCTGCAACTGTTTGACAGAGTAGAGAACAGAGCAAGACGTCTCATCTCTCGCCTGGACCCATCCTGGATAGATCTGTCATTTCAGCAGAGCCTTCAACACAGGAGGGATGTGGGTGGCCTTACTGTTATGTACAAGGCCAATATTGTCAAAGTGCCACACTTGGATCCACTTCGAGGACAGCGTGAAGCAAGCTTCTATACCACAAGACGGGCAGAAAGCAGTAACTTCATCTGAGATCATTTATCCCCAGGATGATTCGAGCCTGGAATACATTCGTACAGCATTATGATGTCAACGAGTCATTTGATCAGATGAAAATGCTGGCTCACAGATGACTCCAACTTCATCCTGTTCCCTACTTTTATGTTTCATAAAAACAAAAATGCATACACTGTGTACACTGTGTGTGTTCACTGCGTGTGTACACTGTGTGTGTGTACACTGTGTGTTCACTGCGTGTGTACACTGTGAGCGTACACTGCGTGTGCACACTGTGTGTTCACTGTGTGTGTGTACTGTGCGTGCGTACACTGTGTGTGTACACTGTGTGTGTACATTGTATGTGTGTTCACTGTGTGAGTGTTCACTGTGTGTGTACATTCTGTGTGTATACACTGTGTATTCACTGTATGTGTGTACACTGTGTGTACACTGTTCGTACAATGTGTGTGTACACTGTGAGTTCACTGTGTGAATGTACACTGTTTGTGTACACTGTGTGTGTACGTTCTACAGTGTGAACTTTCTGTTTTTAATCTATGCATACCAAGTGCACATTTTGTGTACACTGCATAGGATATGTACACACTGTATGCATGCTGCGTGTACACCGTGTACTCCGCAGAAGAGAAACATAAACACCAAAACAAGGGGGGAAGGTGGAACGCCCCGAGCGTGTAATGTTTAGGAAGCGGAGCACTGAAAAATGACCTTGAAGATTAAATGTAGGAATATAAGTGAGGCAGGTGGAGGTGACTGCTTGGAGGAGTGGAGGTGAGAGGGAAGATGGAGTGCTATGAGAGTGTAAGAGAGAGAGAGAGAGAGAGAGAGAGAGAGAGAGAGAGAGAGAGAGAGAGAGAGAGAGAGAGAGGGAGAGAATATTTGTGTGTGTTTATATATTCATCAGTTAACACGTACATTATATCACAGGTGTGTCACGGTACACAGTCACTGCAACATCACGCACATGTGCACACCTGTGCTCTCATCTTTTATATTTATATTTAAAACGAAAATAATATCCTTTTATGCATAATTATGAAATTTTGAACAAATATTTCATTATATCTGTTTAGGCAAATAAAAATATTTTTACATAAAAACAGTGGAAGTCCTAATATATATATATATATATATATATATATATATATATATATATATATATATATATATATATATATATATATATATATATATATATATATATATATATATATATATATATATATATATATATATATATATGCAATAAGAACACAGTAAACAGGTGATTTCAAAATATGCAAAACAACCACTCTGAAAGAATAGAGAAATTCCAAGCGCTTTCGTGACTACTCACATTATCAAGGAACTATGAAAGTAAAGCATCCAAGGAAGCTATATAAGGGGTCTGGCCAGCACCTCACTATCAGATCCCACAACGGTTAAACACCTGACGCGCGCCGAGCCAACTTGGATAGGTCCTTTGCACAACTCACCCACAAACTATTCTACCCAAGAAAATTTAAAAATTATTATTTGTCCAGTGTATTATTAAATTCTTCCCAAATTCTATTAATTATAAATGGATCTAATTTATCTAAACCAAAGGAAATATTCATATTATTATCAAAACTGCTTTTTATGAAACAAGATTCAATTATATTCCTGTCGACCATGGACTTGCTTGATACTACTTTCTCAACTTTTTGAAAATCAATTGGATGGTTAAAATTTCTTACATGAATAAATAGAGCATTGGAATCTTGTCCAGTTCTAATGCTATATTTATGTTGTTTTAATCTTAGTTCGAGATTTTTTACCAGTTTGACCGTAATAAACTTTATCGCAAATTTTACAAGGAATCTTATAGGCACATCCATCAGCATTTTGGGGGGAATTCTTTATCAAAAGTTTTTTTACTGTATCAAGATTTTTGAATAAAACTTCAATATTAAAAGTCTTAAGAAGAGAAGGCATATCATCCAAGCTTTCATGGTAAGGGAGAACCAACATATTTTTAGTTGAATAAGGCTGGTTGTCCCTTTTTGGATTGTAAAAAGTATTTCCAGCAACTTTAAAAGATTTATCAATTATATTTCTTGGGTATTTTAAATCATTACCTATTTCATAAATTTTGGATATTTCCTCATCTATGAACTCAGGACTACAAATTCGTAAAGCTCTCAAAAACATTGATGAGAAAACAGACAGTTTGACTCTATCTTGATGCGAGGAATAATAGTGGACATAGGAACAGTTATTTGTAGGTTTTCTGAAAATTTTAAATTTGAATTCATTATTACCCTTAATAATTAAAACATCTAGAAAAGGCAATGAGTTATTTTCTTCAAACTCAACAGTAAAGTTTATAGAATGGGCTAAGCTATTTAATTTTCCAAGGAAATGGTGTATATCTACATTTTTGGGCATAAGACACAAAATATCATCAACATAGCTGAACCATTTAGCTCTGTTAGGGAGGATTGTGTTAAGCAACCTTGTTTCAAAAAATTCCATGTATAGGTTACTAAGAACAGGTGAAAGAGGATATCCCATTGCCATACCAAACTTCTGAGTGTAAAACTTATCATTAAATACAAATTTTGCATCAACAATGCAAAGTTGAACTGGCAATGGTAAATCATAGTTAACGAGTTCTTCAGATAAGAAACTTAATAAATCATCAACAGGAACTTTTGTAAACAAGGAAGTAACATCAAAACTAACCATGTTAAAATCATTTAAGTCAGTCAAGGAGCTTAATTTATCAACCAAGTCTATGTTGTTTTTAACATTAAAGTTAGAAATTTTGCCAACAATAGCTCTCAAAATATCAACAAGCCATTTGGATAATTTATATGAAACTGACCCTATGATTGAATAATTGAATCTTGTTTCATAAAAAGCAGTTTTGACAATAATATGAATATTTCCTTTGGTTTATATAAATTAGATCCATTTATAATTAATAGAATTTGGGAAGAATTTAATAATACACTAGACAAATAATAATTTTTAAATTTTCTTGGGTAGAATAGTTTGTGGGTGAGTTGTGCAAAGGACCTATCCAAGTTGGGTCGGCGCGCGTCACGTGTTTAACCGTTGTGGGATCTGATAGTGAGGTGCTGGCCAGACCCCTTATATAGCTTCCTTGGATGCTTTACTTTCATAGTTCCTTGATAATGTGAGTAGTCACGAAAGCGCTTGGAATTTCTCTATTCTTTCAGAGTGGTTGTTTTGCATATATATATATATATATATATTTATATATCTATATATATATATATCTTTATATATCTCTATATATATATATTTCTATATATCTCTATATATATATATATCTATATATATCTATATATATCTATATATGTATATATCTCTATATATATATATATTTATATATATTTATATATCTTTATATATATTTTTATATATATATGTATATATATATATATATATATATATATATATATATATATATATATTATAATCATTCTTAGCGAAATTTTTACACCTGTTGAACAGTTTGTGTTATTTTTTTGAGTTCGGGTATTTCTGTTTCGCTGGATTCCTCAAGGCTTAAGTTGTGCCGGTATTGAATTTTAGTGAGTGAGGCGGCGGTGGAGCCGCGAGCGCCGCTGCGCGCCGCCACCAGTGTTGCAGCGCAATACGAAACAAGAATTCTCGAGATCAGACAAGGACTTGGGAAACTCTTAAAGGTATTCTGTGGAAGAGACAGAGAGAAAAAAAAAAAAAAAAAAAAAAAAAGAGAGAGAGAGAGAGAGAGAGAGACAGACAGACAGACAGACAGACAGACAGAGAAAGAGAGAAAGAGAGAAAGCATCAGAGAAGATAAACTATCTACGGACAAGTCCATTCACATTTCTCTTAATATGATTTTCCCACTGTTACTGTGATTGAAGTGGATCAAGAGCTTACCTGTGAGAAAGAAAGAGATAGGGACAGAGAGAGAGAGAGAGAGAGAGAGAGAGAGAGAGAGAGAGAGAGAGAGAGAGAGAGAGAGAGAGAGAGAGAGAGAGAGAGAGAGGGAGAGAGGCGAGTACACACTGATGAAAATTTTATTCACGTGTCTAGCAAATCGACTCCTGTGAAATAGTAGAGGCCTTTGACGTCCCTTTGAACTATGAACTGTTCACTGAATTTACAACCCTTTGAACTGTTCACTGAATGTATAGGAACTTTAGACTGAAGTAACTACACGATTGGAAACAATCCAGGGTAGATGCGGGGACTGAACTCACGGCTGGTGAGAACTCCAGACCGGCGCGTTAGCCTGCTGGCTACAGTGGCTGACGCGCCGGTCTGGACTTTTATGACTCGCTAGCCTTGAGTTCAATCCTCACCCGTAAGGTGTTATTTTGTATAGACTGAACTTTGGATTTATAGAAACTTTAGACAAACCTTGAAATTTAGAGCTCCTTTGTCTTCATATTTTCCAGGACAATATAATTTGTCTTCATATTGTCCAGGACAATATAATTTGTCTTCATATTGCCCAATACAATATAATTTGTCTTCATATTGTCCAGGACAATATAATTTGTCTTCATATTGTCCAGGACAATACAATTTGTCTTCATATTATCCAATACTATATAATTTGTCTTCATATTGTCCAGGACAATATTCTTTAACATCATATTTTCCTAGATATTATTAAGTAAAAATCACCAGACGAGATCCTCAAGTTCATAAATAATAACAAACTCACATTTTGGATTTTCTTTTTCACCCAAGATGTTGGACAATGAAGAAAATTCCATGAAAATTCTGACTTGGAAAGAAAATTTTATGTATGACAGTGATTAATAGTGGCAGTGATAGGTATTGTGTTGATAATGAGTTGAATTGTGTTGATGGAGAGTTGTCTTATGTTGATGGTGAGTTGTATTGTGTTGATGGTGAGTTGTATTGTGTTGATGGTGAGTTCCATTGTATTGATGGTGAGTTGTATTGTGTTGATGGTGAGTTGTATTGTGTTGATGGTGAGTTGTATTGTGTTGATGGTGAGTTGAATTGTGTTGATGGTGAGTTGTATTGTGTTGATGGTGAGTTGTATTGTGTTGATGGTGAGTTCCATTGTATTGATGGTGAGTTGTATTGTGTTGATGGTGAGTTGTATTGTGTTGATGGTGAGTTGTATTGTGTTGATGGTGAGTTGAATTGTGTTGATTGTGAGTTGTATTGTGTTGATGGTGAGTTGAATTGTGTTGATGGTGAATTGTATTGTGTTGATGGTGAGTTGTATTGTGTTGATGGTGAGTTCCATTGTATTGATGGTGAGTTGTATTGTGTTGATGGTGAGTTGTATTGTGTTGATGGTGAGTTGTATTGTGTTGATGGTGAGTTGAATTGTGTTGATTGTGAGTTGTATTGTGTTGATGGTGAGTTGAATTGTGTTGATGGTGAATTGTATTGTGTTGATGGTGAGTTGTATTGTGTTGATGGTGAGTTCCATTGTATTGATGGTGAGTTGTATTGTGTTGATGGTGAGTTGTATTGTGTTGATGGTGAGTTGTATTGTGTTGATGTTGAGTTGAATTGTGTTGATGGTGAGTTGTATTGTGTTGATGGTGAGTTGAATTGTGTTGATGGTGAGTTGTATTGTGTTGATGGTGAGTTGTATTGTAATGATGGTGAGTTCCATTGTATTGATGGTGAGTTGTATTGTGTTGATGGTGAGTTGTATTGTGTTGATGGTGAGTTGTATTGTGTTGATGGTGAGTTGAATTGTGTTGATGGTGAGTTGTATTGTGTTGATGGTGAGTTGTATTGTGTTGATGGTGAGTTCCATTGTATTGATGGTGAGTTGTATTGTGTTGATGGTGAGTTGTATTGTGTTGATGGTGAGTTGTATTGTGTTGATGGTGAGTTGAATTGTGTTGATGGTGAGTTGTATTGTGTTGATGGTGAGTTGAATTGTGTTGATGGTGAATTGTATTGTGTTGATGGTGAGTTGTATTGTGTTGATGGTGAGTTCCATTGTATTGATGGTGAGTTGTATTGTGTTGATGGTGAGTTGTATTGTGTTGATGGTGAGTTGTATTGCGTTGATGTTGAGTTGAATTGTGTTGATGGTGAGTTGTATTGTGTTGATGGTGAGTTGAATTGTGTTGATGGCGAGTTGTATTGTGTTGATGGTGAGTTGTATTGTGTTGGCAGTCAGTGAGTTGTATTGGGTTGATGTTGAGTTGTATTGTGTTGATGGTGAGTTGTATTGGGTTGATGGTGAGTTGTATTGGATTAATGGTGAGTTGTAGATGAAGAAGGAGGCTTTAGGAAAGGTAGGGGGTGTGTGGACCAGGTGTTTACAGTGAAACATATAAGTGAACGGTATTTAGATAAGGCTAAAGAGGTTTTTGTGGCATTTATGGATTTGGAAAAGGCGTATGATAGGGTGGATAGGGGGGCAATGTGGCAGATGTTGCAGGTGTATGGTGTAGGATTTAGGTTACTGAAAGCAGTGAAGAGTTTTTACGAGGATAGTGAGGCTCAAGTTAGAGTATGTAGGAACATATGTAGGGACATGCCTGCGGAATGTCATATTCAGGGTTTTAAATTGTTCCAAGAAGATAGAAGTATTGGGGGGTGGGGTGGCATTGTATGTCCGAGATCGCTTGAACTGTTGCATAAAAACGGGTATTAAGTCTGAAGTAACACATACAGAGTCTGTTTGGATAGAATTTTCAGAGGGGCATGAAAAACTGATTTTAGGAGTGATATACCGTCCGCCAAACTTAGATAGGGACCAAGGGAAACTACTATGGGAGGAAATTGTTAAGGCCACAAGGCACGATAATGTAGTAATTCTAGGAGACTTTAACTTTAGCCATGTTGATTGGAATTTCTTGACTGGGAACTTAGAATCATACGATTTCTAAGAAGTATTTCAGGATTGTTTTTTGAAGCAGTTTGTGACAGAACCTACAAGGGGAAATAACCTGCTTGACTTAGTTATGGCAAACAATGAATCCCTTGTTAATAATTTAGAAATTTCAGAGGAACTGGGTGCTAGCGACCACAAATCAATTACATTTAGCATTGAATGGAAGTACGATAGTAGCGATAACTCAGTAACAGTCCCAGATTTTCGCTTAGCAGATTACGATGGGCTTAGAGAACACTTATCATCTGTTGACTGGGGTAACGAAGAGAGCTATCAATATGACAGTTTTCTGAACACTATACATGCTGCTCAAAGAGCGTTTATCCCATATAAAAAAATTAGATCAAATAGAAATGACCCAAAATGGATGAATAATAGGCTCAAATATCTACTAGGGCATAAGAAAGGAATTTATAGGCGTATCAAAAGAGGTGAGGGTCATCTTATGAATCAGTATATTGACATTAAGAGGGACATTAAAAAGGGGATAAGAAAAGCTAAAAGGGACTATGAAATTAAAGTTGCTAGGGATTCTAAAACTAACCCAAAAAGTTTTTTCCAGGTCTATAGAATAAAAGTTAGAGATAAGATAGGTCCCCTTAAAAATAACTATGGGCACCTTACTGACAAAGAGAATGAAATGTGCTTGATTTTAAATAATTATTTTCTCTCAGTTTTTACACAGGAAGACACTAACAATATTCCAGTAATTAATTTTTATAGTGGGCTAGAAGAAGATAAATTATGTAACATCACAGTCACTAGTGAGATGGTTGTGAAGCAGATAGACAGACTGAAGCAAAATAAGTCGCCGGGTCCTGATGAGGTTTTTTCAAGGGTTCTTAAGGAATGCAAAATGGAACTCAGTGAACCATTAACTAATATTTTTAATTTATCTCTTCAAACAGGTGTAGTGTCTGATATGTGGAAGATGGCTTATGTAACTCCTATTTTTAAAACAGGGGACAAGTCGTTACCGTCAAATTACCGCCCAATAAGCCTGACCTCAATTGTAGGCAAATTACTAGAGTCAATTATAGCTGAGATTATAAGAAGCCATCTCGATAAGCATAGCTTGATTAATGATACTCAGCATGGATTCACAAGAGGCCGGTCTTGTCTAACTAATTTATTAACTTTCTTCAG